>NC_143052.1:189971969-190275000 GCF_052426305.1 Pelodiscus sinensis
CAAAATAAAGTCTTAGTGTAAACAAGGGCTCAGGTTGTTGCTACGAGTTACAAAAAGCTCACATGTTGAAGGGGCAGCTGTTCACCCAGATGAAGACTCAGCACAGCCCTCAAACACATGCTTCAATCCTATTGGCATCAAGATTTCCTTCCTCTCTAAAAGCTGTGGTAAACGAGAGGCCAGAATTATTATGTGAAATGCTGGGCTTGTGTTATCCAAGAGGTCAGACTATATGAGAATGGTCCCCCTGGTGATCAAAGCCATCCCATCCAAAGGACAGTTTGAGGTGGCTTCCCCACACCAGGCTGTCTTGCCATCAGAAAACATGCAGACATTTTTGGGGCACAAATCAGTTGTCAGACTTCAAGAATTTAGCCCTTTAGTGAGTACTCTGAAAAACTTGAATTTTTATTGCATAATGACAGATACATTTTTGCATACAGATTTTGCCTGTTGCAGGCATAATGAATGGTCATGTAATATTACAGGTGTATGTGGTAGTGTATGCAAACCAAAATGAAAGGTTCATGCCTTTTGAAAAATGTGCATAATCTTTGTCAATGCAGTCCGATATTTAGATAAGAATTACTACTTGTTTATCTCTCAATTGTAATAACCCAAGCCACCGAATTATCTTTAATTAACAAAACAATTCTAATTCTTCAAACTCAATGCTGTATTCTTCTCCTGCCATCTGTTTGTTGCACTAATTTTATTTTTTTTGTTCTATTTTATGTCTATTTTACATATGTAACTAAAAGACTTACCTGGCGTTTCTCAGGTTCTTAACTCGAATAAGTTTTAAAAAACAACAAATAGTTTTGCAGCACCTTAAAGATTAACAAAACATGTAGATGGTATCATGAGCTTTTGTGGGCACAACCCACTTCTTCAGATGACTGCAATTTCTGAATAAATAGAGGATGGGGGGGAGAGAAGGGAAAAAAGGAAAAGAAATAGTTAATTAGGGGCTCCATGCTACTTGAAGCTGATAGAGATTGTTCTTAGGTACCCATTGTTTGGTTTTTTATATCATTAGGATGTGGAATGTAGCGGGCCATGCAGCCAATGTCTTTATTCATACTTTTGTGACAGGAATAAAACCTGTAAATGAAGTTAAATTTCAAGGCTTCCCTGTGTATTTGGCTTGTGGAATTGGCCGGAAGCAATACGGTGACTTTGAGATCTATTAATGAGTGACCTTGCAAGTTAAAATGTTCCCCAATGGGCTTCTGTGTGTTACCTTTTCAGATATCTGATTTGTGTCCATTAATTCTTTTCCATAGAGACTGTCCAGTTTAGCCAATATACATGGCAGAGGGGCACTCCTGGCACTTGATGGCACAGATCACATTAGTAGATGTGCAGTTAAATGAGTCTCTGATGCGGTGGCTGATGTGGTTAGGTCCTGTGATGATATCGCTTGTATAGATATGTGGACAGAGTTGGCACCGAGGCTGACTAGAGAGGTGGGTTCCTGGGTGAGTATGATGGAGGTATGCTGCGTGGTTACTGGAAATAATTTGTTTGAGGTTAGGGGGCCGTTTGTAGGCGAGGATTGGCATGTCCCTTGGGGGTTGCCCCAGGGAGAGAGGACTATTCCAGCCCTCTCTCGCTGCATTAGCTTGGGGCTAGGTGAGACGCACTTATCCATGACTGCTGCAGTGGGCACAACCAAGGGACAGACGGGTGCATATCCTCCAGCTGGGGGACAGATAGACGCAGACAAACTCTCTGAAATATATAGTAGTTGTCCCTTTCTCTACCACTTCCTCCTGCTGGCCCAATGAGATTATAGCTGTCCCTGTCCCCATCTTTAGCCTCTTGCTGCCCCCCTGCGGTCATTCTACAGTATAACTCCCTCCTGCCAGACCTCCTCTCTTTCCATTTTATGAGTTACAGTCGAAGTCCATACAAATCCCATTACAGGAGGTCCTTGCTAGAAGTCCAAGATACGTTCCAAAAAACTTGGTCGTATAGCGAAACAACTTAAAGCAGGGAATTTTTTCCCATAGCTGACTTCCATTTAAACACATTGTGGGGAGTGTTTCACACGATTTATTCTGGGGAATGGGAGGACTTATTCATCATTTCCTACAAATGTCAATGACTTTAGTGTGGAATGGATATATACCGGGGCAACTTATAGCGGCAACCCCCTGTATCCTGGAACAACCAAACCCTGACCTTGCTTTAAGTTATGATAATAGGAAGCTGCCTACCAAATTTGGTGGTCCTAGCTTTTACCATTTAGGAGGAGTTTTTAAACAAATTGCCTCACAGACAGGCAGAAAGACGCATATTTATAAAATAAATAGTAAGATATAAAATAAGATTCAAATTTACTACAAAGAATATGATACTGTAAGATCTTCATGGTGAACACAATGTATTATTTATGAAAATAAAATTTAGTATTATAAGGTATCATCTGGATAAGGTTCTTCTGCCTTCATCCTCCTTCTAGACTGCCACAAAACAAGAAATGTGGTATGTTATCAACTCTTAATATAAATATTTCCGATGGCAGCATCCCAAAGCCATAATCAATATCAGGGCTTCACTGTTGTGGGCACTTTGTAAATAAGGAAAAGAGACAAGCCAAACCTCAGAGGGTTATAATCTAAGACCTTGTCTAAACACGAATTGTTGCAACCCCTCAAATTGGTTTTAGTTAATTAGATAGAAATCCTTCCATGGATATACTCTGATTTGCTTAAATTCAACTTGTGTCAGTTTATCGATGCAATCTGAACTCCTATATGCCAAATTTAAATAGAAGTAGGTGAGTCCACACATGGTTTTGTCTTAGTTGAACTAAGCAACTTTTATTGAAATACAGTCTACCACAAAAAACAAGACGTTGTGTTTACGATGAAGATCTTTAAGAATAATTGTTTTATTACTGAATCATATTTTGTATTATGTGTATAAAATAGACATGAAAATGGATAAAAAAATTTAATTACATTGGTGTGACTGCATAAGTTAGTCCTCAAACTCAAAGACACAAAGGGTGCATCTAGTCTGGCAAGATTTTGCGCAAAAGCAGCCACTTTTGCGCAAAAACTTGCCAGCTGTCTACACTGGCCACTTGAATTTGCACAAGAGCACTGACTGTGTAATGTACAAAATCAGTGCTTCTTGCGCAAATACTTTCCCGCTCTCGCTTGGGAAAAAGCCCTCTTGTGGAAGAATACTTGCGCAAGAGGGCCAGTGTAGACAGGGAAGAACTGTTTTGCGAAAAAAGCCACGATGGCTAAAATGGCGTTTACTTTCCGTTAAAAGTATTTCCGCAAAATCCTCTCAGTCTAGATGCAGCCAAACAGATGAAAGGTAGGGAATAGGAATATAACATTGAGTTTGAAGAATTAGTATTGTTTTGCTAATTATAGATAATTTGTGATAATTTATAGATTATTACAACTGAGAGATAAGCAACTTGAAAATGTTATATTAGTTATTATTTCTAAGGCATTAACTTAGTCTTTCATGCTGTTTTGCTTTGGTTATCACATATGCCTGCAATATTACATGAACATTCATTATGCCTACAGCAGGCAAAATCTGTATGTAAAATTATATCTGTAATACGTTAAAGATTCCGTCTAAAGATTTCCAGAGATCTCAGCAAAGGGACAAATTCACAAAGCCCGTCAGCCAGTTTGTGCTCCCAAAAATGTCTGCATATTTGTATGATGGTAAAGACAGCTATCAGGTTTTTTAAAAAATGCCTCTGGTTTTCAGAAGGGGATTTGGAGAGACTTTGCTCTGACAGGGAAGGATTTTCAGAATGGCAATAGAAGCTGAATGACAAGCTCTTAGCCTCGGATTCCCTAAACATCCTGATTCAGAAGAGCAAGGGTCTGAGAGGCTTCCAATGGGGAAACTCTGAAAATAGTCCCATAGGCAAGCAAGCTGCATTTGCCAGCATCGAAAATCCAGATATTAAGTTCCATCTCTGAAGTAAACTTGCGTAAGAGAGAAGATACTGGTGCATTGCAGAACTACATTTTTGCCCAGCTGCTAAAGGAAATACAGCAAGAAAACAGGACAAGTTGACAAGGCTCCAGTGTAGCAAAACACTTAAGTATCTGCTTAAATCAAATTCATACTTTGGGTGTTTAAAGACCAGGGGGACCATCTAACTGACCTCTTGCATAACACAAACCCAGCATGTCACATAATAATTCCTGCCTCTTGTTTAGCATATCTTGTTAGATTAAAGCATATATTTTAGAGACACAGGCAATCTTGATGTCAGTAGGATTGAAGCATGTGTTTGAGGACCATGCTGAATCATCATCATCTAAGTGAACAGATACCCCTTCAACATATGAGCTTCTTGTGACTCGTAGCAGCAACCTGAATCACAGGAGTGACCCCCCTACCAACACACTAATAACCTATGGTGTCCCTAACACAAATAGAAGACAAGTATCAGAGGGGTAGCCATGTTAGTCTGAATCTGCAAAACCAACGAGAAGTTCTGTGGCACCTTATAGATTTATTGGAGCATAAGCTTTCGTGGGCAAAGACGAAATGGGTCTTTGCCCACATGCATCTGATGAAGTGGATCTTTGCCCATGGAAGCTTTTGCTCCAATAAATCTGTTAGTCTATAAGGCAAATAGAAGCGAGGAAGACAAGTAACACTGTAACAAAGTGAAAATATGCACACATCATTACGTCTCAGGGAGTTGGGAACGCAAGTGTTAATAAAGTTTAAAAAAATCTAGCAACAAAGATAGCGTAGTTAAACCACAGACTCCACAGTACATAGCAACCAAGCCTAACCCAATTATAACCACAGAATACAGCAGCATTTAACCACAGCAATTAGACTGCATACACAACATTTAGAAAAGAGCTGGCTGAAAACGGCAAAACATTGTCACAAATATTCATATGGATTTCAAAAGACATCTATTTCAATAGTGTCCTCCATTTTGGTTTTGCTTTCAACAAAGATTGTAGCAGTTCATTAGTGAGAACATCCATAAAAGAAGATAATGTAAGCAAACACCGTGGAATATCCAAAGTGCACTGAAATCCTAATTCTAAGTGTTAGGATCAGCCATGCAGTGTATGGAAACATTCAGTGCAACCATTGGCCCAAATAACAAGGCCAAACCCAGGGAGATTCAGTGCTTTAGGCAGGTTGAGACTGAGGCTAGTCTTGATGGCCTGATTTCACTCTTACTATTGAGCTTAATCTTACAACCTGGGCATTTGGCCACTGACTGGAGTGAGACCTAGATCCAGTCTATTGTGGGCAATGGTAGATGAGTTGAGCATATGCAGAACTCCTTTTACTCAACTAGAGACCAATGTCACCGCAAATCCTGCAGCCTGTCAGAACCATCCCTGCTCTACTTTGAGGAAGAGGAATAATAGTTCCAGTGAAGGGCCAGGTGCCACTACTCATTCTGTCCTCATTAGACCATTTCCATGATGTGAAGCAGGCTTCACAACATGGAATTTGGCTATAGAAGATTCCTTTAGGTTTTTCTAATTTATCCTGACTCATTCTAATTTATCCGGACTTTTCTCTAGCCACTTTCAGGATCAGAAACATAAAGGGTTGGATTAAAACTATCTTTGCTCTATACCTTTCTCCATCTTGCTTTGGCATGAGTGTAGCTTAACAGGATTGGATGGTGTAGCACCAATATTTAACCTTTCTTAAGCACTTCTGCCGTGCGCGTGTGTGTGTGTGTGTGTGTGTGTGTATATATATGTATAGTGTGATTGTATGATAATGCAGAATTTTATTTTTGAAGATCTTCATAATAAAATGTTTTTATTTTTTAGGGGGTAGACTTTGTATGTTCTCCAAAAAGGTGCATACAAATAATTTAAATAGTAATGGGAAGCTTTTCATAATCTTCAAAGTGGTGACCTCTAAAACTTCAAGCTGCTGATTTCATCTGGTTTATGTTAGAACATGAGTTAGAACTGACAGTCAGGACACAGCAGGGGAAGGACACAACTTCTAATTCACTGTATCTAGCTACATCACCAGAGATGCAATTGCCCGTCATGGTTTGTAATCTAAATAGGTTTCTGGGATTTTTGTTGGAGAGATGTAGGCTAATCTAGTTTAAAATATAAATCTCTTTCCTACTGAACTTGTAGCAAATAATCCACTTTTCCCTCAAACACCAGGGCTACAAAATACCACTTTCATTTTTCAATTGGCGAGTAATTTCTTCCCTTTTTCTGCACTAAAGCAAGTATCAGAAAATGAGACCCTGAATACCCTCAAGACCCTGATGAGAAGGAGTTATTGTCAAATCACCTCAGCCCCAGGATTCAAACCGTAAACCTATAAAGTGTGAACAACATGACTTCAGGGTAATCTGGTAGGATTGTATGTGTGTAAGGGAGTCAAGTAAAAGCAGTGGTGAAAGTGGGCTGGTACAGTTCAGTACATCATATCAACAAGTTATTTTTAGCCAGTATGGTGTATTGGAAAGATGCCCAGCCAGTTATCCCCAGTCCCTCCATTGGCTGCTGCATCTCTATTGCAGCTCTATTTATAGGGCTGTGGGGTGGGGCTGGAAGCAATATGGCAGCTGGAGGAGCCACTGGCAAGGATTTCCCTAGACCCTCCTATGGGGGTGTATACCCCCTGAATTTCCCCAACATCCCCCCAGTTTTGTGAACTATGGTGCAATACAGCCCACTTTCACCCTCACGGTGTCACCCCTCATCGGCCCTGACATCCCCCCCCCTTGAAAATTTGAACCCCCCCATTTCAATTCCTGGGGAGGCTACTGGTCACTGGTGCTCTGCTCCTTTCCCCGCCACCCATCCCCGTGGGGAAAGGAGCAGGACTCCCAGCAGTGCCCCCACCCAAAGCTCTCTACATAGGCAAGGCAGCTCTGAGGAGGGGCAGGAGGTAAGACTGGCAGTTCTGCTCCTTTCTCCACTGGGAGGGGCAGCAGGGAAAGGAGTATAAGGTGGGCAGCTCCTCCAGTTACCGTAGCGCTCCCAGCTCCACCCCATAGGGTCCGGCCCAGTGTACAGAGATGCAGCAGCCAGTGGAGGGATTGGGGAGCTCCTCCAGCTCGTCTAGGTGCCATGCCATTTCCAGCCCCCTATGTCATCCCCAGTTGTGTGGGATCAGGAGGGGAAAGGAAGAGTATGGGGGTCCTGGGGTGGTGGCAGGGTGGAGCCGCATGCCCCTAGAGAAAGTGACTATTGTACTTATCTCCATCATGCAGTGGCTGATTTATGCCTTGAAGTGAATTGGTTCATCTCTTAAATGTCTTGTGTCCAGTCTAGTACCTCTGGATGTCATAAATGTCAGAGGTAGGTACTTTTTGGACTCCTAAGCTCTTGGCCTCCATGATAGCTTTTAGCCACTGTGGTTTTTTAAAATCAATTTGTAATTAATCAATTTGTAAATATTGGCTTGTCTTTCAGTTTCACACAATGTCTCCTATCCTTTTAGGAATACAGACTCTTATTTAGCCTGCCTGTTCTATAATGCTGGTTACTTTGTATACCTAGGAAATGTCTAAGTTGTTCAGTCTCAGGTAGAGTGAAAGTTAATTGTTTTCATTACCCCTTGTCTCTGGCCTGCTTGAATTTCTGCTATGTAATTTTTTAGTGTGAGTGGAACTGAAGTCTATATTCCAAGTGTGGGTGCTATCTACTAGTATAATAGTATAATATACTGAGTATTGTCTAACTCTTTCTGAAGCAGGCGCCGCACAGACCGGGACACACTGCTTGTGGTGTACCTCATTCAGTGCCGCTAAGTGCCTCGATAACATATATGTGGGTAAAAATCAGACAATCACTAGGCTCTTAGATTAACTCACAAAGAATAATGATAACGGACAAACACCCCAGATCGCCTGTGAGTGAACAATTTTCACAAAGCGATCACTTTATATCTGACCTCTCAGTCCTCATCTTAAAAGCAAATCTGCACAAAGTCTAGCTTAAATTCAGAACTTTGCTGGACATTAAAAGTCCATTTACAGGCCGTCCTCACTATAAGTCCAAGATATGTTCCAAAAAACTTGGACTTATAAGGAAACAACTTAAAGTGGGGAATTTTTTTCCCGTGGCTGACTTCCATTTGCGCAAACTGTTTTTTGTTTTGTTTTGGGTTTTTTGTGCAACTTAAGAGCAGGGAATGGGAGGACTTATAACACATCAGTTCCTACAAACACCAACAACTTTAGAGTGGAACGGATGTATACCAGGGTGACTTATAGTGGGGACACCCTGCCCTGTATTGAATAGAGAGAACTTATGACTTGTTACAAACATATATAACCCACTAAGGCTGTGTCTGCACTGGCCACTTATTCCGGAAAAGCAGCCGCTTTTCCGGAATAACTTGCCAGCTGTCTACACTGGCCCCTTGAATTTCCAGAAAAGCACTGACGATCTACTGTAAAATTGTCAGTGTTTTTCTGGAAAAACTATGCTGCTCCCGTTCGGGCAAAAGTCCTTTTCCAGAAAAACTGTTCCGGAAAAGGGCCAGTGTAGACAGCACAGTAGTCTTTTCCACAAAAAAGACCCGATCGCGAAAATGACGATCGGGGCTTTTTTGCGGAAAAGCGTGTCTACATTGGCACGGATGCTTTTCCGGAAAAAGTGCTTTTCCGGAAAAGCATCCTGCCAATGTAGACGCACTTTTTCTGGAAATACTTATAACGGAAAACTTTTCTGTTTTAAGCATTTCCGGAAAAGGATGCCAGTGTAGACGTAGCCTAACTGTCTTCAGCCCCCTGCCTATTTTCCCTTTTCTGCCCTCCCCCCCTATAACTGTCAGTGCACTAAAAGACCACTTCACTTTGAAAGGTCCCTTGAAATGTGTTGCCTACTTATGCTAAACAATCTCTTCTGCCTTGTATGTAGCTGTGACACTGAGTACATTTCCCAGACCTGATTAAGAGCTTTGTGTAAGCTCAAAAGCTTGTTTCTGTCATCATCAGAAGTTGCTCTAATAGAAGCAAGTATTACCTCACCCATCTTGTATATCGAATATCCTGGAACCAACACAGCTACAACAGCATAGCAAACAGACAAGCATTTGGTATTTTGGGACCCCTCAGAAGCTGCTGTTATCCAGTCTCTTTGCTGGTGAGGAGTGCTCATAGAGCTAAACCCTTTTTTGTGTTCTGATTTTCAGTTTCACCAGAAAACAGCACAGAGTTAAATAGATTTGCAATAGGTGATGTGGCTTCAGAAGTAGATGTGGGAGAAGGAGTCTGATATGCTCATTTATCTGGGCCAATGTCTCCTACCACATCAAAGTTTGCACCTCATACTACCTTTATGCTTTCGGACAGACTTCTCAGTTCAGTGATTGCACCTTGTTTGACTCTTGAGTAGCAGCAGTAATGTGCTCATTATGTTATTTCAAGAGATAAGGATAATTATCTCAACTGCCAGGTGCTAACAGTAAGTTTTCCTATGTCCAATTATGGTGTCGTAAAACTGCCAAAGCTGTTTAAAGGCTTTTGATGTCAGGCTGCCAGACTGGTTTCAAAAGTCTCTGCACTGAGGCACCGACTCAGCAAAGCATTTAAGCACATTCTAAGGACATGAATAGCTTCATTGAACTGATATTGTCTTCGGTATCACTACTTAGGTAGTTAAATTTAGTATGTGCTTAAGTGCTTTGCTGAATCTGGACCAAAGTAAACATAACATGGCACTGTTGACAGAATATTTTCTTTTAAAAAAAATGTAAGTATCCACCCCCTAGAATTGGCAAGACCTATTGACTGGATATTGGTTTATCAAAGTTGTCATTTTGACCTTATTAAAGCAGGTAAGAACAATAAAGAACCCTCTGAAAGTCAATGGAAAGAAGTGTTGACTTCACTATACTTTTGGACCAGACTTTAAAAAATGGATGAACAAACTGGCAAATTAAGAATAGGCCCTAAACCAAATAATTCTTAAACACCAAAATTTATGGATGTTTCTTCTATTAATCTTATCTGGACCCCAACACTGTGGTACCTCAGCATCTTCATGTCAACAAGTACTGTAGTCCAGTGGCACCTCAAGGTATACCTATACTATGGGACACAGTCAAATTAAGATACGCAACTTCAGCTATGTTAATTGAGTAGCTGAAGTCAAAGTAGCTTAACTCGGCTTTTGGCACTGTCTGCACTGCAGGAAGTCAAAGGAAGAACACTCTTCCTTCGACTTCTCTTACTCCTCATGAAAGCAGGGCATCGACTGGAGTGTCCCTCTCAGTTCGAATTAGCTGTGTTAACTAACTAGTCTTAACTAGACTGCTAATTCGAACCCTGGAAGATCGACAGTGGCAGCTTTTACCTTCATCTGTAGTGTAGACATACCCTTAGAGATTAACAAAAATATAGAGAATATCATGAGCTTTTGTGGGCATAACCCACTTCTTCAGATGAGCTGGAGAGGAATAACAGAAACCCAGAATTTGTAACAGAAAAAGAAAGGGGAAAAAGCTACTTGTCAGTTGTAGGACTGGTGCTAATGAGGCTAATTAAGTAGGCTGGAAGTGTCCTATACTTAGCTTTTGATGTAAAAATGAGGTGTTAAATGCAAGGAAGGCTGGCTTGATAAAGCAATATCCAGTTAATGTCTTTGTTGAAGCCCAGGAAAACAGTGTCAAATTTGCAAATGAATGTCAATTCCACAGTCTTTCTGTTATTGGCTGGTTAAATTCCTTTGTAGAAGAATGGCTGCTTTTAAATCCATTAATGACTGCCCAGCCAGGTTAAAATGTTCCCTTACAGGTTTCTGTGTGTTACTATTTCTGATGACTGATTTGTGTCCATTAATTCTTTGTCGTAGAGACTGTCCAGTTTGGCCAATATAAATGGCAGAGGGGCATTGCTGGCACTTGATGGCATATATCACATTGGAGGAAGCGCAATTGTATGAACCCTTGATGTGGTGCTTATGTGGTTAGGTCCTGTAATGATGTTGCTTGTATAGCTATGTGGACAGAGTTGGCAATGGGGTTTGTTGCAGGAGTAGGTCTTGGGTGAGTGCATCTGAGGTGTGGTGTGTGGCTGCTGGAAAGAATTTGTTTCAGGTTAGGGGGTTTCCTGTAGGTGAGGACTGGCTTGACTCCCAAGGCCTGTGAGAGTGAGGGATCATTTTCCAGGACAGGTTGTAGATTGTCAATGATGTGCTGGAGAGGTTTAAGTTGGGGGGCTGTAGGTGATGACTAGTGGTGTTCTGTTATTTTCCTTCTTGGGCCTGTCTTGAAGAAGCAGATTCCTGAGTACTTGTCTGGCTTTGTCAATCTGTTTCTTCACTTCCCTAGGTTGATATTTAAGTTTTAAGAATGCCTGATAAAGATCTTGTAGATGTTTGTCTCTGTCTGTGGGACTGGAGTAAATCTGGTTGTATCTTTGGGCCTCGCTATTAACAACTGATTGTGTGATGTGTCTTGGATGCCTCTAGTTTGGCGGTGGGCTCCATACTCAGTCAATGCTTGCCTAACTCTTCTTAATCAGATGTGGCCTATCAAATTATTTAATCACTTCTAAGCCACACTGGAGGTTTTTAAGAGCAGGTTAAAAAGCATCTGTCAGGAGTGACTTAGTTATTGCTTATTCCTCCTTTAAGTGCAGGGTACTAGACCTGTTGAGGTCTGTTACAGTTCTATACTTCTATGAATAACCCTTTACAGGTTAGTGTGGTGTGAATACTCCATCACAGCCAGCAAGAGACCATCACTCCTACTACACATTATTGGAAAACAGCGGCTTTGTAGGACACCTCCCAATTTAGGGTCACCATCTTTCCCGACCAGACGGACCAGATACCAATTGCAATAATGGTGTTTGGACCATCTGGTTGGGAAACTTGGCAACCCTACTGACACCCAACAACACCTCTGTGCTGATGGCTTTGACCAGTTGTGATCCAAGGGGCCCTTAATGCCTGCTAACAAGGAGGTTACGGGACAGTGTTGATTGTGGTATGTACATTCTGGTTCACCAAAAAATATCACAAGGTCTCAAATGAGGGGTGAGCTTATATGGCTTATTAATATCACTGTGGCTATGTCTACACTACAGGGTTTGGGGGCTTTTTTTAAAAAAGGTAGCAAATTGCGAAGCGCAATTTTCTACTTTTTTCCAATAGTTTTTTCGGAAGAGGCTTTTCTGAAATTTGGCCCATTTACACTGGGCCAAATTTCAGGAAAACCTCCTCTTTCTGAAGAGCCCTTCTTCCTCATGAAACGAGGAAGACAGGGCTTCCAAAAGAGCATGTTTGCTCTTCTGCAAAAAAATGTCAGAAGAGCAGACGCATTCCCTGGACATGGTGGCTACCTCTGGTATCTTGGAAAAACTCCGTAGTCTAGACATAGCCTGTAAAATGCACTACAGACAGACAGTAGAAATGATTTAAAGTTGCATCAAGGCAGAGCTGACAAACAGGTTTTCTGTCTCACAAAGGATGTTTATCTGTTGAAATGTAAGTTAAGCACTGTAAGCTAATACAATGGGTCACTCATCTGTGCTGAATGTAGATGAAGGATTCTAAGAATTTCAAAATGAAACTATTAAGTAGAGAACTGCACTAGGGGAGAACTTTATATTGAGATACAATTCATAGACTTGCTAGACTATGTTTGAGGAACAAAGAAAGGACAGGTGTTCATGACAATAGGATCACAACAGGCCATGGGTGGAAACTTTGAAGGGGCTCTATGGGTGAGGTTAATTTCTTTTGACAAGAGGCTAGCCTGTTTAGGATTGCCAGGACTCCAGTTTTCACCTGGACAGTTTGGTATTTTGGCCTTCCATCTGGTTAAAAAAAAACAGAGCATACCGGACATATAAATGTCCGGTATTTTCTGTTTTCCTTGGACGCATGGCTGGCGGATTCTGCGAGGGTGAGGGGAGCAAGGAGCATGGTAATTTAAAGGCATAGTGGCTTTTTTTTCCCCTGGAAAACATGGTCAGCAGCATCTGCAAGGAGCATGGTAATTTAAAGGTGCAGCGACCTCTTTTTTTAAAAAAATTTTGCTCAGCAAATATTTTCCCCTGCCTGTTGGCTGCCTAACCCTAACCCTAACCCTGTTACGTTTAGTCCATAGACAGTGTGCATGTAATCTTTTGTTTCCATTATCCTTACTATCTCTTCAAACTTGATAATCCTCACTCTTCTTAGTCTAATAAACCTGTGGAATCAGGCCAAATTCACACCTACTATGACTCTAGAAGACACAGCATAGGCAAATCTGACCTATTATTGGCACTTACTGACGTGGTATTTAGAATTATTTCATAAATCAGCAAAGTCTGGCCACTCATGTTCAGTGAGTTTAAGTGAGGAAATTGCACACGCCATTTTTGCTAGCTGACAGGGTACATGTAGTGACTGATCCAGCAGTTTCTGCAGGTGCTGCATGCCACATCCTCAGGATGTAATTGCTTCTAAAAGATGCCATCTAATTTAAGAGGGGCAGAGGTGCTGAATTACTGGGAAAAAAATCTTGTTTAAATAGACGCCTCTGAAATGGCAACAAACTGGAACTACAGCAGCTGGTGGCTTGTCATGCCAACAAAAACAAGCAGAGTGACTGCACACTAATATTTTTAAACTTTAATCATTCCAATGTCTGCAACAGTAGAAGAAACAGGACTAGGTTAGATTGTGTAATGACTAACTTCTGTCCTAGTTCTCAAGCATTTTACTATTTAATTCAAAACCAAACAAACAAAAAAACAACACACCAACTTTATTTGACCGGCACACTATTTCTGAAACAGGAGCCAATTCTGAAATCAGGCTCTTTGTTTTAATTTGAGAAGGTTGAAACAAAATGTTAAGTTAGAGAGAGAGGTACAGGATCTTCAAGCCCCAATTCAGAAAAGATTTAAAAACATACGTATGTTATTTCTGTTCAGAACAGCACTTCCAATTGTGCTTGAGTTCAGTGGGATGTCAGGAGACATCTTAATTATGTATTTAATAGGGTTATCTTCATGATTTAGAACCGCCATGAATTTTGCCCTTCTGTTCTTGAGTTACCTGTGAATATGTTTCCATATTTACAAAGTGGTTTGGACATTTTGTCTATCAATTCTCAACTTGAAGCGTTTTCAAAACTTAAAATCCACACAGTGCACTAAATAAAACCCAAAACAACCTTCATATTGTTTGTGAACTACTTGCTTCACTACATCTTTTTATTGTTTTTTTTTTTTTAATTTTGGGGTGGTATGGTTGATTGCTGCAGTCACATACTGACATTTCTGGTTTCACATTAAAAGACTGGCATTTTTGTAAACTGGAGGAAGAAAATCAGAAATTTCAGCATGGCCAAGTGAACATTCCAGCACAGTTAGGTGAGTGAGACCTCTGTTGTGTGAAAGCAAGACATCAAAGTTGAGACAAATGTTAGCAGGAAACAGAATGGGTCACTGACACAGTTGAAGGGAATGTGCTATTTTATTCAAATGAATATTAATGAGTGTTTTTTTGCCATATTCACCCTCTACATGTATAGAAAGCAAGCAGGCTTTGGTCCACATTGCAGAACCTTCTATACATATTACATGCTTAGCACAATTTTTGTATACTACTTTACACTATAGTAAGTGGTAAAAACTGGGAATTAATTAATTTTAAAAATGAACTCTAGCACTTATTGGATTTTAAGATGAGTTTACTTCTTAATAATTAAAGCTACAGAATGCTCAACATTTACATTATTGACATCTGAATGACATATTTTCATAGTATGACCATTTATCTTTTTATAAATCATTTTCTGTTTTGATCCTTACAAAACTGTTTATTCATTGAACTCAGCAAAAGAGAATCATTGACTTCTATAGCTGCTAATTACATAAATTGTTGGAAGTAGGCAAAAGAGGAGAGTCTACAGAAAGGAGGCTCTAAAGTATAGAAAAAAGAGAGTGTTTTATACTCAACAAGATATGAATATAATAAAGAGACTTTTTGAAACCAACAGGTATTAAAAATACCACAGGATTTTTCCAATCCCCTGTGAACCAATTTCAAAGTGTAGTGAGAATCTGTGATTACTATGAAAGCATGCTATGGTCAACTCTGAAACATCACATCAGAGCAGGATCCCCTAAGAGGATACACACTTCTTTAACTTACTAATGCGATAGCTTCATAAAGTTTTCAAAAATGTAGAACTACTTTGTAGATCACTTTTAAGAAGGGGCCATTTCCCCTTGTCACAGCAACTAGAATTGTATCATAAATCTTAAATTAGATAAAATTTTCCTAAAAAGGGAGAAAATACTTTTTCCCACCGGAAAACAAGATAGGAAACATTTTGTTTCCTACTAGAATGCAAACAAGAGAGCTGCAAACACAGGACCAGATCCTTGACCCTGAGATGGCTCTTTGATGCTTCATGGGTCATGTTGAATGAAGCTGGCTTACCTCTTTTAGGGTACATCTACACTGCACACTTATTGAGGAAAAAGCTATTCTAGAAGAAATACTCCAAAATGGCTTATTTTGAAATAGCACATCTACACTACAGAGAATCCTCAAAATTAGTCCAAGGCAGGTTCCCCTAACATGGACACGCTACCTCGATTTAGAGCCCCAGGAAACACTAGGGAGTAATTACTCTGAAGGGCCCTGGGGAGGAGCTATTTCGAAATAGCAGCAGTGGAGTGTCCACACTACAGCTATTTTGAAATAGCTATTTTGGAATAGGCATTATTCCTTGTGGAATGAGGTTTTATAGAAGTCAGAATAAGCCATCTGTTATTTCAAATTTATTTCAAAATAACAGAATTGCTGTGTAGACACTCACATTGTTATTTCACGAGGCGTACAGATAGTTCGGAATGGCTTGCTTGTTCGAACTATCTAGCCCGTGCCGCGTGTAGCCGCGCGGCACGGGGTTCGAACAAGCCGGCATTTAAAAATGGCACCAGCCAGCTTATGCAAATGAAGCCCGAGAAATTCAAATCCCGGGCTTCATTTGCAAGTGCGGTATGCCTACATTACCACCCTAGTTCGAACTAGGGTGGTAGTGTAGACATACCCTGGGTTCTTTAGGATTCTTGGAGATAGCCCCATGCCACCCAGTTACAGAACCTAGTATAACAGTCAGATGGTACAGTAGAAATAAATAGTATTGCCTTTCTCACATCATTGCCTCAATTATTCCTCTTTTCATAATCTCTTCAGGCCTTGAATAATTTAACTCTACCAAGAATGTATAACTCTTCATCAAGTTTTCCCACATGCCTTCATGGCCTTAGTGTTCTTGATATAGTCCTAGCCACTCCTTTCCTGAATGCCTTGCAGCAGTCTACAATGCCCAGGTCTTTCAGGAACTACATTTCCCAGAATGCCAGTCCTTAAGAAACAAGTCCCACCGGCAGGAGGGCTGGCAGCATCTGTTCTTCAAGGGCCAGCACATTCTGTTATAGTAAGGTGTAGTGGTAAATGACTTAAAAATGATGAAAGATGACAGAAAAAGACCTTTTAACTTGAAAAAGAGAAGAATAAGAAAGAATTTCACTAAAGCATTTACAGACAAGCAGAAGGCATAGTAAAATGATTAGTCCTTTTCTAAATATTCTCAATATTACTCAAATTAATAAGTAAATTAGAGAGAAATATAATGAAATCCATCTTCTCCTAGCTTGAAACAAACCTGTGGCATTCACTGCCATGGTAAAGTCAAATGCTACAGCATAACTTTAAAAATTATTGGATAGTTTCATTACTAAGGAATATTTGTAGTTTCCATGCTAAAATAAATGGCAGAGCTTATGATTCATAAGGTGGCCACTTCAGGAATCAGGAAGCAAATTTTCCCTTGAGATACAGCATTCCACACATATCTAAATGCTTTTTGGTTTTAAGAGATAGACAGTCATCAGCCTATGTAGCATCAGATATCAGTGACGCTGAGAAGCAGAATTCTGGCTTTGATGGACCAACGTTTTAATACCTGACAATAAATTCTGTGTTACTGACTATTCATTTACATACATAAAATATCCTTGGAGTGATACCCATCCACATACTTTTCTTAAGTTCCAAATTATGCATTTGGATCTCTCATTTAAACAACAGTTGAGTAAAATCACATGTAATCAGACAGCTCCCTAGTGACCACATAGCTGTGGATGTTGGAGAGGATATGATTTTTCCAAGCTAAGGTTAGTATTAACTGAATCTCAGATTTTCCTCCATATCAGTTTTCCCTAGTGCTATCATGCAGCTTACACCAAAAAGTTATTTCACTTCTGTTCATATCATACCCTTTCAGAGGGCTCTCCCAGCTCACATATGGAAGTCAGGTGGTTGCAGAGCTCCATCATTTTTGGAAAATTATAGCATATCCCACTTAGATGTGGAAGTTGCTGTCTGACACATTAAGGAAATCAAATTTCAGAAATATGCAGTGTAAGTCCAATGGTATCATCTGGCCTGTAGCGTGCAACGGATGAACACCTTGACCAGGGACTTGTTTTGTAAAGGCCCATGAAAGTATATTAAAGCTCTCAACTTAAATAAAACAATATCTGAATGGTAGCAACAACCTTACTGTAATTTTTAGGTTTCATTTCATATGGAATCTGCCATTAAATATATTTTAGCACCAGTATATCATATTTTTCTACTTAGATGATCTTTTGCAACAAGCAGATATTAAATGTGAGGTGATAAGCATATTAACTTTTCTGTGTAGGATCAGATCTTGTATAAATAGATAAGTCTGAGGTTGGATGATGATTGTTGTTTGAAGAGGTCAGAAAAATTCCAATTAAACTTTCAGTTGGAATATGCCAATTCATTAAAATTTAAAAATTCTGCAGCTAGGATTTGATTTTGGCAATGATTTTCCAGAAAACATGCAGGTTTCACAAAAAAACCTGCCAGGTTTCCTGCCAGCTCTTCAAGCAGGCTGCAGGGGACCCAAGGATTTCCAGGGACAGTGGCTACAGGATAGCCTACCAGGCAGACTTTCTGTGACCTTGGAACTCTCAGGCTTCCAAGGTCAACAACTTCAATTTCAACTTTTAAATATGTTAGATTATAGTGCAATATAACCAAAAAATCAAAAATGGAAATGAAAAATCATGTCAAAATGAAAACAAAAACATTTTGTTCTGAAAATGTCAAAACCAGACACTTAAACATTGTCAGGATATTTTACCATTTCTTTTTGCCAAAATGAAATTTTGGAGAAATCAGCATGATCTCACGTAGGGTATGACTACACAGCAGGGCTAAAGTCAAATTAAGATATGCAACTTTAGCTACGTTAATTTCATAGCTGAAGTCAAAATAGCTTAACTTGACTTTTGGCGCTGTCTACACAGTAGGAAGTCAAAGGAAGAACACGCTTCCTTCAACTTCCCTTACTCCTCGTGAAATGAAGATTACAGAAGTTGGAGTAAGAAAGCTATTATTTTGAAATTATTTTGAAATAATGGGCTTGCTGTGTAGACTCACACTCTGTTATTTTGAAATAACCTGAGTTATTTTGAAATAAGTGTGCTGTGTAGACATAGACATAGTATTTTGAATTCAATGGAATTGCATTTTCCAACAGCAAATGGTTCTGTCAAAGTTTTTCCAACAAGCTGTAACTGTTATATTACTGATATGCACATTGCTGAAGTACAGTTCCAGAATATTGTCCATTTTCTGTTGTAATAATTTTGCATTGAAGTTTATATGCAAAGTATTTGAAAATATACTCCATTATCAGTGACTTTACATGGATAACATCTGGTGATAGTTCTTCCCTTCCTGTTTTCTCTACCCGTTCTCAAGTGTTTTCTTTAGCATTCAGTAGATGCATGCACAATAGTTGGTGCATGATGATTAATTTGCAAAAAAATTGTGAACTGATTTTTCAGATCTGCACCTAGCCAGGTCTAGCAATCATATAACAAGTATGTACTATGCTAGAAAGAGTAGACTTAGAGGCGCCAGAAGTGAAACATTATCGCTTTCAGACAAAGTCTCAGACAAAGATCTTTATCTCAGAATGATGTATGGGATGTATTTTTGAGATGACTCCACATAATACCTCTAGTATTAAGTTAGCAAGTTAAAATAAAAAGAAACAAAATATTGTATTTGTCCTGAGTTACTTTAGCCAAATATGGGCAGAAGACTTCCTCAGGAGTTTATGGAACTCATGAAATAACACCAGCATTTATAACACCTGGTAGAATATCTGCAGCAACCGTGGCATTGATCTGATTAAACAAATTCTTCTATCAGGGTATGTCTACACAGCAACATTATTTCAAAAGAACTAGTGTTATTTAGAAATAACTTAGTCTGCATCTACACAACAGGCAGTTATTTCAAAATAAAGTTGAAATACTGTCAAGCTGGAGGACTTCTTACTCTGACTTCTGTAACTCTCATTGTACAAAGAGTATGGGAAGTTGGAGGAAGAGTGCTGTACAGAGACTCCCAATTTCAAAATAAACTATTTTGAAAAATGCTACGCAATTGATGTAGCTCAATTTGCTTAGCTTATTTCACGTTAAGCCCTGCTATGTAGATGCATCCTCAGTTACATCATTGTAATTCCAGAATGACTCCACTGAAGACAAGGAAGTTACTCCATATTTACACTGGTGTCAGTGAAATCTAGACTGATAATTATCTGAACTGATAATTATGGTAAAAATTAAAATTCAGATGCAACTCAAGGCATAGGAGAGGACAAAACACAATTCTTCCAGATCAAAGCAGTGGAGATAAATTTGCAAAGACTGAGAACTGTCACGCAGAGTATGTATTTCAAGAAGAACTCTCCTTGGATCATAGCTCTCGTAGAAGATAGATTGTGCTTTCCAGACTTTTGCCTTCTAACTTTTTCATTCTCTATAGATCTTCCATGAAGATTTACCTTGGACTCATTTGCAGCTAATTATGCTGTTCACTGGTCTGTATATCCAAGATCAGTTAGGAGGGGGAGTCGCACACACTTTGATCTAACCTCTCTCTTGGAAGCCGTACCTCAATACATAGATATGGAAATCGCTCCTGGGCTATCACAGTCTTTATTACAGAATTCTAAAACTGTATAAAACAACAAAAATATCTGATCGGCCCTACCAAATGTGGGAGGGGCGCTGTGTCTGTGAGGAATGGATGAAGGCATCTCATAGATGAGTAACATATTTCAAGGAAGAGAAACTCAGCTCAAGCAAGGAGTTATTCCAGTTCTCTGGCTGCAACTCTGCAGAATTCTCTCTGAAGATGCAGAGTATCTGTCCAACACTTATGCATGCTCTCTCTCTCTCTTTGCAGCCCATGAGGCTGACTAAGACCAGAATGTTGTCTGTGGCACAGTGTGGCATCCAGTCCAGAGCAAGGGCCAGAAGGCTGCTTCAGTGCTTTTCCCTCTGACTGACTGGTTTCCATATAGCAGAATGTGCCAGCAGTATTCTGGACTGAGCTTGTATTTAGTGAATACATTATGAATGTTGTATTTGAAATGATGGAAGCAAAACAAATAAATTGGAGATGAACTTGACTAAACATTTCTTCATCACCTTCTATTCCATTCAGAAAATTCTTTGATCATTTTCCTGGTGACCAGTTTGGTGTTTCCGGTGCTTTCGTAAATCCAGATCCAAGTTTTTAATCGGAAGAATGGAAATATACAAGCTGTACTTACGTTGTGCTACAGAACATACTTTGGACTTCTCCAGCACCAGAACTGCTAACCCTAGCCCAAACTCACTTTTTTTGATAGTCTTGCTACTGATATCTTTATTTATCTAGAAAAATCAATCTACTTTGGCAAGTACAAATTTGAAAAAAAGTTGCTATTGTTTTCCCACAGAACATTTTAATAAATTCAGTTCATGGTTTACTGCTAATGCTGCCCAATCCAACCAAAGCAAGTGTTTCCTTATTTCTGAGCTCCCCAGAGTGGCCAGTGACAGACAATTGAGGTCCAGTAAAGCTTATATATTTGGGGCATGGTTACAAAATCCAAAACAAGGCCTGAAATTCCTGGAAGTCACTGGGTAGGGTGGAGTAGAAGGGTAGAGTAGAACTAAAGACATTTGGTTCAGGGTCTTTCAAGAGGGAAATAAACACATCAAGGTGGCTTGTAAATTAAATTGTCAAATTCAGTTAGCACTAATTTTACCTATACATTAATCAGAATTTATGAAACTGATCTGTCAAATGGATTTAAGTCCATGAATTCTTAGCACCTTGCAGAGAGCCCCATTAATTTGCTCCAGCACAGGAAGATCTGTTTACACAACCCTAAGTTTGTCTACCTGGACTCATGGTTGACCGGAAGATCACTGAATAGATTTTAGTAACAGTTAAACTAGAATCCAATGCATTATCCATTTAAGTTCTGATAAGATTTGTATTGGGTGTATTATTCCTGGCATGGTAGAAATAAACTTGAAAGTCTAATAGGTCTTTGTCATGTCTAGCTACAGTGGTTAAACATAAAAAAGTGTGTTCTATTTTGAAGGATTCCACTGATGTAAGAATATTATCCCAAGAAATGACAATACTGCAGGAACTGGCAATGGTGCTGAAAATGGAAGAGATTTTGAAGTATGACTAGGAGAGCTGACAGCCATGCCGAGCACCTGGCAAATTGGGTGAGGGGCCTGGCTCCATGATCCTGGAAGGGGCAGAGCCTTAGAGGGAAAGTGGGGCTTGGAGCAGCCAGCCCTCAGCACCACCTGGAATGCATCACATGGCACCCTGTAGCCCTTAGAGCTGCCCAGACCGCGCAATGCTCTGGGGGCAATTTAAAAGGCCTGGGGATCTGGCCACCACTGCTATTGTGGCAGCAGGGAGCCCTAGGCCCTTTAGAATCATTGGGCCCTGGGACAGTTGTCCTCCCCCCTGTTGGTGAGCCTGAATATGACCATTGCTGAGAGAGCAGGAGTGGGGAATCTTTTTTGGGTTGGAGGCCTCTGACCCACAGAAAAATCAGTTGGGGGCCACACACAAGTGAGAAACAAACAAAGAAACAAAAATAAAAACACCTCACTGATGTGGCCCCTGACAGAGAAACAGAAAGACACTCCCTACATTCTCCTCATACACCAGAGCCTAGGAGGGGGCAGGCTTGTAGATATTGTGTGCTCCAGCCCCACAGAAGGGCAGTTGAAGGGCTGGAGCACCAGCATGGATTCCCCAATGCTGGGAGGGGGGAGCCCCAAGCTTTGGTGGCCGGATTCAGGCAAGCCAGGGGTTGTATCCGACCCTCGGGCCATAAGTTTTCCAGTCCTGCTATAAAAGCTGAGGGAGTGGCAATATTCAGAACTCTTAGCTCTGCCAATAAACAAGAGCTCGCAGAGCAACATGAGAGGAAAGATTCCCACTCTTCCTCTCCCCCACCAATGTCTCCATATTACAGACCTTGGGAAGTTTCTGTATTAGACAATCTAGTGCTATTAAGTCCAGCTGTATCGACACAGCCCTGTCACAAAATGTGAGAAAGTGTAAATGTTGTTTGTCAGCACCATTGCCAACAAAATACTTCTACCCCACCACAAGCTACGCTTGCTTTTTTGACAGGAGAGCACTCCTGCCAACAAAGTGCAGTTTACACTTGCACTTTCTGTGGCAAAATTCCTGTCATTGGGGGAAGGAGGTTGTTAAGCACCTGTGAAAGACAAAAGTTTTGTCATTTAATTGCAAGTGTAGACATAGCCTTGAAATAGTCAATGCTAGTTTTAATCTTGGCTATTGCACTGAGTCTCCGATCCTGGAACTGCCAGTTCAAATTAAGTTCTCAGGATGAATTATTTCTGCAACTCACCGGGTGAGCTGTTTTACTACATTAGAAACTAATCAATTAAGCTTATTTGTCTTACAACACAATATGTATTTCTTCCCCTGTTATATCTCTTTCATGTGTTGTGTTCATCAACCTCTTTTCTCAGGTAGTTTCCATCAAAATGCCAGTCTTTTCCAATAGTTACCTTAATGTGTGAACAAAAAGACACAAATGTCATGTCTAAAATGGTTAAAAGTATGCTGATTTTAGTAAGCTGCATGACAGTCTGCTCAATACAATAAAACTAGTATTGTACAAAGGTTAAATACTTCGTAATGGTGTGGAATAACAGTTCATACATGCAGAAAGGGAAATGACATATGGAGATGGCGTAAAATACAAGTTAAAAGATTATGAAATTTGAACGTGGCTAAAATCATTCTAATGTTCACAAAGTCTGCTTATGCTGATGGGAGAACAGAAAGGTGCAATAATGTAGCCAGGGAAAAATGACTGGATGTCTGGGTAAATCATAGACTAAAACAAAAAGGAAGTTTAAAGGCAGATTTGAAGAGCAGAAATAAATGCTAATGCAAAATGGTGCAGCTCCAATAAAGGTCTAAATCTTTAGAGTAGAAAAGAGAAGAGAGTTTAGATAGGGGGTAAAGAAACCATCTGAGCTGAGTGCCAGAGTGAAAACAGAGAAGAGGGAGGAGGGTATGAGGTTAACCAGAAAGTGCAGCAGCTCCGTAGAGGATTTCAAAACCCCAAAAAGCAACTTCAGATTAGATCTGTAGATGCACAGAATGATTGTTTAAAAGATATAGGATAAGGTGATATGACTCCACTTCTATGAGATGAAAGAGTGTGGCTGTATAACTTCTCTTGGTATTTAGCAATTTGTGAAGAACACAATAAAAATAAAATTGTAATAGTTACAATAGACTATAACAGAAAGTATAAAGGGCCAGATCTTGAACATATGCAAATAGGATTAACTCCATTAATTTTAAAGGAACCACAACATTTTACACCAGCTGAAGAACTGATCTTAAAAAGTCAGCAGAGACAAGGATAAGTTAAGTCACAGGTCTGGTTTTACTAGGGTAAACTCAGAAAAACTCCACTGATGCCGGGGGAGTGGCACTAGAGTTAGTTGGGCTCGGGTCGAACAGAATTTGACCAACAGGCTTTGTTTCTTCATTCAGTTATACCTTCAGTGAAATGACTGCCAATTTACTTCAGTGAAAGGAAAATCAACAACATAGGCTGGAAATATTCTGGAAGTGCTGAAAAGCAGTTTTATAGACAGGAGACCAAATTCACCGCCATTTTGTTATCAGTGTACCTCCATGGACTTCAGTGAACTTACACTATCATAAAAATGGAGTAACTCAATAGTGAATGGGGCCACAGGAACCAGGAAGAAAAAAATAGGCTTGGAATCAAAGATGCCTGCCAGATTTACAGAGCTGGGAACAAATATTGATTTGATGTGCATATTCAAAGGGACAAAGCCCCAGACACCATAAATCAAAGCATATCTATTAACTGAGACCAACTCAGGATCTGGCTTAGCATCAATAAAACTTGTACAAGCACATCAGTCTCCTGAAGCGTTTGCAAGTAGGAAGTTAGGATGGAGCTAGAGCGTGGCAGAATCAGAGAGACTTAGGAATGAGAATGACCAAAGGAAGCCAAAAGAGAAATGATTCTAGAGTAGAAATGACTCTAGCAAGACTCAAGAAGACTATGTACAAATTTGAGTATGTTTATTAGGGGCAAAAGAGCACAGTGATCCTTGGGGAAATGCAGGCACAGAATATATATGCAATAGTCTGTCTAACTCCCACTCTCTGGTGAGAATGTCAACACTTTTTTTATCAATAAAGGGAATTAGAAGCTCTTTCCCTTCTCTCTGGAGCTTTTGGCCATAAGGCTCACACAAGAAAATCTGAGACATGCTTATTGCCAGAGTTACATTCATACATACTCTGACATCCCTGTTGGATGTTTTCTATTTGTTAATGTGGACATTATACTCCAGCAAAAGACACAAGATACAAAACACAGCAGCTATTATGCTTTAAATTCTGCTTATTTGTAACACATAGTATGAGTAGCTGCTATTTCCCTTTTTAGATTTAATAGATGGGATGATATTGTATAAACAGAGTATGACAGCGTGACTATGGTCAATTGATAATTTAATTTTTCATAATCAAGGGATAAAAAGGAGTTTTAACTTTAGAGAAAACTCCATCTACCCAGCCAGAGTAGCCTTTCCTAAAACAAATGGGTAGGCCCTTCAGAAACCAAGCAACAAAATGGGTAAGGCAAATACTTACAGAACAACCTCTTATCACTAATGCTGTGCTTAAGGTGTGGACATACTATATTATTTGTATTATTCTAACACCTAGGAGTCCCATTCTTGAACCAAGAGTCCAAGGAACCCATGTTGGTAGGACACTGTAAAAGTACAGAACAAAAAGACAGTCCCTTACCCCAAAGGTATGTCTATACTTACCAGATAATCATTGCTCTGGAGGTCAATCTTCTAGTATTTGATTTAGTGGGTCTAGTATAGACCCATAAATCAAATGCTGAGAGGACCCCTTCCCTTTCCCCCCTGCAGTGACTGGTACTCCTTCTTCTGCAAGGAGCAATGAAAGCTGACAGGAGTGCTTTCTCCAATCGGCCTCTCATTGTGTGGATGCCACCATAGTTTGGGTTAAGGTAAGTGGATTCCACCATCTCATTTTGCATAGCTGGAGTTGCATACTTTAAGCGGACCTGCCTGGTCTATTACCTCTTGCATTTCAAGCATAATACAAGAGGTAATAGATGGAGACAGCAAGACAGATAGGGGAGTAGAAACAATGAGACAATATTGGTCAGCGTAATAGTCAGTGCTATCAGTGTTGGGGGATGGGCGCCAGTTTTTATATTCACCATTTTGATTTTCCCTTTAAAGATGGTGAATCTTGAAGAGCACAAGAGTACAAAGCATGGTTTTCTAAATTACTTTGTTTATTAAATTAGCTGTATACCTAGACATGGTTACTATAGATATAATTTTGACAGATATCAATGTCTAAGGGTTTTTTTAATTGTTATCATCTTAAATTTTCACAATTGCACCAAATATCAATTGTAAGGTTGTTGTTTTTTTAATCCATTTAAATTTCCCTGAAATCATAGAAGTGGTCAAACGCAGATTATTAAATAATGGTAAATGTTGAGATTCCAAAAGTTACAGCTTCATAATTGTCATAGTACAAATTGTCAACTTTATATATCAAAATATACAAATATCTCTTACTCAAGCTCTATAACCTCTCAATCAGCATTATTCTTACTTTGCACATTTGTGAATTTCTATTGTTGATAGAAACATTTGTTCATCAGCTTGTGTGTATTGAGAAACAATAAACCTTTACTGATAAAAATCAATTCCTTCTAAGCTTATGAATGCCTTATTAAAAAATTGTCAGAATGCAGTAAATGAAGTAGAAGATTATAGACACAAGCATACAAATGTAAAATGATTGACTTTCCATTAAAAAAGAATAGGGAAGGTACAGTATGTCTATTCTTCTCTGTTATTACTGCAGACAATGCATAGTTACATCACTCATCAACAGAAGCCTATCCCTCTGGGAGAGAAAAAAAAAAGGAAAGGAATAATTCCTCTATAAAGCTTTATGGTGTATGGGTTCTCAGTGTCATGCAGTTTGTGGATATGGTTGAGATTCTAGAACAAACTGTACACCTTGTGATCTGGGCACTGGGGGATTGTATTTAGACAATCTATTTGTGCAATTTTATCCCCTTTTCTACTGTGAAGTGCTAACTTGCATCCCAGCCTTAGTAAGGGGCAACGCACATTTGTTTTACCCTAGGAGCAGGATAGTAAATACATTCTGAATAAAAAATGTTGTCCCTACTTCCGTGTGCTCCATAGAAAAAGTAAGCCCTTTATCAATTTTCCCCTCTTTACTGGTTCAACACACAACCTGCTGACTGCCCAGACCTTACCTTAATGAGAGGGACAATACTAGCTGCTTTCACCTGACCTGCCACACAGGAGAAGTATAAATGATAATTCTTATACCCAATTTCTGCCTTGTGTAAATTTACATGATTGATCCTTGTGTAAAAGGTTGAGCATAGTTCTGAGTACATGGAATCTCTTGGGAGAAGAGATTTCACTGGGCCATAAAATACACACAAAAGAAAATAACCAGAAGATTTAAATAAGAGTGTGTCAGCAGATCAAAATTATGTAGGTAGGCAGCATCAAGGAGATGGCAGACAAGTGTGTCTTCAGTAAAAGCATTTTTGTTTGTTTTTCTAATCCTCTCTCTGTCTGATTTTTTTGCTTGCATTCTTTGTTGGTTTCCCCTCTCTAATATATTTCTCTCTCCTTTCTGCTCATTCCTCTACTTCATGCTTCTTTCTTGCACTTTGTATTTTTTCCCTGCCACTTCCATCACCTCTTTTTCTTATTTCTCCTTCTGGTGTTTTCTCTGCTCAAGGATCCCCTCTTTCCTCTCTGTTTTTCCTATTGATCCAGTGACACTGGGAATATCACAGGGATACCTTGTCTTCCATGATATTCTGTCACTGTTACTATTGAAATTAGTACCAAAGCTCCTATTCGCTCTACCAGGAGTAGGAGTAGATCCTAAATATTTCCAGAATGCCAGATGTTGGAAGACTGAGAGTCTGTTTACATCTAGCTGTTCAGGATCATATATGGAGCTCTAATTTAAATCTAATTTAAACCCTTGAAACTTCCCAAGATTCTTGGTTTATAATACAACAATCTGCATAATGTATATAACAGGATATCTATAGGAATTGATGTACAACTTGTGAATTTTGGTTGATTTTAGCAAATTGCTGTGACATGGAATGCCTACGTGCATGTTGAATCTAGCATCTGTTTTCAGGGCTGTGTCACAAACCATGGAGGGTTTCTGTGTCACAAACAATGGGCCCTTTCAAAAATCCTTGGGAGAGGAGTGAGGAAAGAGGGTGGGACACACCTAGGAAAAGGGGCAGAATGGAACAGGAAGGGGGCTGGGAAGGGGCAGGGCAGGTGCAGGGAGTTGGGGAAGGTGAGTGTGCCTGGGGTGGAGTGGGGATTGACTACGCTCTCCTCTCCCCCTCCCCCAGGAAAGGACAAAGCACCTCTGGAAGGACTGAATGGATGAATAAAAGACATAGGTTTTTGGAGGGTGATGGAGCGATCAGACAAAGTCAAAGGAAGCTGGCTGATGGAGACAGAGGGAACAGGCTCCATGAATTGGAAGAAAAGCCTGGTCTGGAGAAGTGGTGTTTTAGAGAGGAGATCTGGAAAGACACTAGCCCAGTTCCCGAAGAACACTCTTAAGTGGTATGGAAAGTGAGGGAGGAGACGATGTATAGCGCTTTGTTGTTTTGTGGATCTGGACATTTCTTATGTTAGCTCAAGAAAAGAGTGATTGGTCCTGGATTCCTATGCAAAGCATGTGTCTATTTCTACAATCAAGCGTCCATGAAGAGTTGAACAGCAAGTGAGAGCATGGCCAAGATGGAACGCTGGAAAAGGAAATGTTAAGATAGTACTAAGGGTGGAGCCATCATTAGTCACAGGTAGACTGTGGGCCACAGCTCTCACAAGCCAGTGCAAGACAACGGAACTGCGCTGTGAGAGTGGGACTTCCCGTTTTTCTTCTAAATCAGAAGAAAGATTTTTGGAAATGTTGGCATTTCCCATGAAATGGCCATTTGCGGTTTCAACCAGCTCTAGCCAGGAGATTACCTACCACCATATTCCATTTATGCTTTCCAGGACATAAATGGCTGAGATTTTCAATCTTTGAACAGTTTGCCCTTGCAGTACTAACTCTTCTAGTGTATTTTAAAATAGGGATGAGTGAACCCAATGGAATTGCATAATACTATTTTTTCACAGAACTAGTTTGAATTTGAACACTGTTATTCCTGTAATTTAAATCCATGTTCTTCTAAAAATATATAAATGAATGGCAAAACAAGAATCTGTTTTCCAACTTAAAGGAAGCCTGCTCTATCAATTAGGGACAGAAGAACCCCCTGGATGCTAGGCTAGCATAGTCAATACCCAGCATATGCCTTATATTTAATTTCTCAATAGGTCCTTTTTCTGTCTGCTCTTTCAAAGAAACAAAAAACTGTCTATTTTTTCCTGGCTCTACTTGCCACCCTAAGGTTTCACTGAATTATTTTCTCTCTTTCTCCCCTTCTCTTTTTTCTTTTTTCCCTATAGGCTCCCCGACTCAGATTGAAAACCCAGTAATATTCCAAGTTCAAGCTGAATTTCCAAACCCACAGTATCTAAGGAATTTGCCGATTCCTAGTTTTATACAAATCATAGGGCAAATCCAGCCCTTCTTTCCCTTAAGAAGATACCATTCAATATGCAGCAGAACTGGTGAAAGGTTTGGTATACAGAGTTTGGGGGTGAGCAGAAACCCTGATCTGGGGTGCAAACCCCTCTGCACACTACAAACCTGTGACCCATTGGGATCCCAACCTGGTTATGATGAGATCATGATGGCAGTGAGGGGACTTACAAGGAAGGTAAGCACTGTTGGTGGATCTGTAACTATGTGATCAAAGCACACCCAGTGAAGGAGACACAGAAGCTACAGAGTTTTGAGGCTGCATTGTCAGTCTTTGTTCAGCTCTGGTCCTGGTAAAAGGATTTCCTGCCTTTGATCATAGTGGAACTCACCTATTAATAGTCTGTTTAGTCGGGACTTACACAAGTTCTTAACCATCAAGATTCATCCAGCAGTGGTTTATCAGTGGTTTTCATTTCCTTCTGGAAGAACCTTCCACTTAATCTGCACCCTGTCTCTTGAGACCCTTGTATTTTAGCCCATCAATGCCACCTGTGGTGTGGATATCTTTCCACCAGAAACTGAATTAAGAGTGTCAATTCATTTTATGTAAGCCATTGACCTACCATTAGTTGATAATGGTTTTCATACCAAAGTGACATAGAGGCAAAAGACTCTGTATTCAATTTCTAATTCACTTTTGTCCATCAAGGCATACATTTCAATGCTTTCAGAAAGAAGAGCTTTGACAATTCTAGATTATGAAGTGCAGTTTCACAAAATAACTGTCTCTTTATCACATGCTGCATTTCAGCTCCCAGTCCCTTGATTTCAAAGCACATATCAAGTAAATGCTAAGAAGTCAAGAAGATAGGCTTCAATTATTTCATTTTATGGAGGTTAAAAAGGTTCTTGTAAATGACTGATGCAAATACTGGAAACCCGGTTAAAACAACTGGATAACAGATGGCAATGGAAAGTGGTTTACAGTAAAGTGTTACAGAGTAGAAGATCATTTACAAGAAGCAATTATACAAACAACCCAAAGCATTCAACATCCAATAAAAGGGTGGCTGGGGTGGAAGCATAATTTTAATTGCAGATTTTTGTGCTTGAACAAATAAAATCTTTAATGTTTAAAATTTTCCATTTCCCCACCCCTTGCATCTCTATTTCCCTGTCTTACAGGCTGACTAGAGAAACAGGCCATACAATAAAACCCCAACAATATACAGGTACTTTTTATGGTGTACTGGTAGAGGGCAGTTGAGCTGTCTTCTTAGATATTTAGAGTAAAACATTTTTTCTGGTTTTCTTTTTACCATTTCAAGCCTTCCCTCCACCCTACAAACTTGTCCTTTTTGGACAGATAATGGTTATGCTATTTTCCTGCAGAAGCTCTACAATGTGTTGAACTCATAGAATGATGACAAAGAGCAATGAGCACAATAGCCATTGTGGTTCCTAAGAGTCTTGTACATTCTTTAATTAATGAAGCCTCGCAACATGACAGAACATTCTTAGGGTCACTGGAAATTTTTTGCACCTACAGAATTTCATTGAGTTCTGCAATGTTACTTCAGAATAACGCCCCTCAGATATTACAATTTGACCTACTATTAGTGTAAGAAAAACACAGCCTATTTGGCCAGCACTTCACACGGTGCCTTCAGTCTTTTTAGCATCCCCTAAATTAAAGCATACGTACAGTAATTCAGTAGGTATGAATGCAGTACCAACACTTTGAGGGCTTTTTCTTTCTATTAATATGTCCTGACGCTAACCCCAGGGTGGAAAGTGGCAGTTGCATAATGGCACATTACACTTAAATACTGGAACTACCAATATCTCCTGAAATTGTAAAGTGAATTTAAGTATGAGGAACTGAATTACTTAAGTTGAAATTTAACTAGGACATCAGCATTAACAACCTGTCTCTTTTAAAAAGTGCAGTCTAGTTAAGACAGCTACCTCAAAGTGATAGGAGCACACCAGTCGAAGCCAGTAACCCTGCTTCCAAGAAGAGTAAGGGAGGTCAGAGAAAAAGTGCTCTCCCTTTGACTTCCTGCAGTATAGATAGGCCAAAAGCTAAGTTAATCTACTTTGACTTCAGCAATGCAATTAACGTAGCTGAAGTGGCGTATCTTAATTCGATTTTGTCCCACAGTGTAAACATGCCCTAAAGGACTGCAAGAATGTAGAACCTTGGAACTGTGTGTTGATTTGAATAGCACAGAGTCCTCTACCACTATCAGAGGTGAGTGAATAGTGCAAAAAGTGTTTTGTGAATGTTCTTTCCAATTGTAAAACACATTTATTTTAGTTTTGATCACACTCCTTTAGGATGCCCATTCTATGAGTATCCTAGCAAATGAGATTACTAGTAAGAATTTTCACTGAAAAAGTGAATCTTACAGGAAATTTTGAGGAATATTTGCAGAGAGTGAATTTCTGATATGTGTCCTGACGTGGCCACTTAGTCCGAATCTGGCCTTCATTATGTATCTGACAGAACCAAACTATAATTTCTGTTTCACCTGACACCTTACTTGAGACTTCAAAAACATTAGCAAGTACTTAATATCAAATCAATAACCCCTGAACTAGTAGGATGGGCTAGATGCTCTGATTGCTACTGTTATTGCAGTCCCCATATTATTGTTGGATGGTTAAACATTACCACTTGGAGCCTCATTTAGTTGCATTGATAACTAATTGAGAGCACAAAATTCGAACCATAGCATCAGATGCCATTTAAAAAAAAAATCAGACCCACTGTGTTTCAGTGACAAGCATGTCAGATTAAACAGGAAAAAAAAACTATGTGTTTTCACTGCCAGACCTAGCAGCATTTTGTGTTATTGCTATTTATATTACAGTAGCACATAAAGATGTCAAATAGGAATCATGGCCCAGTTGTGCTAGGCACTGTACAACACACATAAGCCAGACAATTCCTGCTTCAAAAAGCTCAGTCTAACTTATATACTGATAGAATGCAAAAAGTCAAGGAAACCAAATAATGGGAGGGTGGGTGAGAATACAAGGTTAGAGTGAAAATGAACACATTTTGCACAGTAAAGCAGCCGCTCAGCTCTACAAACCAAACATGGGCTAGTAGGGACAAGCAAGGTTCCTTCTCTCTCATCCATCACCACCAGCAGTAAAGGACAAGATATGCTTCCTCTGAAACCAGAGCAAACGTCATTGCCTGGCAGGGGCACACACAGTGTAACTCACGTATTGCACAGGAAGGAACAGACTTCAGCTCTTTCTCATGCTTGCATTAGCTCTGCAGGACTAACAGGAGGAGAACATTACAAATTGTTTTTTGCCACTTCCCACGCCCCCTTTCTAGCAAATAAACGACCGTTACAATAAAACATGTCACAAAGTTGTGCCAATTCCTCACTATATTCACTTGCTTGCATGGCACGGCTCTGACCCTTACCTATCTGTCTGTTTTTTGTACTTCAGGGCATGACTTCACTGCAGCGTTGACTCAAGCTCTGCTTTGGTGTTGCCCATAACATCCCTCCTGTCCACACAGAAAACCCCCTCACCAGTGTTTGCTGGTCCTTTAAACTACAGCTAGCTGCCTCAGAATCTGCATGGGTTAGAACTTTCACTCACACTAACAACCTGCCCACTTTGCAGCAAGGATGCAGGCTAAAACACCGGAGTGCTGATAGTCCTCCAATGCCTTCCCACAATTACCTCCACCAATAGGCCCACAAGGACAGATACATTCTTCCACAATGCACTGGTGAAAAATCAGAGAGAATCTCAGCTCACCTCTTCGGAATTCTCTCGAAGAACCAGAGGATGTCCTGAGAAGCCCTCGTACAATACTTCATACAGATGGGAACACCACCAGTGTGTGGATAGTAACTCTATAACTCACATATGGTTTCGCAGTGTAGCTGTTCACACCCAGGCTAGGCTAACTTGGGTGATGGTCACCTGAGTTAAATGTAGTGAGTGTACTTAAAGTGTAGGCCCTGCAAGGCAGAGATCATTTTAGCTCTGATAGCGCAGAACCCAATGGGATTCCATCTCCAGCTGGGGGTTTGGGGACACTACCATAACATAAATGTTTGCTCCCAAAGAGAGAATGCTGAATACAAATTATGTTCTCATTTATACTGATGTAAATCACATGTGACACCAAGGAAGGCTTAACCAACCAAGACATCGAGTAAAAGTATGCACTTTTTGTAGGCACTGTTCTGAGTGACCCTACACTTAGTAGCTCAGAACAGAATTTGTATTGGAAACATTTTTCCAGGAATGTCTCTCTCGTATTGGATCAAACCATATCCAAGCTTCGGCACTGGTCAATTTCTATTTCTCTTCTAAAGTATAAATTCCACCCTCTCCCTACCAAATTCCCTACCCCTTCAAGTCTCCTTCACTGCTGCCTTTGTGGATCCTTTTGGGCAGAGGGTCCATAGTACAGGCCTTTACCCTCACTCATGTGATTCTGTTGGAGTATGGATATCCCCATAATTCGTCTTCCTTTTAACGCCCTCCATCCTTGAGGCTTACAGCAAGACCAGTCTCCCTCAGGCTGCCAAGGGCTTCAGTTAATCTCGCTAATGTGTCTAATCAATGCTTCTCCTTAAGCAAAAGGAGTTGCTTTCTTCCCGTTTGTCAGTCAGACATGCTCCAAATGTTGCAATGCAGTAAACAGTACCATCTACCAGTTTACTGAAGCAGCTTGTTCAACCATCTGTCTTTGGTACAAAGGGCTGTTATTTGTTTGTGTTTTAAATATAATAGGAAAACAGCAAGAAGAGAGCTTGGCTACTGTATAATATAAAGCAGGTAACCAAATTTAGAACAGTTGTTCATGGTACAAATATTTTTGGCAGCTTGTTCCTTGCATTACAGATTCATGCATGCAGCTGTTAACATTTTCTCACCCACCTACACAACCAGGACAGCTAGCTAGTGGTTTCTTAAAAAAAACAACAACAAAAAAAAAAAAAACCAAGATGAATTGTATCCATTGGTGAAAGAAGTTTTGCTGGAATTTGCTGACTTCAGCAACCACACTTACAAGGGATTTAATAGGAAACCCCTTCTTAAAGGAACACTAGTTAGATTTTACTTTTCTCTGGAAAGATGCAGTGCAATCTAAAGCAGTTATTCAAAGGCCTTTCTTTTTTTCCATATAATGAAAAGCTACATTTCAGAAAGATTTCTAAAAAGGAGCTTTATGAAGAAGTATGAGTGGATCATGTTAATTAGACACATTAATTTGGGAATCGCTGTGGTGGGTACTCTGTTTCCATTCTGAATCAAGCTAAACAATGATCCACATGGAATGAAGATTTGTACACCCACTCCAAAGACTGCAAACAACATGGCTGCTTGAAAATCTTCTGGAATTTGGGAATGGTCCTGACAGTGAGCTTCCTCCCACTCAATTTCATCAGCTCAATGACTGTCTTGGAAAGGGACTGCTGTTTTTTTCTTTGATTCATCTGCTAATAGTTATTTCCCATTTCTGTCCTCATTGCAGGAATCTGTAAGTGCTCTGAACTTTTAGGAATGTTCCCTTAATGGTCCATGGGGAAAGTCTGAAGGTATGAAGCAATGAAATAATGATCCAGCAGTGAGGTTCTGAGTTCACAAATGCATACATGAAGCAAGTTAGTAATTTTCCAGACTGCAGCATTTCCCTTAAAAACAAAAAAACCTACTTTAAACCACTAACAAAGTAGCATGTTTTCTTCTGACAACTGGGAAAACATTCAAGTGCTGTCTTGGTGAGGAAGAGGCATCCCTGACATGGAATCGAGAGGAAATGGCTCATCTCTTCTCACAATCTGGCAACTTTTCTTCCTGCTGGATGCCCAAGAATGGTACATTCCCAGGAGAAAGGTATGGCACAGTACAGGGATGGCGTTACTGTCTTTAGGAGGCCACTCTTACAAACAATAGTAATAATTCTGTACTTTGACTTTCTATAGCATTGTTTAACTAAAATCTCAAAGGTATGTCTACACAGCAAAGTTATTTCGAAATAACAGCCATTATTTTGAAATAACTTTCCTAGCATCTATACAACCAAACCGCTATTTCAAAATTAATTCGAAATAGCGGAGCGCTTATTTCAAATTTGGTAAACCTCATTCCACGAGGAATAACGCCAAATTTGAAATAGCTATTTCAAAATAAGTGCTGTGTAGACACTTATTTCGAAATAGTGGGCCTCCAGCCTTCCCAGGGTGTCTTGGTGGCCTCTCCAGCCTCAACCAAGAACACTTCTCTCCCTCCCCTCTCCCCGGAGCCCTCAAAGGGGTTGACTCTGGCCACAGTGCATGTGCCAGCTCCAAGCCTGCCAGCCCAGAGCCAGCAGTCACTGCCCCTGACCCAGTGGCCCCAAAACATGAGCCAGCAAGCCATTGGCAGCCAGCCCTCCACCACTCCCCAGGAGCAGTCTGCCAGCTCCCAGGAGCCTTCCAGGGCCCAGAGAAGGTGGTCACCTTCCTGGTCCAGGGTGGAGATCATGGACCTTATTCAGGTTGGGGGGGGGGGAGCCCCCAACGTCCATGATCTCTGCACTAGATGGAGGAACACAGCCATCTATGGCAGGATAGCTGCCAGCCTGGCCACCAAAGGCCACATGCAAACCTAGGAGCAGGTTTGCATGAAAATCAAGTTGGTACGGCAAGACCCCCCCAAACCCTGGGCCCTGAGCTTCCCCTCCTCCTTCTTCCCCTTGCTTCTCTCTTCCAGCTCCCTCCTCCCAGGTTTCCCCCTCCCCTCTCCCACCCTCTCTCCTCTCCTCTCCCGCCTCCTTTCCCCAGTCTCACCAGAGTTTCATTCCCTCTCCCCCAGTTTTGTTAAATAAAGAGAGTTTATGTTCATGAAAATACATGTATTTTATTTGACATAAGGAAGGGGGGTTAGGGAGGGGTAAGTGGAAGGACGTGAGGGAGGAATGAGGCACAAGCCCCCAGTGGGGCAGACCAGGGAGGCTCTTAGTGCTCCTCAGGGTGGAAGCTCTCCCGCAGGGCCTCCTGGATACTGACAACCCCCCAATGGACCTCCCAGATGGCAGCCTGCAGAAAGTGCAGCCAATCTTGCAGCAATGCATCCATGAGAATCACCAGAGTTCCCAGGGGCAGCTCTGGCTCCATGTTGCAGAGTGCTGTAGTGTTCCAAGTAAGGGTAACAGGAGCATGCAGAGACAAAATGCTTTGTTGTCCCTCATCGAGGTAGGCAAGCAAGCAGGGAAACCTGAGAACCGGCTGTCAAGGGGGGGTCCCTTTAATCACAGGCCTCAGATCGCCTCAGGCAGCAGCCACACAAAATAACTCCTGAGCTGATGCCCTGCTGGACCTGGTTCCATCTGGCCTTAAATGTGATTCAGCATCCTATCAGTGTGGATGCGCTATTTCAAAACAGCAAAAAGCTATTTCAAAATGCATTTTGTGTATAAATGCATTATTTGAAATAACACTGTAGTGTAGACATACCCAAACAGTTTACACTCAGACTTTACAAACACTAATGATTTAGGTCTCCCAACACCCAGTGAGGTAAATAATTTAATAAGATCTCCAATTTACAGAGAGTGAGTCTGACTCTCAAAGAGGTGAAGTGCAGGAGAGGTTACTTACCAATAACTGGAGGTCTTCAAGATGCGTTTCCTGATGGGTGCTCTTGTTCAGATACACCAGAGTCCTTCAGACACTGTTGCTGCTGTGCTTGTTTGGCCTGTACATGCATCTCAAACAGCCTCGTGTCCCGCTCTGAGGCTATATGGGGCTGAGTGCACAAAATGCCCTCAGTTCCTTCCTCACCACAGGGTCACATATGGGCAAATCCAAAGCAGAAAGGAAGGAAAGTGAATAATGGAGCACCCACTCTGACACACATGTTCAAGAACTCCAGTTACTTCACATAATAGGTGACTTTTCCTTCATCATATATATAGTAGCCCAATGTCTGTGACTCTGTAATGCTGAAATGCTGGCTGTTCCCTCTGGGCGGCCCGTGCTACATTGGGAGTGCTCCGCTTGCTCCCCCGTGGCAGCCCAGCTGAGTGGCACAGAAGTCAGCCAAGCGCCATGGCGGGAGGTGAAGGGGGGCGGGGTGGTCAGTAACGAGATACTCTTAGAGATCTACACCTTTCCTCCTTCTGTTTAGAGGCAGATGAGCACGGCAGTACCTTAGAATAGCATTCCTCAAAGTGGGCCATGAGCCAGCTTTGGGAAAGCTGCTAACAGGCCCATTCTGTTTTGTTTACCTAAAGCGTCCGTAGCCATGAAGCCTCACAGCTCCCAGTGACTCCGGTTTGCCATTTCCAGCCAAGGGGAACTATGGGAAATGGCAGCCCAGGCCACACCACTTCCTGTGGCTCCACTTGACAGGAATCGGCAAATTACAGCCAATGGGAACCACTAGACTCCATGGCCATGGACCCTTTATTTAAACAAAGCTGCCTGGACTGCTAGCAGCTTTCCCAAAATGGGCCACGGCCCGCTTTGAGTAACACTGCCTTACAAGTACTTGGTTCTCTGGTACTTCCTACCACTCTAATTATCTTGTGGAGAGGGCACAAGCAGTATCGGGGCTGGGAGATCCTCTGCCCCAGGAGCTGAAACTAGACTTAAGGCTTGTCCTGCCATTAGACGTTTAAACTTGATCTACCTATTTTTTCAGGATTGACCCTTGACAGATCTGCACTTAACAGGAATATGGGTATCACCCAAACAACAGAAGCACTGGAAATGCCTGTCTCTGACCAGAATGGCCCCTTGGCAGGAGAGGCATCTCTTGAATCCCAGAAAGCCCAGAATCCCCAAGGAAAAATAACACAATACTACCTCCAAGGAGGAGAAGTTCTAAATTACTATCCGACTATATCTAGGAATAAAACGATATTTTTAAATAATTTTCTTTGTAGGAGAAAGGGGTGGTAAATAACGTAGGGATTAAAACACTAAAAGGAAACACTAAAAAGTTAGTAATTATAAATTGGAGTGGGCAAATCAGGCGAGGGGTCCAAATCTGGCCCACTAAGCATTTCTTTTCAGCCTGCCCCATTGATTAGCATGCATATTTACAGCCAGAAGCTATACCCTATCTCTGCAGACTGAGAAAGAAGGGAGACAACCAAGCAGGACAGCTTTCCCTGTCTTAAAGAGACAGCGCATGGCTTCTCTCAGAAATTTACTCAGCAGCAGCCAGTACACTCAGCAGAAGCCAGCACATCCTTTCTGTGTCACTATCACACACACCAGTCTGTGCCACACTAACTCTATCACACACACACACACACACACACACACACACACACACACACACACACACACACACACACAATCTGTGCCACAAAGCCTGTCTCTCAGGCTACAGCTACACTACAAGTTTGGTTTTTTTTGGAAAAACACCCATTTTTCTGAAAAAACTTGAATTATGTCCACACTGCAATCACATTCTTCTGAAGAAAATCAGAAGATCAGAGGGTTTTCCCGACAGCGGTAATCCTCTTTCTATGAGGAAGATTGCTTTTTCCAAAAGAGCTCTTTCAGAAAAAGGTGTGTGTGGATGGGGAGGAGGGTTTTCTTTTGAAAAAAGAGGCCTCCAGGAAATAACACAGGTGCCCTGGTGGCCAAAGTAATCACAAGTCTATAGTTCCTGTCCTCTGGCCCCTCTTAAAGCTGCAGGCACCCTGGACAAACCTTGCGACAGGAAGCCAGCCCTGGGAGTAGCACCTGAATGCACGGCTCTTCCTGCTACCCCAGACTATGAGCAATGGCTGAGCTACAAGCCTCCTGACATCCTCCTGACCCTCAAAGGGAGCATGAGCAGGGCTCCCAGGACTCACCAAGGGGGACCAAGAGATGGGCATCCTTCTGGTCTAGAGCAGAGATCCTGTCCCTCCTTGAGCTGTGCGGCGAAGAGGAGACACTGCAGGATCTCTGCTCCCAGCACTGGATTGCAGTCTCTGGCAGAGCGCATACACAACCACCATGGACATTGGAACAGGTCCAGAGTAAGGTGAAAGTGCTCCACCAGAGATACATGAGGGCCAGAGAGCGCAGCTCATGCTCCGAGGCAGGACCCCACACCTGTCCCTACTACACAGAGCTCCACCAGATCCTGGGGGAGGAGAGAAACCTTTTCCCCACCCGTCGTGGTGGACTCCGGGCTCGACATGCCCATCGTGGTCGTGGTGGAGGAGAAGGAGGAGGGACAGCAGCAGCAGGAGGAGGATCTCATGGCCACCGTCACCCTGTCCTTGGAGTCGGTTGCCATAGCCAGGACGCTTCCCAGGCATCCTATGATGCTGGGGAGGAACCTTCAGGTGAGTGCTCTCAGTTTGTCACACACACAGGGTGGAGGAGGTGGGTGCAGAAGGGGATGGGTGTCAGCATCGCTCAGCCTGCTTGGGCTGGACATCATGCTGCAGTCCATGCATGTGGAACCACATGCAACGTCATTGTGTGCACCACAAAGATTCAACAGGCTACCCCTGAGCATGCCCAGGATCGTCCTCCCAGGCTCAGGGGAGGCCACATGTATGTCTGGCCCCAGGGTGGGGGAATGCCCTCCCAACACTTGCCATGGCTGGAAGCAGGCTAGCCACAAGGGCACAGGCATGACTGCAGACACAGTTCTGCACACAGCACATGGGCATGCCTGCATGTACAAGGCACCACCTGCTCCCACGTGCTGTGCTGTGAAGCGCAGGTGTGTGTGCGGCCCTTCCGGCTCCTCTGCTGCCCATGGGGGGATCCCAATGTGGCCGGACACTTCCCTTACCTGCTTGTCTGTGGGATGCAGGGGGTGGGAATGAGCAGCATGGTCCCCTGGGCACCTTGGGGACACCTGTAAACCTCCTTGCATGAAGCATAGGGGAACTGTCAAAAAAGGCTTCCTTTCTCGACAGATCCCCCTCTAGACTGCCGCTTTATGCCAACAAAGTGCTGAGTCGGCAAAACGCGGTGGCCATTTTTATGCAAATTAGGCATGGGATATTTAAATCCCTGCCTCATTTGCAATGCCAACCTGCCTAATCTGCATCCCTCTGCTGACAGAGGGATGCAGTCTATACATACCCCAAGTGTGTCTGTTTCACATGTATATACTCTTTCTCTCTCTCAGTAGTCCCCAGCCTTTCCCTTTCCATCTAAGACCCCGCCACTTCTGGTGGGCCCAGAGGCAGCCCATGACCATGTACCAAAATTCATGAATTGGACCCCCTGCAAAAATTATTGCTCATCCCTGCTATAAACTATTGCTCTAAATATTAAATAGGCACTCATTGCCAGTTGCATCTCAGGCAACTGGTGATTGATAAAGAACCGAAGGTAGCTCACCCATACAGCCCCGTGTAACCTCAGTGTATGCCTGGGACATGTGGTCACTCACTGCTACTTGAAATCTCTGATTAAAGGCGTGGGGGTTCAGAGTCAGACACACCTGAAGTAGAGTGCTCACAGGGATGCCATGGGAAGAACAATCAGGTTTCCCAATTATCTTGTAAATGTTTCACAGATAATACTAGTCTGACTTCAGGATCAACACTAAATAGTGATTAAATCAGTCTACAATTATGCTCGGGAAACTGATTCTGCCCGAGCTCACCTTTTGAAGAGTATTAGGTCATGACCCACAACACTTCTGAACAGTAAGAGAAAGTGGTCCTAATTCTCTCAGGAATTTCCTGAGTCATATCACCCGTCAGCTTGCAGAGGGAAATATAGTTCAGCATAGTACCATTAAGAGGGTATAATATTAACAAAGGAAGAAAAGTGGGAGGGTGAGGAAAATATAAGGAGAATAATTAGCTGGTATTGTCTGAGGAAAGGGACCTACTCTGCATACTCGTACTGCATTTTTATGGCTTACATTTTCAACTTTAAATGAGGAACAGAAAAAACAATGTATTGAGAGAAATGACGTACACATTAAAGACAAAGTGAACCACAAGGAAAGAGAAACTCAAACGAAACATTCCCCATACTGTATACATTTATACAAAGGAAACTGGCTTGTGGGAGTGACATTAAATAAGTTGCAAGGAGCCAAATTACAGCTTCAAAAAAATTCAGTGGATGGCAAGAAACAATTTCTTCCTCTGTGATCTGAAGTTTCCTCTTAGAAGAACTACTGGAATATCGGGGAGCAGGCAGTGGGTCTTAGTAGAAATTTCCACAGGTGTCCTGAAATCATTAGGATTTCCCTGAGTTTGAAAGGGTATGCCCCCTGCTCACTCTGTAGTGGCAGATGTAAAGCCCTTATACTGTCAGGATAAGCTATGGGAAACTAGTCAACTGATTCTTGCAGATTATCCTGAACACTACCCTGCAGGGCCCATCTGTAGCAGTTAGCTAGCATACAGGTTCTAAAGGACTGACATCCAGTACAAAAAATAGCCTTTGTCGCCATAGCTGGTGCTGTAAATACCAGCCAGGGAGTAGGAGGATGAATACAAAAAAGAAAAATGTAGGTGACTAGGAATTTTATAAGTGAGCAGTCAACTATAGTACATATAAGTACAGTCTCCTGTGACAGCAATACTGCTCCTTAAACTGTACTATGAGCAGTGTTGTAGTATTGTCAGGGTGACATGAATCATCCTTGCTTGAAAAGTTGAAGTGATGTAACCAGCCGAATTAGCCTCAGCAGCTACAAGAACAGCAATTGGAATTGTTTACCCCAATCTTTATGGTGGACCTTAGTCATTCCAATATATTCCTTTTTATGCAACTGGTTTTAAAAAGTAAACAGACACCTGCAAAGCATACACTGGCCATCGTATGCGTACGTATATTGCTGCCTTTTTCAATGAGACAATGAGAAATGATAAACTGCCATAGCAACTGTGCTAATGGTTTAAGATTGTTTTTGAGCACACGGGATAAGGACGTTAGTTCTCTCCATGCAGTCGCTGTGAAGTTATGAGTGTTGATGGTGTACAGCATAGAAACAACTGTGACGTGTTAGCTAGATATGGATTTCCCATAGTGTGGACAAGCTGAACTTGATTGATGGCCCCCTACCGTTTGGAAGGGCACTGTGGGCATCATGCACCAATTTCCATTGCTGCTGACTTGCTGTCAGCCAGAGCCCTAACTGAGGACCTGAGTTAGCTGCTACTTGCACAAATCGCAGAATGAATCTGATTCAGTGTCTGAAGTGAAGTAAGTTCTTTCCTTATATTGATCTCAAAGCAGTTTATATAGGAAGGTAAGTATCATCAATCCGGCTTTGCAGATGGGAAAACTAAATTGCATAAAGGAGAAATGACTTGGCTCAGCTCATGCAGCAGATTAAGGGTAGAAACGGGGAAAGAACCAAGGTCTTCTGACTGTTAAATGAATATGCTATCTCTTGGGTCACACTGCCTCCTGTAATACAACACCAAGTTATCAATATTGCAAGCTCTGTATAAACTTACTTTATTGGATAACTGAGCAGTCATTGTCCAGTTGTTTTTAAGAGGCCTGGGAACAGACTGGAAAGTGACTCGCCTTTTACCACACTATTTTCAGTTGCCCATCTCTGAACCTGGATTTAGACTGGAATACAGGCAAGTGTTGTAGAATCTCATCCCCTCCTGACCCCTGAGCCTTTGAAAGACTGACTGAGTTCTCTAGTTACCACTGGGTGTAGATAGACATCTCTGCAAATGTTTGTGTCATCCGCGAACACTGCGTGGGAGTTTAACTTGCATTTTTTTTCTTATAGTCACATAAACAATACCCTTTCTGGAAATACTCCTAGTTTAACTATTGACCTTTCGATTGCATGAGTATAGCATTTGAATGCATGTGGTAATCAGCTCTAATTATTCAGAACTTTTAAAACTCAAACACATTTTGGTTTTGTCCACATATAGAAATATACTGTGCCAAGAACTAGGTGGTGCTTGTAAAATGAATCACATAATTTATCTCTGTGCCAGATACCACTTGGATGAGACTTCCTTTGAGAAAGAGTTAAATACTGATTTATCTTGAGCCATTTCATTCTGCACCCATTTAATGTCAATGTAAGATGAACTGAACAACCCCGGTTAAAATGGTTCCAAAAGTCCTTCTGCTACTGCCCTATAATAGCCTTTCCAAATCTCCCAGAATCCATTGCTTTTGGGAGCTGTGCATGTGAGATGAGTATCTGTAGGGCAGTAGAAAACATGTAGAACAGCACTAATATGGACCCTAAAGCAAAACTGCAACAGGTCAGAAGAAAAGCAAGTATGGTAAGAGAACAGACCTTCCAAACCAATGCAGATGGTCCAACAAACTACACCATCTGTCCTCTTGTCTCTAAACACACCACAGAGTTCAAATGCATCTCAAAGCTTTGTCTGTTATTTAAAAGGGATGCAGAGATAGTCATTGGGTCTGGACTCAATGACCTCTTGAGGTCTCTTCCAGCATTATGATTCTATGATTTATGTTTATTTTGGCTTTAGCCAACTTAAAAAATACATGTTTTAAACTTAATCTGTACCACTCCCTGAAATGAAGATGCTGCAAATGTCAGTTATCACACACTCTCTCTTTAAATGCAAAATGGATGCAGCTTACATCTCAAGCTATGGTAACTTTTGCACCAAGTTTCTTTTCATTGTAGACTCTCCTCCCACCTCTTTAAACCTTTAAAGAGCGTTTCAGTAGCTTGGGCTATGTCTACATTGCACTCTCTTGCACAAGAACGTATGCAAATGAGGCGCAGCAACGAATATCGCCGTGCCTCATTTGCATACCTAATGAGCTGCCATTTTGCATAAGGGGCTTTTGCGCAAGAGCAGTTCTAGAGAACATGACCTATGAGGGAAGGCTGAACGAATTTGGTTTTTTTAGTTTAGAAAAGGGAAGATTGAGGGGGGACACGATAGCAGTTTTCAGGTATCTAAAAGGGTGTTATAAGGAGGAGGGAGAAAACTTGTTCATCTTGACCTCTGAGGATAAAGCAAGAAGCAATGGGCTTAAATTGCAGCAAGGGAAGTTTATGTTGGACATCAGGAAAAAGTTCCTAACTGTCAGGATGGTCAAACACTGGAATAAATTGCCCAGGGAGGTTGTGGAATCTCCATCTGTAGGTTAGATAAATGTCTATCCGGGATGGTCTAGACAGTATTTGGTCCTGTCATGAGGGCAGGGGACTGGACTTGATGACCTCTTGAGGTCCCTTTCAGTCCTAGTATTCTATGAATAGTCATCGCTATGCCTCATTTGCTTATCTTCTTGCACAAGAATGTGCAATGTAGATGTAGCCCTAGAGTGGAGTCCTGCTGATCGTGGGAATGGGTGGGTGGAAGAGACTAGATAAGTCACTAGTTCTCTGTTCATGTGATCTGTGTGGCTGTTGGAGGAGCTAAGACTTTTGTGAATGAGGCCCACTGTTTGTTCAGGGACTAGTGAGGGGAAGGAAAGATAAGCCCTACCCTTGGACAGAATGACCCTATGCCTTCACACATGGGACAGGAAACTCCATGACTTTTTCTCTGTAAGGGAAATATTTTGCCCACACTCCTTACTCAGGCGGAGCTGCTACTAAAGCCAATGGGAGCTTTGCCTGAGTAAAAACTGAGGACCTGATTCTGTTCTCTCGCTGATTTTATACCAATCTAATTCTACTGTTTTCAGTAGAGTTTCTCCTAATGCGCACCAGTATAAGTGAAGGGAATCAGGCCCAATGGAATTCAAATTCTCATGAGAAGACTCAGAGCCAGAGGTGAAAGTTGGGGGTTGCGCCCAGGAACGCAGCTTTGGCAAGAACTGGTTGAGCTGTGGCAAAAGCCAGCAGGGAGCTATTTAAAGAGTTGGCAGGGACCCAGCTTGTGATAAGACAGTACCTGTAAGAAATTTAAGTTCCTTTCACCCCTGCTCAGAGCCTAAATAAGAAATGGTGCCAGGCTTCTCCATCAACACTGTTTTTTTCTTAACTACGGTAAAAGTTTTGAAGATGAAATTTTTCAAAGTAAAAAATAAATAAATGAAATAAAAGCAGCAGCAGCAGAAGTGTGTGGGAATTATCATATCAGAGTTTTGCCTAGCAACCGCTGTAAACAGAGACTATTAAAACAGATGTTTTAACAGGAAGATCTTCATCAACTGCAGTTTTGCAAACCTGCACTCAGCAGTGGCTTTAAAAAAATATGCATTCTAGAAAGTAACTTTTCAAACACAATTAAACTGAAAAGTACATGTGCAAGGTAGCAGAGAGTGAATTGTGGCTTTCTTCCCTATAGAGGCCTTTTTTTAAATGTTGGAGACTTCTTAAAGAGTCTTTGGTATGTCTGGATTCTAATTGTTGAATTGTCTAGACTGTGATGATATTATTCCCAAGTTATGCACAGATACTCACTTTGTCACTGTTTCCAATGCTGCCTACACAAATTGCTTCACTGAATACTGTTGACATGTGCACAAGCTCCCTCGATATTTATTTTTCTCATTTAGGCAGAGATACATCATGTTTCATAAGACCAGTGTGCACTGAACCATTTATAATGTGTGAAATACAGGGTGTGTTTGAGTGCAGGAATAACAAGGGAGTAGAAGGCATTATGAGTTTGATTCTAACTTTGCTGGGATTCTGCCTGTGTAACTGAGAGCAGAACTGAATTTGTGAGTTTTTCTGGTTGATGGGGCAACAGCATCTAATGTCCCACCTCCTCTAAAGCCAAGCTATTGTATTAGCTATCCCCACAGTTTAGAATAAAAGTTGGATCTTAATTTGTGAATTGTTTCAATTGACCTGAATCTTCATTTTTTTCACCAAAAAAGAGTCTCGGTTGAAAAATTTCTCCCAGTTCTACTGAAAAAGTGATTCCAAACTTTAAATTGTGGTACACCCAAAAAAGCAGGATTACTGAGCCCATCAGAAAGTTATTTTCATCTACCTATTTCCTATATTTTTCAGGTCCACAAGGGAAGTTGCAGGATCATTAATTATGCTGGGATATGACTCTTGCATTAGGCTAGTGCATCCATCCTTCTGAAGCATCCTCTCTGCAGGACAAATCCCACTAAGTTAAACCCTGCAATATGAATATATTCAAACTATTTTCTCATAACCTGTTTCTCCACTACTTTTCTCTGTGTGAAATCATTTCATACTTGTCCAAAAAGCTACACAGAGGACCAGGCAGTGAAGAACCTGACCCTAAGTGATGCCTGTGAATCCTCAGTGCCTGGCATGAGTTGTAAACATGGCTGACTGGAACTTAGTAAATAATTCTACTGAAGCACAGGAAGAAACAGAATCCAGATTCACCTCCCTGAGCTTTGCTAGCTAACAGAAGTTAAATAAAGAAACCAGTAAACATATTTTATTACTGAGAGTTAGATGCAAGTCTAGATACTAAAAGGAGAAGATTAATTGAGTTTAACAGCGAGGTTTTTCTTTTTCAGAGTAGAGCTCCACTTTAAGAACTCAGAAAAAAACATGGCTTCTAAGAGACAGAAGTGAGAACTTCACCCAGTCTTTAATTACAGAAGTGATTGCTTTGTTGTTGGCCTAAAAACAGAAAATGACCATCTGCCTCTCTTTTTTAAAAAAGAAGAAATTGATATTTTTCTGTGAGTGGCAAAGATTTTTGTTTTATTTGCTGCCATCAGAGCATTAAGTCACATCCTGTCCAGAGCCTTACACTGCTGTTAATATGCTATCATGAGATCCACTTTACTAAGATTCTCCTTATTTTGTGTGGGATTTTTTTTCTTATTTTCGTTTCCCTTTTTCCCTGGTTATTTCCTTCCCTAAGCCAAGCATGCAAAGGTTGGTGCTTGATATTGGAAAAGCATAGCCATGTGGTTTTGCTATTTCTAGTGCTGTTCTCTGCAATCTAGAATGTGGCATGTCCTTGACAGAAGCAAAAGGGAGAGGCAACGCCCTTTGCTCAGAGCCATGTTGGAAGATGAATAAAGCTGATGGCATGACTAGCATGAGTTGGGAGTCCATCAGAAATCGAGTTGCTTAGTCATAAAATTTGGCACCCTGGATGGTTTGTAAATCACATCATCACCAAAGTAAGAACATGCAAATGAATCACTGAAAGTCTGTCTGGTCTAGTGGACAGGGACCTGGACGGGGTTTCTAGCTGTACCATTGACCTTGGGCAAATCACTTCACCTCTCTTGCCTCTGTTTCTCCTCCTGCAGTTTGTCTACCTTGCCTGTTTAGACTGTAAGGCTGCGTCTAGACTGGCAAGTTTTTCCGCAAAAGCAGCTGCTTTTGCGGAAAAACATGCCAGCTGTCTACACTAGCCTCTTGAATTTGTGCAAGAGTACTGACGATCTAATGGAAGATTGTCAGTGTTCTTCCACAAATACTATGCTGCTCCCATTGAGGAAAAAGCCCTCTTGCGCAGTGTAGACAGCTAAAAACTGTTTTGCGAAAAAAGCCCCGATGGCGAAAACGGCAATCGGGGCTTTCTTGCGCAAAACCGCGTCTAGATTGGCATGGACGCTTTTCCGCAAAAAGTGCTTTTGCGCAAAAGCGTCTGTGCCAATCTAGACGCTCTTTTCCGCAAATGCTTTTACTGGAAAAACTTTTCCGTTAAAAGCATTTGCGGAAAATCATGCCAGTCTAGACGTATCCTAAATGTTTCCGAGAGACTGCATGTGGGGAAAGCAAGGCATAGAGGGCTTAAGGCACAAATCTTTCTCACTCCTCCATGGATGTGGAGGCTCCCAGGCAGAGATACACATGGCATGAGTGAGGGAGCTCGCGGGAGAAGTATCCCCACTGATCCCTGGAAGTTCAGCTTCTCTGGGCTATCCTCTGCTGCCCACAATGGACAGGAGAGATCAGGAAGTGAAGAAGCCACTGTCGCATAGCTCTCACATAATCTTCATCATGTGAGGTCTGTGTAAAGGCCTGCACAACTGATTCTGCCCATTGGACCAGAGTGGGCTCTGCAAAGAGGCTCAGCAACCTGAGATTTGATTTTTCTGTACTGGCATCCCTTGTACATATCCAAGTAATTGGGCTGTAGGCTGGGCTCTGGGATTTAGGGTGATTCACTCTAAAACACACAAAGTTTGCTGGCAGACCCAGGAAAGAAGAACAGGAATACTGGCACATTGTCCCCTTAAAAAACAACAAATAGTCTGGTAGCACTTTATAGACTAACAAAACATGTAGATGGTATCATGAGCTTTCGTGGGCACAGCCCACTTCTTCAGATGACCGTGACTATCGAGTAGACCATGTTCTTTCCCATCTGACTAGCATGTGGCAGGTATCCTTGGGATGGCTTAATAGATCTTAATGGTCCTACATCGTCTCTTCTGTTCTTTGCATTCTGGGGAGCTACTTTACCATCTTCTACACTGACGGTGGTGCTGGCTATGGCTGATTCCTGAGCCCCGCTTCCTCGAACACTGTAGCTTTTATAAAGAGTGTGGTTAAGGCAGATTATAGGTGGGTCTGGGGAAGGCAGTATTTGTTACTCTTCATAGGCTGAGGTGAAAAGTGCACATAATTTGTCATGGGTTTCTCAATAAAAATGTTTTTAATGTACATGCACTCAGACCATTACAGAGGCACATATTTTTAAAAATCCAAATGCCTTTTTGCTGATATATCACTTAGTGGAGTAAACATACAACCCTTCTACTACCCTCTCCCCCACACCGCCACCACTTATCCAATAATAACAAAAAAAGTTACAAATCTTTTCCATTAGGCTTTTTACAGCCAGTATCTTACTTAATCAATAAAGACCAAAAATTAGGGCACTTCCTAGCAATTAATGCCTGCATAGAAGACCGGAGGGCCCACAGCAAAGCCATGAGTCCTTAACACAAAGAGTCATTAATTGCCAGGAATTGCCTGACCCAGAGTTCTTTATTTCTGTTCGACACCAGGAAAAGATAGAAATAAAAAAGTATTTTTTATTTGTTCAGCTGTCTATTACCTCAGGTGGAGGTTCCAAGTGTCCTCTCACTTATGATAGTCTGACATTGGTATAGCTGGTATAATGGGCTTGCTCCCCTCTGATGTGAAAGGAGAATCAGCAATATTGTTCTGCCCCCACTACTGTCATTACATCAATGCAAAGTGGGTGTAAGGTGCCACCGTTCTGACCCAATGTGGTTTTTAACACTCACTTTGAGCTGATGAAAATGACTACAATGGGAGCAGGGCAACAATGAACTGGATGCATGAATAGTGTCTGTTTTGGGTCCACTCCTGTATGTTCAAAATATTGGTGTCCTGCTGCATGCTTCTTCTGGCAGAATCAGGGTCTTCGTCATGCCCATGCAGTTAAAGAAAGCCACAGAAAAGCAAGACCTCATTCTGTTCATTCATGCATTCATTAAGTTCAGATCCTATAGGCAAAATAATCTGAGCTAGCCAAATACCGAAAATGATTCACATATGTGTTCATGAATAACCTGATGCGTTTACTGTTAAGGATCCAGTGATTACAGTCAGAACACTGTAGGAAAATGGTAAAATTTAAAAATAAAAGGGAAAAAAATCATTTCTCAGGGCCTTACCTTTTAATAAGATATGAATGTATCTGACAAAAGGTAGTAAAATTATTTAAAAATAGAATTGAATACAGTTGTCTAATCTGCTATATTCAGGAAATTTGCTCCAGAATTAACTGCATAGCTTTTGTATAAGGTTGGCTTCAAGAAAAATTATCTGGTGTGTCTATCACAAAAGACAGCAAATGAGCCAAACATTTGATATAACCACAATATAATATATGAGAACTGCTTTTTTGAAGGACAATATGGACCGGTGCTATTTTTTTGCTAAAGAAAATGTATCTATAAGCAAAACTTTGGGGAGGGGGAGAAGAAAAAATGGACATTATGGGGCCGGTTTTACTTCCATTGAAGTGAGTGAGAGTTTTCCCTTTGAATTCAGTGAGACCGGCATCAGGACCCTTTTTAGTAATTACTGTTAGGATAGGGTGTTGGACAATTAGGGTAGGGTTAGGGGAGAAGATTGCTTGAATTCTAAAAATATTTTCCAAATGTGTTAAGAATAATTATATCAACAGCTCCCTCAGGCTAGTTAAATTCTTGTGGTTGAAATCAATTGGCTGTTGTGTGACTAGTCTGTTCCTTCTAGATAGCCATGTATGCAGAGGTACTTTTATACCATAATTCATTTTTACAGTGGTTTATTTTGTGGTTGAACTTATTCAGCTTCAAAGAGTCACCTAGACTATTGTACAGTTGACCCTTCTTTCGCCTCTTTCTCTCTAAAATATTGGAAAAAGAGCAGAATGAAGCATGATCGCTCAGAACCAGCAGAATACATAGGTTATATTTTACCTTTATAGATTAAAGGTAAAACAAAATTAGTGTGAATGTTAAGGTTTCAGGACTAAGCACTCCAAAAAAAATCAGAAAATTCCAGATGTTTTGCTCCTAGAGATTTTAAAATAATCCATGTAGCATGCTATATATGTTTCACGGCATTTGTTAATAAGTAACACGGAATACATAAATATTTACATTTAACAGGGGAAGAAAAATAGACAAGTTTTCACAGATGGAACATGCCCAAAATAATGTTATTGGATCAAAACTGAATTTTTGGATTTTCTTGAATTTTGTATTTGTAATTATGTTACATTATTTGAAGTCCTAATTAAAAAGTGGGGTTTGACTCTTTAAAAACTGGAAATGTGTGAGTTTTTAATGCTCTCTGAACACAGAAATTGAAGGGATTATGCTGAAAACCTTCACAAATAAATTCCTGCAGACAAAAACAAAGGGTCACATATTTCAGTCCACAAAGTGGAAATTATATCTCTATGAAAGCACTGAGTTATAATGGAATCTCTTTTAACAACCTTAAACTAAAATGGGGGAGAACTATGGAATAGCTGGCTCCTTCTTGACCAAAATGAAAGTCTTTGTAAAAAAAAATCATTTTGACTAAAATGTTTTGATAAAGATTTTGGTAAAATGTTTGGGTTGTCTTTTTCTTTTTAAAAAAACCTGAAAAGTTTTTATGGGAAACGTTGGAAAGAGAAACCTGTACTTCTTAAAAAAATATTTCCTTCCAGTCATTTTTTAACCAACTCTATTATTTATAGGTACTTATGCCCCGTTACTGTAGGAACAGAGTTCTTAGATTTTCTACTTATCTAATACCTTTCAAAAGTTTCAGAGGAGTAGCCATGTTAGTCTGTAACTGGAAAAACTAAAAAGAGTCTTGCAGCCCTTTAGAGATTGACCAAAAAATTAGATGGTATAATGAGCTTTTGTGAGCACAATCCACTTCTTCAGATGAACTCTTTTAATACTTTTCAGTGACCTTTGTATGAAATTGAGATACTGTTTTTAAATATGAAATGTTATGAAGTTTTTTCTTATTAAAACACTTACTATCACTAACTATATTCCTTTTCACTTGAACCTAAAATGCTACCTTGACATTACACCTCAAAAAGGTAATTAAGGTCATTAAGAATGTAGACCCTTTTCAAGAAAAAAAATGTATGCTACATATAAAATACATTCAACACTGCACACATTGACAAGTTGATGGGACTGTCTGAGGTTGCAAAATCTCTGTTGCTTTTTCACTCTTCTACTTTTCTGGGTCAAAAGATTCAGTGCTAATAAGAGTCTAGCCATAGTCACTCTGGTATTCTAGAGTAGCAGTAACCTACCACTGCAAATGGCCTATCACATTTTATTTCTACCACTTCTAAGATTAAACGTCCAAACTGGGGTAAACGTCCAAATGAATCACTATACATTCTGAAACAAAATACAGGACTATGTAGCACTTTAAAGACTAACAAGATGGTTTATTAGATGATGAGCTTTCGTGGGCCAGACCCACTTCCTCAGGTTTGATCTGAGGAAGTGGGTCTGGCCCACGAAAGCTCATCATCTAATAAACCATCGTGTTAGTCTTTAAAGTGCTACATAGTCCTGTATTTTGTTTCAGCTACACCAGACTAACACGGCGACATTTCTATCACTATACATTCTGTGAGCCCCAGCCTTTTACTGAAAGAGAAAATAAAACCAAATAAAACTTATAGGTACTTCACACAAAGACAGCTGCTTGTTTTGTTTAGCTTGCATAATAGATGCAAATATCAACCTTCTTTTTGCAACCAAGATGCTTATGTTGCAGACATGTTTTCATTCCATAGTGCGGCTTCCCACTGCCACCACAAACTGTGGCATTATGCCTGTCAATGATGGCCTCTTGGACTGTAATTACAGTATGTAGGTTTTTTTCTTCCCACACCGCCAATGTTATTATACTCTATTGGTTTGTGGTTTCCCAAGTGAAACTTTACCTACCTACTGGTTAAAAGTTGTGCATTTTAATGAAGTACTTTTGTCGCACAGTGCTTACATTTGTGGGAGTGAAAGATATTACAACGGGGGATAGTGCACTCAATAATTGGCCTGTTCTGTTTGTTTTCTCTGAAACCTGTGGCACTGGCCACCATCAGTTAACAGGATACTGGTCGAGAAAGATCAGTGATCTGACCCAATGCTGCCATTGTTATGTTGTTTTGTACTTATACGTGTCAAAATGATAACTTTAATGCATGGTGAGGGAAGGACGGTCTTGTGGTTAAACCAGTAAACTTGGACTATGGTAATCAGAGTTATCAGCACTGCTCCCAATGCCTTTTTTGACTATGAGCAAAGCACTTAACCTCTCTGTGCCTTCATTTCCCCATCTGTTGAAAGCTATACTATACTATCTATAGATACACATACTAGATCCTAACACTTGGGGGCCCTGATGTTGGTTCACAAATTTAGCAAGCATAACTGCAACACAAATATTGTGGGTGTCCTCTTATAAATGTAGTTGTATTATATTTCTAATCTGAATACACCTGCAATCACCAGCCTTTAAGTTGTTCTGTGTCTCTTAAAAATGAGTGTCCTATGAATCTAGGTGTATAATTACAATATATTTTTTAAAATATTGCCATTAAGTAGGTAGTTTCCACCTGAGCTGGGCAATTTTAGATACATACAAACCTCAGTTGAGGTAAACCAAATGTATTAACTAAGACATTATAGCAACTGAAACTAGGGATGCATGATCTTATTTTATGTTTGCCTAATTTCAAACTCATTCTGCAGTCACGGGCTCATTTTTTGCTTCAAAATGAATAGTTTTGCAATGCACACTGCTTACAGTAGGCAGAATAAAGTTAAACCTACAAACACCAAAAGATTTGGCCATGAATGCCTGTATTCACTCATTTTAGTTGTGAAACTGCCTATAGCCAGAGTCATTTCTAAGATTAAGCAAGCAGAGCAATTGTTCAGGGCAACTTCCAGGGCATGCTATACAGTACTTTTTGGATGCAGAGAAGGGACTCAGCCACTAAGTCAGGGGTGCGATGATTTCTTCTGAGTACCAAAAATTCCACCTGAGTACCAGGGGCAAACTCCTCTAATACAGTGTCTTGGATGGAAAGGACTTACTAAATCATTTATACCTTCTGGAATAGCTTATCTAGGTTATTCCAGTATATCCTTTTTGGTCTTTGCATACAACCCAAATACCATTCTGTATCTCTGGAGGAAAAAATTTGAGAAGTCAAACATATAAGAGCTACAAACGGGCAAAATGTCTTTGTCTTCAGTTGGTTTCAGGCCCAGCCAAAGGGCTTGTGGGGCCAAAGGCAGCACACCAGCAGGGTCCGGATGGTGGATGCTCTAGTTTAAGTCAAACCCAGTTGAGGAGTTACTGAGTCCAGGCCAGGCAGCATAAGTCACTGGCCAAATATATTCCACAGCACCTCTAGATTTAAGAAAAATTTCAACTGGTGTCTATTTCAGTGTCCTCTGTCATGCTTTCACTGTTCACTATGATGTCATTATGCACTACCTTAAAGCTTCAACTAGAAGTTCCCAGCTTCCAATAGAGACCCAGCATTTATTTGACAGACCTGGCATCTATTAGACTCTGGGAATACTGACCAGATGTTTTAACAGAGTAAGGGTATGCCTATATTGCAACACCATTTCAAAATAAGTAGCACTAGTCTGAAATAACTTAGTCTGCGTCTACACAGCAGGCAGTTATTTCAAAATAGTGTCAAAATACTGTCAAGATGGAGGACATCTTACTCCAACTCCTGTAACCCTCACTGTACGAGGAATAAAGGAAGTCAGAGGAAGAGTGCTCTATTTCAAAATAAGTGCTGTGTAGATGCTTCCTATTTCAAAATAAGCTATTTCGTAGCTCAATTTGTATATCTTATTTCGAGTTAAGCCATGCAGTGTAGACGCACCCTAAAAGACTTGTATTGAAAGTAAATGTTTTTGTTTGATAGGTTATTGTACAATTTTCTGAGACTTGAGACCATTTTCAATACAGTTGAAGATGACTGTGTCAACTATGTGTTTCAGTCAGCCAGTGTAAGTTTACCCCATGTATGAGATCCAAGGGTCCCTCTCTCCTGTTCCTGTCCCTTACATAGGAAACACCCCTCCCCATCATGTTACAGGACAAGGGGAAGAGGGGGGAATTCTCTCATTGGAACAGGATTTTTCTTCCCCTCACTCTGAACAGGGCATCCCCCTGGGCAGGGATGGTCCTAGACTGGGAATCTCCTCTGCCTGGCCAGGGCATCCGCTCTGTCTGTGTGTGTGGAGGGGGGGGGGGGTGTCTGTTGTGAGCAGTCGCAGAACAGGCTAGGGGCTGTCTGTCTCCTCTCCTTTATGGGGGCAGGGACTGGATCCCAGTGCCTTCCTCTGGGATGTGCGGGGGCTGAGCAGGAGCTGGCAGAGTTGGTCTCTGTGATTAGTTAAAAGTATTTGTGCAAGAGGGCGTCTATACTGGCATGTGCCTTTGCGCAAAAGCATCTCTGCCAGTGTAGACGCTCTCTTGCGCAAGAAAGCTCCAATGGCCATTTTAGCCATGGGGCTTTCTTGCGCAAGAAATTAACTTAACTTACACTACATAGACATAGCCATAGAGAACTGCATATCTGGCCCACAATGGAAAATAGGTTGAGAATCACTGGCCTAATGGTTATAGTCCTGGGCTGCATCTAGACTGGCATGATTTTGCGCAAATACTTTTAACGGTGTAGACAGCGCAAGAGGACTTATCCCTGAGTGGGAGCGTCAGAGTATTTGCGCAAGAACCACTGATTTTGTACAGTACAAAGTCAGTGTTCTTGCGCAAATACTCGTGGCCAGTGTAGACAGGCGGCAAGATTTTGCACAAAAGCAGCCACTTTTGCACAAAATCATGCCAGTCTAGATGCAGCCCTGGAGTGGGGGGAGTATGGAGCCTCACTACAGAGCCACCCATAGTTTCCCAATGGGTTGAGGGACACTAACTGCTGCAGCCCTGTCTGCTCATATCAACAGAGCAGAGCCATGCCCCAATTACTCTCTTCCCCACTGGTGAGCCAGCTTCTCCTGAGGAGGGAAATTAGGCAGCAGTTCCCTCACTCACAAGTGCAAGAACAGCTATTCTGTCTGGTTTGTACACAGGGGTGAAAATCTTCCCTGTCCAGGAGAGTCTGGGCCACTGTAAAGGGCAGAGCCTTAGTGGAAGGGGTGAGGCTGGGGACATGGCATACGCCTGGTGGTGATTAAAGGGCTCAGCTTTCAGCCATTGTGGCAGCAGCCGAGAGCGTGCCCGATCCTTTAGAATGGCTGGGCCCCAGGGAAGCTGTTCCTCCTTTCCACATTGGTGGCCCAGCTAATAGGGTCCAGCAGCACTGCCTCAGCAACTCTTTAACGTCACCTGTGTAACAGCCAGTACCAGCAGCCACATCTTCCCTGCACTCCCACTTTCACCTCTGCCTTTACGTGGCCAAAGCAAAGGAAGGGGAGATCTTCACTGCTCCCACACTGAACCTGCTTCTGAGCCAAGTAGACTCTTTCCCAAGATGACTCATTGTACAATGGAAAATGCTGGGTTGGTTGGGGGGGGGGGGGGCGGGGGGGAACGACTCCACCAATCTCCATATTAGGAACAATCCTAAAGCCACATCATCATCTTTTCAGCTCACAAGAAAACAAATGAAGCATTGGTTTAAGAACAGGTATCAATGCACAAGCAAAAAATGCATTTCCCTGGATAGGCCCATAGACTCTCTGAAATGTTATTACAGCTTTTTTTTTTTTTACATAAGGCTTTTTCTGAGGTGCACACAGGGATTCTTCTATTACACATGTTGCTTGATCCAAATGACTGACTGAAAATCTAGCCCATGCTGCTTAAACACTTTACATGACATCTGTTCTGCTGGCACAATGTCTCTAGCATCTGAGGTTTGGCACCCAGAGACTGTCACTCTCTGTGGAACTGTGATGACTGCTGGTGTGTCAGCTGCAAGCAGCATGAGTTAGGCCAGTCCTCTTGTGGGTTGTGTAAAATCAGGAGTCAAGCCCAGGGGAGACAGAGCTTCTGACTGGACAAAGATTTTCCCTGAGCATGGAACAGCTGATTTTATGGCTGCTGATGAAAAATGGATGTGAATTGGCAGTTACAGTTGCTCAAAATACAAGCCAAGCTAGTGAAATGTGGTATCTGAATATCAGGATCATAGCTGACCTCTTCATAGTAAAAATAGAGATGCTGAGAGAATACACAAAGGGACAGCAAGCATGAAGGGGTGAAAACACTCTAGGTTGGAGTTGCAAAACCATCTAAGGGATTTGGATGCCCAACTCCTAGAAAAATTAATGGGAACTGCATGTTCCAAACTCTTAGACATTTCAGAAGAATTTCAGGCCCTCTGTTTTCTGATGGCACCGAAGGTTCAGATTCATATAAAGGGAATGAACTCTACTGAACGAATGGAATTAATTTAAGGATTATATCTGAGAGTACATTTTATTATTTTGTGTAGGTTTTGACATGGTTATGCTGGTGAATTTGCTGATTAATAGTTCATTTCATTAGTAATTAAACCAGCAGATGCCTAATTAAACCATGTTAAAATTGAGTATAATTTAATCCCGTCTCATAATATTTATGTGAACATGAAGAAAACAAAAGCCACGGAAAACATTTTCATGAGATCACAATCAATATCCTAAGCTGTAGACACTTTTAAACATACCAGCCCAGAAAACACATTTCTGTTTTGTCTTAGCATAGCCAAAATGTTTCCTACAAAATATATGTGCTATTTCACATAAGAATTCTCTTGCTGTTGTCTTACTAAAAGTGCCCAAAATTATTTATCCCTTAGCATAAAGCACTTATTTGAACCATTGTGAATCTTTACAGTAACACTTTGGTCCTCTCCTAATCATGCAAATATCAACACCAGTCTTCATGAGAATACACTAATTTTCATAACTAATTAGAAATGAGGGGACAAAGAAATGTAGGTTTCAGCGTTAAAGGCACCTTCTGTTCACTAGAGTAAATAGTCCCATGGTCTCTCTCTCATAGGGTACGTCTACACTACAACGTTAATTCGAACTAACTTAGTTCGAATTAAGTTAATTCAAACTAAGCTAATTCGAACTAACGGATCCAGACTAAAAAAACTAGTTCGAATTAGCGTTTTGCTAATTCGAACTAGCATGTCCACATTAAGTGGACCCTGAACCGGGCTTAAGGATGGCCGGAAGCAGTGCCAGCAGGGCATCAGAGGAGGACTTAGAGTGTGGAGATGCTGTCTCAGGCTAGCCGAGGGCTGTGCTTAAAGGGTCCCGACCCCCACTCCGGAGAGACAGTTCTCAGGGGTGCCCCCGCTTGCAAAGCAGTCCTGGCTTGGATTACCCAGAGTACCCACACTGGGCACATCACAGCACTCGGCCATCAGACCGGCTGCACTTGCCGCAGGCTGCCATCTGGGGAGAGGGGGCAATTGGGGGGCTGCAAGAGAGCTTCCACCCCCAGAAGCCTGCAGAGCCAGCCCAGTCCTCCCCATCGGGGGCTCGTACCCCATTCCTCCCTCACCTCCTTCCACTTACCCTTCCCTAGCCCCTTTTCTTGATGTGCAAAATAAACGACAATTGTGGTCAAAAATGGAATCTGTCTTTATTGAACAAAACTCGGGGAGACTGGGAAAAGGAGGTGGGAGAGGGGAAGAGAGAGGCTGGGAGAGGGAAGGGCAACTAAAATGATCAGGGGTTGGGAACAGGTCCCATATGAAGAGAGGCTAAAGAGACTGGGACTTCTCAGCTTAGAAAAGAGGAGACGGAGGGGGGACAGGATAGAGGTCTCTAAAAGCAGGAGTTGGGTGGAGAGGGTGCATACAGAAAAGTTCTTCATTAGTTCCCATAAAGAAGGACTAGAGGGCACCAAAGGAAAGGAATGGGTAGCAGGCTTCAAACTAGTAACAGAAAGTTGTTCTTCACAAAGCAAAGAGTCAACCTGTGGAACTCCTTGCTGCAGGAGGCTGTGAAGGCTAGAACTAGAACAGAGTTTAAAGGGACGTGAGATCAAGTCATGGAGGTTGGGTCCATGGAGTAGTATTAGCCAGGGGGTAGGAATGGTGTCCCTGCCCAAGGTTTGTGGAAGGCTAGAGAGGGATGGCACGAGACAAATGGCTTGGTCACTGTCTTCGGTCCATCCCCTCCAGGGTCCCTAGGGTTGGCCGCTGTCGTCAGACAGGCTACTGGGCTAGATGGACCTTTGGTCTGACCCAGGACGGCCATTGTAAGCTCAGGGCTCAGGGTCGGGGTCTCAGTGGACCACCTTGATTTTCATGCACACCTGCTCCTGGGTGGCCAGGCTGGCAGCTCTCCTGCCCTAGCTGGCCACTTTCCTGTGCCTAGTGCAGAGGTCATGGATGAGGTCCACGATGTCCACACTAGCCTAGGCGGGTGCCTACCTCTTGCGGTCCTGGGCAAGCTCCCGGGAGCCGCCAGTCTGGTCCCGGGAAAAGGGAGAGGGCTGGGGGGCATCGGGTGGGTGGCTCGATCCGTGCCAGGTGCAGGGTCTGCTGGCTGGGTGTTGGCAGGCTTGCACCTAGCACGGGCACCGTAGCCAGCCCGTGCGCCTTTAAGGAGTCCTGGGCCGGGAGGGGGGCAATAGAGTTTCCCTGGTGTTGGCCAGAGTGGCCACCAGGGAAAGCTGGGGAGGGCTAGCCTCCCACTAGTTCGAATTAAGGGGCTACACAGCCCTTAATTCGAACTAGTAAGTTCGAACTAGGCTTAGTCCTCGTAAAATGAGGTTTACCTAGTTCGAACTAAGTGCTCCGTTAGTTCGAATTAAATTCGAACTAATGGAGCGCTAGTGTAGCGCCTATGAAAGTTAGTTCGAACTAACTTTGTAGTGTAGACATACCCATATACATGTATGTGTCTTGCACTAGTCAGCAAGGTGTTGCATTGTGATCAGTGGACTGTCACTATAGACTTAAAACTTCAGCATGTGGCATAGGTGTGCTTTTAGGTCCTTATTCAGCTAGGTAGTTATGCATCTGCCTAACTTTAAGCATGTGGGTAGTCCCATCAAATTCAGTGGGGCCTTAGGGAGAATCTACTGAGATTTTTAGTAAGAGCAGAAATTGACCCTCAACATTAAAAAAAAAATGCTTGTCCCAAAGATTTTTAAAATGCATGAATTGCAATAACACAGACTAGGGGTATACTATGATCACAACAGAGTAGATTATGAAGACATTGACACAGAGACTAATAATGCAACATTTCTTAACTTGACTTTCTTGTACCATCAAGAATGTAATATGCCAGTAACCTGATCCCAGAGTACAATTCAAGGTTGAACGCCTAAAGAATGCCGTTCATATTAGTCATTGCTTCAAATGGGGTGGCTTGTTTACAGTCTGGAATCACTCCACTATTCCCCTTCTCTTTAAAGTTACAAAACAGCAGTTCTGGGAATAATTCATTTTTCTTTTCCCAAATTTCCCAAAACTTAACTTTCTTGAACCAAAGTAAGAGTAACACTGGAAAACTCTATTCTTATTTTTAACTGTCTGGCTTTATATGCCTCTTCATGACAGACAATAATTGTAACTTGGGCAATCAGATACTAAGGTGATAGGGTGGGACATATAACTAGCTAAATATCTAGAAATAACAGTAGTTTTTAACTTTAAAAAAAGTTTTTATTTAATGTCTGACTTTTAAAAAATATTCAGGTTACATGAATTTCCTAGCTGGCAGTTATCGGGTTAGTATTTTATATAGAGAGGAGATATATCTATAGATGTGTACATGCGGTTAGTTACTACAGGTTGGACTTCCATGATCTGGGGGCTGCCTCGGTGCCCCAGCCTCATGCTCAGGGAACTACATCAGGGCCCCAGCCCTGCACTCCAAGAAGCTGCCAGAGCATTCTGATCGCATGGTGCCGTGGGGCTCTGACCTCAGCCCCGAGCTCCCAGGGGCTCCCATGGGGTTTCAGGGTTCCTGCAGGTCTCTAGCCCAGTGCTGATCTGTGCTGCCCAGGGACTCCTGCAGGGCCCCACACTGCTGCAAACTGCTGGAAGCTACTGCAGGGGTTTGACCCTGGTCTTGCGCTGTCCCCAGCCAGGCTTCTGACCCTGTTGCCCTGGCCCTGGCTGGCCCTCCTGCCCTTAAGATCCCAGGCTTTCTGATCCAGGAGCATCCATGGCCTGCTGGATGACAGATGTTGCCAGACCAAAGAGTACCAGTTTTTGGAGATACAACGTCTGTTATAAGCACCATGTGCAGCACTAGAAATATATAGCATTGTTTGCAACTTCACAAGCAGTCGTTTCAAAAAAAGTTGTGCAGTGAAATAGATTTCCGAGCTCTTCAATGCCTTTCACACAGAACCAGGTCAGCATTTTTTGATAAATCATGTTTTTCCTTTGCCAAATTGGTAGTATTTTGTTGTTCACTTTTGTTTTGCTGTACATGAGAATGACTACAAAAGACTGATGGACAGATGTGTGATTATTTTCCTATATCAGAAGCCCACTCTTTTCATCACCTTCTGCCTCCACAAATCATTGTGCCGGCCAATGTTTGTGACATTATAAACATCTGCATGGGAGAAAAATGATATAACACACCGGACCATGAGATTAGTAATAGAATGATCATGCGAGCTGAGTCATTTTAAAGGGTAGCACTGCTATTTATTTAGGGGAAAAATGCTAAAACTCAACAAATTAAGTACATTAATATAGTCCTCCCCCAATCCCCTTCTATTGAAAAGCTTCCTCCTCTCACAATGACCATTCTAAATGGGCTATGCACAGAAATCTTGGTAATCACAAATGTCGAGACAACTGCAAGAAATAGCTTTATGGAGCAGTTGGCAAAACAATATATTTAAGATCACCTGTATGTGATGATAGTTTTTTTAATAACAAAAAGGGACCACAACCCATATGACATTTATCTCAGAATAATATAAAAAGAGCAAAGATTGGCAACACAGAAATATTAAACTTTAGTGTCTCTTTAAAAGTACAATGGAAATGAGGCCAATATGTTAGTGACAAAAAGTTATGAGGCACTTTCAACAGAGTGTGCCATAATTACAGGCATCACTACCCACACAGAGTAGGAGACGATCATGCCACTGTATGTACTTCCTATAGATGACAGACAGAATGGAAAGTGACTGTCTACGAAGGAGTACTACGGAAAGGGACCTAGGGGTCCTAGTGTACCACAAGCTAAATGTGAGTCAATAGTGTGACGCTGTTGCAAAAAAAAAAGCAAACATGATTCTGGGATGCATTAACAGGAGCGCTATGAGCAAGATACAAGACGTCATTCTTTCTCTCTACTCTGGGCTGATGAGGCCTCAATTGAAGTATTGTGTCCAGTTCTGAGCACCACATTTCAAGAAAGATGTGGAGAAATTGGAGACGATCTAAAGAAGAGCAACAAGAATGATCAAAAGTCTAGAGAACATGACCTATGAAGGAAGACTGAAAGAACTGGGCTTGTTTAATTTGAAAAGGAGAAGACGGAGAGGGGACATCATAGCGGTTTCCAGGTATCTAAAAGGATGTTACAATAGTTCTCCTTGGCCTCTGATGATAGGACAAGAAGCAATGGGCTTAAACTGCAGCAAGGGAGGTTTAGATTGGACATTAGGAAAAACTTCCTGTCAGGATGGTTAAACACTGGAATAAGTTGCCTGGGGAGGTTGTGGAATCCCCATCTCTGGAGATATTTAAGAGCAGGTTAGATAAATGTCTATCAGGGATGGTCTAGACAGTACTGGGTCCTGCCATGAGGGCAGGGGATTGGGCTCAATGATCTCTGGAGGTTCCTTCCAGTTCTAGTGTTTTATGATTCTATGACATGACACACAGGCTGGCCAGCAGAACCACAATAGGTTTTACTGGATAGGAACAGCATCGCTAGACAGTTGCTGCCTTATCCTGCATGGTGGCATAATAGCGATGAGAGTGCTCATAGGATACACTTCATACTGGGTACAAGTCAGACACTCAGTAAATATGGGTATGTCTAGACTGCATCCTTCTGTTGGCAGAGGGATGCAGACTAGGCAGGTCAACATTGCAAATGAAGTAGGGATTTAAATATCCTGAGCCTAATTTGCATAAAAATTGCCACCATTTTTGCAGACTCAGCACTTTGTTGGCAAAAAGCAGTAGTCTAGAGGGGGAATCTGTCGAGAAAGAAAGCCTCTCTCAACAGATCCCTTATGCCTCCTGCATAATTATTTAAATCCCCGCTTCACTAGCAATGTCGACCTGCCTAATCCGCATCCCTCTGCCGACAGAGGGATGCAGTCTAGACATACCCTATGTGGCAATGTGCTGTGTGATGCCCTGTGACTAAACTCTTTCACCTGTCCCTTCTCATTTTGCCATAGCTAATTCCTACTTCCCAAACAAGAATTTGACTCCACTGCGGGAGCAGTAGACTCCCCTAACTTCTCCCATTACTGTTTTATCAGGCTGTCCCCTACTTCCGCAGAACAGAGGAAACCAGGATTTGAAAAAAATTAAAAAGCTTTTCTGCACAGGTGGACTTTCCACTCTCAGACTGCTTCCCAACTGACCAGTAGCAGTCTGCAGTTTCCAGATTCCGCAAAGCACTTGCTTTTCCACTGTAGGGCATCTCTCAGTCTGATGTTCTTATGCTGCAGTTCTGGGGAAGCTCCCACAATGTTCCAGGGGAGTGGATTTACACATCTGAAAGATTTTTCAGCCATTGCTTGTCATCCTGTACACCCATCATGTTGCAATCCCACCACTCAGGGCTTGTTTCCTGAGTCCAATACCAATGGTCCTCTGTGGGCAGCTGCTCAATGAAGGACAGAATGGAGAAATGGTGAGCATGAGGTCTTCTTCTGCACATAACTCTAGTTACATGGCCCTTGTGTCATCCTTCTGCTGGCACAACCACACTATTCAGGTTCAACCTTGATAAGGGTCAACTACTTCTTCTCTTTTCCAAAACTGTATCTTTGGAAACACATTACTCTTGAAAGTGCTAGCACCCTGCCACTGGTATTACTGTTAGCTGGCTTTTTGTCTCTTCTCGTACCCTTGGCAATGGTATAACACAAATAAGACCAGAAGTTGAATGGAAGTTCAGACAAAACAGTTTTACTTTAAAAAGTATTTAATAAGGTCTGTGTGAGCAATTCTCACCAAACATTTTAATCAATATATTTTGCCTCTTCAATTTACTAAGGCCAGCTTCTTGCTCTATGCATCTTTTTCTGGCCCTCATATAGGGGAGTGGCTATAGCACACTGGTTTCCTGAAATCTCCTAAGGGGTTGTTACTTTAGGCACATCTTAGGCCTTGCCCATGCCGGCATATTTTGTCACTAAAACCTTCCTTTTGGCAACAAAACAGTGAGAGCATTTACATTGCAATGCAAATTTGTCAGGAAAAACAAACAACTTCTAGCCTGGTAAGAGACTTTTTTCTTTTCCCCTCCCTTTATCGTTGACAAAGATCCAGTGTGGACTCTGCTGTTTGTTTTGTTGACAGCACTAGCTTCCGCCTGTATCCCATAATGCCTGCCCTGATGGCTCTACCCAGAGTTTTGTGAACTCTGCTGCCCTGCCAGCATGTGCCCCTCCCGTTTCAAAGCTCCAGGAAGTATCTGACAGCTGAATGAGCTGCTTCATTTGGGGCACAATCAAAAAACAAATAATTGAAATGTTCCTGTTCTGACCTGCTAAAAACACAACGGCAGGCAGACTGCTGCAGCAGGGGGAAGACTGGAGAGACTACCGTGCTGCTTTGACATTCCTCAGCAAGGATTACTCAGAGCTATGAGGGGATCCCAAGAAGCACTGGGATCAGCTCTACCTTCCTCCAACACTGCACAGTGGGATGCTTACCCACATTTCTTTGCTTTTATTTGTCAACAGGGTGCTAGCAATGTGGCCATGAAATCTTGACACAAGGAGGCAGAAAAATAGGTTTGACTGGTTTTCATTTTTGGCAACTTGTGTGTTGACAGCTCTTTTGCTGCCAAACCTTCGCAGTGTAGATATAGTCAGTATAGACATAGCCTTAGAATAGTACTAAAACTACTCTGTTATCTACATCTATACTGCAATGCTATTTCAGGATACTGGAGTATCCTAAAATAGCTATCCCGCATCTTAAGAGCAAGCTCATTATTTCAGGCTCGCTATTCCAACATCCCTGTAAATCTCATTGCATGAGGAGTAAGGGATAGTTTTGGAACAGAGGGTTATTTCAAAATTTGGCACTGTGTAGACGGCACCAAATTACAAAATAAGCTATGTTGAAATAAGATCAAAATAAGATAAGCAATTTGCGTAGATCAAATTGCTTATCTTATTTCAAACTACAGTAGACATAGGCTTACTGGCAGAACTGGTGCCTGGCTGCCCATGGGGTTACAGGACAGAAAAATAAGAGACGCTACTTCTACCCTTTGGGAGTGGAGCAGAAAGCCCTAAAAGAGCATAAGCAGATTGTCAAGTCCTCATCTTTATTCACTGCTTGGAACTACTCACACATTTGTTCAGTTACTATTTTTTGGTCTGCTGATGAGACTAGACCTTTCTATTGGCTTAGCTGTGTGATATAGTTTCTCTTACCTGATTGGATGAAATGTGTAGATATCCAAGAGCAGCAGGGAATTCAGACTGCACAAGAGAAATATTCCCATGGCACAGCTAACTAACCACATTTTGCAATCTGGGTTTGGTGAATATTGGAGACCTTGATGTTAACATTTGTTTTATATCATGAGCCGTCATACTAGCATGCCTCTAGCATATTCAGAGAAAAAAGGGTGCAAACAGTCAAAGCAAGATCATTAAAAATGCAAATTAATGCTAACAGAAAATCTTAGTGTTTGCCCAGTTCTACTGTTAATTCTTTAGGTGCATAAAATAACTCCCAGATAAGATGTACCACTCTACCTTTGCTGAAATCTCATATTAAAATGTGTTAATGGGGGGAGCACAAAAATGAGTGGGAAAGGGTGTTGTATAAACAGTCATGGTATAATATAATTTTATGATGTTGTGAAATAGCCCTCGTTAAATGTTTTTGGATATTCTTTTGCAGTTCAAATCAAAGACAGCAATTGTGTGTCTGGTTTAAATGAACAGTTGTCTCTGCAAAGGAACATATTCGATGTGGAGAAGATTGTTCTCCTCATCCCCCTCCCCCTTTTCTGAAATAGTTCACATTCTCAAAAAGATGGTCAGAGAATGTTGTTCTTGTCAAGCCACAAGGAATCCTAACATTCAAGACATTGCTAGTGGTAGGCATTTGAAGCTGTGTTACTGCCAGATTAAATGTGCAGTGTGCAAAGTAGACAACCCTAAGGCAAGGTCTACACTGGGACCTAGAAGGTTGGCTTACAAGGTACGCAACTCCAGCTACAGCTGGTGTTGTCTTACCTTAAGCCAAGCCATGGTGGCGTCCACACTGCGGGAGGCTGATGGGAGCATACGCTCCTGTCAGCTTCCCTTACTTCTTGCAGAAGGAGTACCACCAGATGCCAGTGGGAGCTGCCTCAGTGTTCGATTTATGGGTTCTTTCTAGAACTTCGAAATCAAATGCTATAAGATCAACCTCCGGAGTGTTGATCTGCCAATAAGTATAGACATGCTCAAAGAGAATAGTTCCAAGAACTATTACAGCTTGCTCTACAATGGTAAAGAAAATGTGGGACCTGATAGGAAGAGGGAGAAAACTTGTTCATCTTGGCCTCTGAGGATAGAACAAGAAGCAATGGGCTTAAACTGCAGCAAGGGAGGTTTAGATTGGACATTAGGAAAAAGTTCCTAACTGTCAGGGTAGTCAAACACTGGAATAAATTGCCCAGGGAGGTTGTGGAATCCCCATCTGTGGAGATATTTAAGAGTAGGTTTGATAAATGTCTATCAGGGATGGCTAGACAGTATTTGGTCCTGCCATGGGGGCAGGGGACTGGACTCGATGACCTCTCGAGGTCCCTTCCAGTCCTAATATTCTATGATTCTCCTAAGATTTGATGACTTTCTGATTCTCCTCAAATCCTTGCCTTTAATGCCTTAGGGCATGTCTCAGTGCAAAGATGCCTTTTCTTCAGTGTTGTCAGCAGGCACTGTACTTATTTCATAGGTTCAACCTATAGATATGATTTACTGTAATTCTTTCTGTAATCTGCATCTTTGGCACACAACTGCTCTAAAAATGATATTTGAATTTTTTTTTCCATAGGAATAAAATGGACTTATTTTTCCAGAAATGGGAACATTTCAATTAAGATTTTGCATTTGGTTATAGAAACCAAGTATTTGATACGTACAAAAAAAATCTAGAACCCTTTTAGGTAAGCTTTTGGATAAAATGGTTTGATTAAAAAGGTCAAGAAAAGTTTGATACCCCCCATAAAGAAAAAATATTAATGACTGGCTGCAATAAGTCAACCCTTTATTCCTGGGACTCATATTGAAGGCACTATATTCCTTCAGTTTTCCTTTTCTCCAAATGCCAAGAAGTGCAAGCTAACATCTGCATAGCCCATACATTCCTCTGACCTGATTGTCTGTTGCAGGATTTTGGCACCCATTCTTGCAATGCCTCTTTTCAATATTGTGTAAGTATTGAAATACTTCTCAGTACTTCTGTGTATATCCTCCTTAGCAAAAACTTCAGCCACAGTTTCATGATTGTCTTCTTCAACCACACTATACACTGACACTTTTTTCCTGTCCCTCCAAATGGCAGATTTTGCACGATGTTTTCACAGTTAGGCCAAAATCTCTCAGCTACTATTCACATAATTCAAGAAATTTAATATAATTGCTGTATATGCAACCACACTTAAGCTGCAGCCCTCAGCACATGCTGTGAGTATCATTGTGGCCCCCAGGGCTTCCAGAGGTCAGTAGCCCTGCTATACCTGATAAAACCCTAGCCAATGGAGCAAGTGGGCAAGGTGGAAGGCAGAGCTTGGGGGTCTGAGAAAAATGCAAAGTTTCCTTTCTAGGCAACTTTGCCGCCGCCGGTGCTAAGGTAGTTTGTTGCCCATATAGACAAGCATACTACCCCCAGGCCCACCAACGGGGTAGGGGAGCAAATGGGGCAGCCGCTTGGAGCCCAGTGATTTAAAATGGTTCCCAGCCACTGCTGTAACAGCAGCAAATGAGTCTCAAGCCCTTTAAATCACCTCTGAAGCCCATGGTGGCACACACCAAGGAGCACTGAAGGCTGGGAGAGGCTACCCTACCCCACCCCTTTTACCTGAGGCCCTGCCCCTTCCAGGGGGCCTGGACCCAACCCACCTTGCCCAGTGACTGTCAAAGTCTGTCATCAACCTTGACTACTCCCTGAGGAGCCAAGAGATAGTTAAGCACCAGAATAAGTTGCCTATGAGGATTGTGAAATCTTCATCATTGGAGATTTTTAAGAGCGGGTTAGATAAACATCTATCAGGGATGGTCTAGATATACTTAGTCTGCCATGAGGGCAGAGGACTGGACTAGATGACCTTTCATGGTCTCTTCCAGTCCTATGATTCTATAAACTATCTGAAACATAATGCCTCCTGGGCCTACTTCTGGCATGATGCTACTCCCATACCACCCTTTGCTCTTCACTATGACAGAAGTCACAATCTAGCCCTAAGGGGTTAGTTACACTCTTCAACTCTTTTCTGTCTTGTCTTCAAACTGAAGGATGACCATGAGCTAGATGTAGCCACCTAGCATATACGTTGGTGTTAGCACAGTAGGAGCTTAAAGTTCCTTGCAGTTCTTAGACCTTCTCCTGCCTTTCCCTCTTTCCTACTTAAAAAGGAGCAAATGTGCTCTCCAAATGGTGGCTTTCCGGATTTGCCAAGTTTGCTCCCTCTTTGGCTCCAGTAACCCTGGTGTCTTCAAGTTTTCCATTTGGAGCACAGAACCTACTGGTGCTTAGCAGGTTTCATACTTTTACAGTATCGGTTTGACCTCTAAGATCTGGCCTTCTATAGCCTGGCACCATCTGGCATCCCCATGGATACTCCCGGGCTGGAGCACTCATGGAGAAAAGCTGGTCATATGCTCAGCCACTCCTCCCCTGCCTTCCCAGAGCTTCCGGAGTACTGCAAATAGCTCATCTGTAGTGCTCAAGCTCAGAGAGGTGGATTGGGAAGGGGAGGAGGAGGGCCGGGGTGGGGGACACTCGGAGAAAGAGATAGGGTGGCTATGGAGCCCCACAGCTGGGAGTCAGGAGCGCTTCTCCCAGTTCTCACTCAGTCAATGACAGCCCCTCTGATGCTGTTGGAGCAGAGACCCACAGTGGCAGCAGCAGAAGGGCTGACATAGACCTTCTCTGATTTGGCAAATTCCTTGAGTTTTGGTCCCCAGGGTACTGAACTTGTAAAACGTATGGGAAGTCTGCAATAATATCACACAACTCTTTCTGGTCTGGAGTTCAAATGGTTTGGTTTGAATGGTGACAGAACAGACTGTGCAGTAAGAAAACAGCCTAGGCTCATAACTCTGGTATCTTACACACTTCACAGCCTAGGGACAGACCCACATTCGAACATATTTTCAGCAATACAGGCATAGGATAATTTATGAGAGTTTAGAATGCCAGCTACTAATGTTGAAATGTTACATCCTGTGTAGAGGTGGGCAAACTAATGAAGCATTTAGTCTGGCTTCAGCTGAGAACCTGGTTCTGTCTCGGCTCTGTGCCCATGAATATGAAAGAGGCAGGGTAGAGCCAAGGCAGTGAGAATTGTCTGGCATTACTTCCTGGCGGTCACAGTGACCTTAGACATATATCATGTTATATGTTTTTTCATAGGGCATATGTGTATTCAGCTCCAGTGGCATGGGTGATGATTAGCCTCATCGTACTAAGACAGGTCCTTGGCTTGTCACTACCTTAGCTGTACCTTTAAGCATTTAGGCTTGCCTGGGGCTAGTGCTGAGACATTATTTATGAAACATCTTTCAGCAGGTCTTATGCATAGGACAGTCAAGTATAATGAAGCTCTTCTTTTTCCTTACTCTCGCCTTTCCACCGCCCACATGTTGAATTCTCACCTGCTTGTCTAAACTTATGTTGAATGACACAAGACTAAGTGATAGCTCATGCTCCAGATCACAGTAGTGAGAAAGTTTCACCTGAAAGAAGATGGCCTTTAAATAAAATTCTTAGCTGAGGCCGACCCAAGCTGCAAACTTTGTATTAGGGTTTTTAAAGGACACCGAGTTGGAACCTGGGGGTTAGCCTTAAGACTGCAGTCCTTCGCAAAGTTTTCATCCCGATCCGGGTTCTGGCCTTGAACTCACCCCAAAATGGAAGACAGAGAGTGATGGACATGGGAGCATTAATTTAGGCCCCTGTCTGGATTTTAGAAATGTGGGTCTATCACTAACCAAACAGCCTTGACAGCTCTTTTCTTTAATAAGTCTTAACAATTTTTTTTGGAAGAGTCTCCTACGTACATTAATAGTTAGATTAGATTAGAACACACTAGCCGCAACAAGGATGATGCGTGGGGGACGGGTGCAAAAAGAGTCATGTGCCCCTCCTCAAATGCCACTGGGGGGAAGGGAGAAGAGGCCAGCAGCTGATGGAGGCCAGAGCCTCCTTTCTTTTGGCTATGCTGCCCAGATACTGCACTCTCCCAGCTTCCAGGTATGCTGCCTGAGAGAGGGGACACTGCTCAGTGCAGTGCAAGGCAGCAGGACAGAGGTAACATGCTAGGGTGGGGAGTGGAAGGAATGGGTGACGGCATTCTCCCAAATCCCAGCAGCTTCTGACCATGCTGCCTGGGACACTGATGGCAGGGTGCAGATAAGGAATGGAGCAGGGCATTGCAATGCAACAGACATGCAGCTCCATGCCCCAGGTAATGTGGGATGGGAAGGGATGGGATAGGAGGGGGAGACTGTGTGAGCCCCAAACTAGGGGTGGCATAAGAAAGAGTCACATAGGGAGGCACTAAGGAGTCATGTAGCTCCATTTGACTGGTGCCCCCTTTTTGGTCTGCCCCACTAATCACCTCTGAGCCCGCCAACAAAATGTACTGTAGCAGGTTCGCTCACTTTCCACACGGCTTCGTCCTTCAGTATGGCTTGTGGGGAAGTAACCAGCTGCTCCAATGCCTATGCACCCCCTTTGGGTGAGGTGTTTTCTTCAGGACACTGCCCTCCGGCAGTGACCACTCTGATCTTAGTCTGCACCCCCTTCTAGGAGAGGATCATTGTTCTTCCTCTGCTCCTCCTCTAGGGTCCTCCCTACTCCCTAGAACCCCCAGTTCTTCTCCCACTCTGCCTGCCCAGTTGCCTCCTGCAGCCCTGTCTTGCAGACTTATGGCCTAGGGCTTCCCTGGCTTGAACTCCCCCAGCCTATTGCAGTTGCTTCCTTGCAAACTGTGGCTGCCTCCTTGCAGACCGGCCTTTTGGGGCTGCCTCCATGCAAGCCCTGCTCTCCATGACTGCCTCCTTGCAGCCCCTAGGGCCTCAGGCCAGGTAGACTGGGTTTGCTAGGAGAATAGGTGACAACCAGGCTCCACAAAGAGTTTACTCTCACAAACACTATGTAAGAGAACACAGCTACAATACCCTACAGATAAGCAGTTGGAGCACACAAGGAAAGAGTATTTAAGTTAGGAGCAAATATTTTCCTCAATGATCAGCCCAAGTATCCATGTTGGGTTGTGGAGAGACAACTGAGGGGGAGGCAGGGAAAGAAGGGGAGTTCTGTTCATCCTTTCCATGTGACTCCTCAATCCACTCAAGACTGAACAGCAGAGGATCCAAGCAACAGCAGCAGATTTTCCTTGCCTCCAGTTCTCGCCACCCCTCGTTCATACTGCTGCACAGGGATCCAGGCTACATAAAAGAGTTACATACCTTGTGAAACAGCCCCAATTTCTGCCTTCCTTTGGTAGAATGAAACCTCAAGCATTTTGCTGCTTGGTATCCCTGGGAGGCTACTGAGACAGGTTCTGGGTGTATCTCTTCTTGAGCAGGTATTTGAGAGCTTCTTCATAGGCCTATACCCACACTGCAGCACTGGGAGGAACTGAGGAGCAACTGCCCCATAACACCAAGTTTCAGGCTATGTCTACACGACATAGAAAAGTTGGAAAAAGATACGCAAATTGCAACTTCAATTTGCATATCTTTTTCCATTTTTCTTTCAAAAGAGGCTTTTCTGAAATTTAGCCCATCTACATGGGGCCAAATTTTGGAAAAACCTCCTCTTTTGACACATCCCTTCCTCTTCATACAATGAGGATTACAGGGATGGCAAAAGAATACGTCCACTTTTTTGGAAAATGTTTCAAAAAAACGGGCGCATTCCTGGGACACAGGATAACTTTTCCAGGATATCGCTGCTATCCTGGAAAAGCTCTGCAGTCTAGACACAGCCTCAGAGCCACACCGAAGAGCGGTTTGAAAGTGAGTAACAGAGTCTCATAAGTCTCAGAGAGGTAGCTGTGTTAGTCTGTATCTGCAAAAACTGTCCTGTGGTGCTTAAAGACTAACAGATTTCATGGGTAAATGCTCTTCTTGTTTGCTATAGAACCATTTCTGAGCCCTGGTTGAGGACCACTTTGATTTGACTAATGGGGTTCACTAACTTCCAGGAACTGTATAAGTGGTACCTGGAGGACTACTGTGAACATACTAAGTAGACCATGTAAGTAAAACTAAATGCACAATTTCACAAATGTGGACAAGGCTTTAGGAGGGGTCTGAATGAGGAAGAGGGCCTGCTAATTCTGCAGTCCTGCTCTTGCTCTGCCTTTCAAAGAGCTCTGCAAAACAAAATTCCCCAGTTACTGTGCTTGAGTATCCCTGTCCTTGTATGATGTGAGCTCAAGTCTATAAGGGTATGTCTGCACTACAAAGTTAATTCGAACTAACAGATGTTAGTTCGAATTAACTTTAATAGGCGCTACACAGGCAAACCGCTAGTTCGAACTTAATTCGAACTAGGTAAACCTCATTCTACGAGGACTAACGCCTAGTTCGAATTAAATAGTTCGAATTAAGGGCTGTGTAGCCACTTAATTCGAACTAAGAGGAGGCTAGCCCTCCCCAGCTTTCCCTGGTGGCCACTCTGGGTACCACCAGGGAAACTTTTCTGCCCCCCTCCCGGCCCCGGAGCCAGGTGCAAGCCTGCCAGCACCCAGCCAGCAGACCCTGAACCTGGTACGGCATGAGCCAGCCACCCGCTGCCACCCAGCCCTCCGCCTCTTCCCGGGATCAGGCTGGCGGCTCCCAGGAGCCTGCCCGGGGCTGCAAGAGGCGGGCGTCCACCTGGTCTAGTGCGGAGATCGTGGACCTCATCCACGACCTCTGCACTAGGCACAGGAAAGTGGCCGTCTAGGGCAGGATAGCTGCCAGCCTGGCCACCCAGGAGCAGGTTTGCATGAAAATCAAGGTGGTCCTGTGAGACCGCCGACCCTGAGCCCTGAGCTTTGAACATAAAAACATAAGAACGGCCGTACTGGGTCAGACCAAAGGTCCATCTAGCCCAGTAGCCTGTCTGCTGACAGCGGCCAACACCAGCTACCCCGGAGGGGATGGACCGAAGACAATGACCAAGCCATTTGTCTCGTGCCATCCATCTCCAGCCTTCCACAAACAGAGGCCAAGGACACCATTTCTACCCCCTGGCTAATAGCACTCCATGGATACAACCTCCATGACTTTATCTCACTTCTCTTTAAACTCTATTACAGTTCTAGCCTTCACAGCCTCCTGCAGCAAGGAGTTCCACAGGTTGACTATTTGCTTTGTGAAGAAGAACTTTCTGTTATTAGTTTGAAGCCTGCTACCCATTCATTTTATTTGGTGTCCTCTAGTCCTTCTATTATGGGAACTAATGAAGAACTTTTCTTTATGCACCCTCTCCACACCACTCATGCTTTTATAGACCTCTATCATATCCCCCCCTCAGTCTCCTCTTTTCTAAGCTGAGAAGTCCCAGTCTCTTTAGCCTCTCTTCATATGGGACCTGTTCCAAACCCCTGATCATTTCAGTTGCCCTCCCCTCTCCCACCCTCTCTCTTTCCCTCTCCCACCTCCTTTTCCCAGTCTCCCCGAGTTTTGTTCAATAAAGAGAGTTTCTATTTTTGAACACATGTGTCCTTTATTTTGTACATCAGGAAGGGGGGCTAGGGAGGGGTAAGTGGAAGGAGGTGAGGGAGGAATGGGGTATGAGCCCCCGATGGGGAGGACTGGGCTGGCTCTGCGGGCTTCTGGGGATGGAAGCTCTCCTGCAGCCCCCCAATTGCTCCCTCTCCCCAGATGGCAGCCTGCGGCAAGTGCAGCCGGGCTGATGGCCGAGTGCTGTGATGTGCCCAGTGTGGGCACTCAGGGCACTCCAAGCCAGGACTGCTTTGCAAGCGGGGAACCCCTGAGAACTTTCTGTCCGGGGTGGGGGTCAGATCCCTTTAAACACAGCCCTCAGCTAGCCTGAGACAGCAGCTCCACACTCTAAGTCCTAACCTGATGCCCTGCCGGTACTTTTTCCGGCCAGCCTTAACCTCGGTTCAGGGTCCACTCAATGTGGACATGCTAGTTCGAATTAGCAAAATGCTAATTCAAACTAGTTTTTAGGTCTAGATACACTAGTTCGAATTAGCTTAGTTAGAATTAACTAATTTGAATTAAGTTAGTTCGAATTAGTGCTGTAGTGTAGACATACGTAAGGAGTCAGAGTTGACTAGTAGATTGACCACTGGTCTGGGAGTCAAAGGAGCTGGATTCTAGTCTCAGCTCTACAGTCCTTCTGGGTAACCTAGGACAAGTGACTCATTTTCTCTAACTGTAATATGGGACAATATTACTTACATCCTTGTAAAGCACTATGAGGGTACTACACTGTAGAGTTTTTCCAGAAAAAACTATGCTTACGTCCACACTGCTATTGCGTTCTTTCGACAGAACATCGAAAGAACGGAGGAGTTTTTCTGACAGTGGTAAACCTCTTTCTATGAGGAAGAAGCCTTTTTCCAAAAAAACTTTTTCAGAAAAAGGCATGTGTGGACACGAAAGAGAGTGTTTTTTGGAAAGAAGAGGTCTCCAGGAAAAAGCAGAGGTGCCTTGGTAGCCACTCCATCCACAGTAATCACAATTAAAATGTGAGATAGCGTCCAATCAATGTGGACGCTATCTTTCAAAAAGCAGATAGCTTTTTCGTTGTGCTTTTGCTGTGTGGACGCTGTCCTTCAAAAAAATCTCTTCTGGAAAAGCTTCTTCCAAAAGAAGCCTGCAGTCTAAATGTAGGCTGAGGTACAGTTGAAAATTTTTATATTATAATAAAAGAGGAAATAGCATGGTTAGCTGATTGCTCACAACATCTTCAGAAACAAGATCTGTCAAGAATGCTCCTTGCCTCTCCCTTATTCCATCCCATGCCTGCATATTCATACACACTTTGAGATAGCATCGGTGGGATTCAGAGTAACCCAAAAAAGAAGAAGGTGGAGAGTGATGCTGGGTTCAAATGAGCCTTATCAGAACCATTAAGTGGATCTGACTTGAAATAAAAGTTTGGCAGAGCCTGCGCTCAAGGAAAATACCTTGAGGAATTGCATTTTTAAAAAGAGAAAAGGATTTTTGATCAGGAGAAACCAGGCACAGTTGGGAAGAGTGGGAAAGCAGCAATGTTAAAAGAAAAATAAAGTACAAAAAAAAAATATGGGAAAAGCTTTAGAGAACAAACTGTCCCTTGTGAGCTTCCTTTTGTGCTTTCATAGTTTGGAAAATCTGTGGATCTCCTCTTGATTTCAACTTCAATCTTTGCTTTGATTTATTAAGCTGAAAGCTTTGCTAATGCCATGATCAACACCCTTGCACAGCCCTTCTTCATTTCAGGTTCATAGATCTGTGCAGAGTTATCTGCAAAACAGGCATTGTCATAGCAATGTACAATAAAGTGTTCTGGTAGAAGTGAAAAACTCCATTTACACAAAAAATTAGGTTCATATTTTCTGGGTTTTCATCATGGTAGAAAGAAAGAAAGAAAGAAAGAAAGAAAGACTATAGTCACATGATGTCAGCAGCTAGGGAGTTGAGAAAAAGAAAAGATGTTTCAAGACTCATTACACACACACACACACACACACACAAATTTGCATGGCTTCCAAACATGAGGATCATAACAAGAGGTTAGGGAGTTGTGACCACACAAACTGTCACGGGGCTACCCCTTTCACAACACAAGAAATATGGAAACCTTGGGGAACAACTTCAGAAGGTTTGTTTGTTTTTGTGGCTTTTTTTCCCTTTGCTCAGAAACAGAAGATTATCAAACCTTAGGCCAACTAAACATGCTATTAAAATATTCTCACTACATGTTGACTTCTAAGCTTCCTGAGCTCTCTCTCAATATATGGGATTTTACAGAAATGTTTAAAAATTACTGAAATTCTGAGATGGTCTAATAATTACAGTATGCACTTAACCTACCCTGTAATGTATAGTCACCATTTGCACAGACTGCTCTAAAACATACCCTAAGTCTTGTAATGTAGCAAAGATTGCTCTGCCACCTATTGGTCATGAACCTGAAAGTCTTTTTGATTGTTACCACCTTTGTCAATCCAAGGTTCTAAATGGTGATTTCCACTTGTTTTTCCTCCTCTTACTCTGGCGAGATGGGGGTATCCTGTGAAAGCTAGACCTGTTTCAATACCAGCAGGAAGAAATAAGGCTTCTATTACACTTTACCTAGTGATGCAATAAATATATATGGGTATGTTTACACTACCACCCTAGTTCGAACTAGGGTGGTTAATGTAGGCAACCGGAGTTGCAAATGAAGCCCGGGATTTGAATTTCCCGGGCTTCATTTGCATATTGCCGGGCGCCGCCATTTTTAAATGTCCGCTAGTGCGGACTCCGTGCCCCGTGGCTACACGCGGCACGGACTAGGTAGTTCGGAATAGGAAGCCTAATCCGAACTACCTAGTCCGTGCCGCATGTAGCCGCGGGGCACGGAGTCCGCACTAGCAGACATTTAAAAATGGCGGTGCCCGGCAATATGCAAATGAAGCCCGGGAAATTCAAATCCCGGGTTTCATTTGCAACTCCGGTTGCCTACATTACCACCCTAGTTCGAACTAGGGTGGTAGTGTAGACATACCCTATTGTAACAATGTTTATAAAGCAGATAAATCCAAGCTCAAAACAGCTGCATTTTCTAACTAAACTTAGCTCTTGTGTAGCCTTTTCATCCTAGATTTCAAAAGGACTTTACCAGAGGAATAAGTTTAATTATCCTCATATACTCAAGTAAAAATGACTTTCCCAACATGACCCAGGTATCCAATGTTAAATCTAGAAAAAGAATCCATGGTTTCTGTGCCCCAGTATAGTGCTCCATCTATTAGGCCATGCACCAATGCATTTCTACCTATATTCCCTTTCTAGGGCACTCCTTAATTGTTTTGCAGATGAAAACAGCAGATTAAGTATTACAACAACATCTACTGTCCAGATTCACCAAGAAATGTCTGGCCTACAGCCTCATCTTTATATTCCTTGATTCTTAGGGTACATCTAAACTGCAGGCTTCTTTCAGAAGAAGCTTTTACGGAAGAGATCTTCTGAAAAATCTTCTTCCGAAAGAGAGTGTCCACACTGCCAAAGTGCATTGAAAAAACCATCTACTTTTTTGATAGATAGTGTCCTCACTGAATGGATGGTATCTCGCATTTAAGCTGTCATTGCTATGAACAGAGGGGCCACCAGGGCACCTGTGCTTTTTCTTCTTTTCTCTTCTTTAGAAAGAGCTCCCTCTTCCCAGTCCACACATGCCTTTTTCCAAAAGAGCTCTTTCGGAAAAGGCGTTCTTCCTCATAGGTTTACCAATGTCTGGAAAACACTTGCATTCTTTTGGCTTTCTTTCAAAAAAACACAATAGCGGTGTAGACGTAAGTGACTTTTTTTGGAAAAAACAGCTGTTTTTCCAAAAAAAAAACCCTGCCGTCTAGACACACCCTTAGGGTATGTCTACACTACCCTCCTAGTCGAACTAGGAGGGTAATGTAGGCATACCGCACTTGCAAATGAAGCCCGGGATTTGAATTTCCCGGGCTTCATTTGCATAAACTGGGCGCCACCATTTTTAAATCCCTGCTCGTTCGAACCCCGTGCCGCGCGGCTACACGCGGCACGAACTAGGTAGTTCGGACTAGGCTTCCTAGTCCAAACTACCGTTACTCCTCATTCCACGAGGAGTAACGGTAGTTCGGACTAGGAAGCCTAGTCTGAACTACCTAGTTCGTGCCGCGTGTAGCCACGCGGCACGGGGTTCGAACGAGCAGGGATTTTAAAATGGTGGCGCCCAGTTTATGCAAATGAAGCCCGGGAAATTCAAATCCCGGGCTTCATTTGCAAGTGCGGTATGCCTACATTACCCCGCTAGTTCGAACTAGCGGGGTAGTGTAGACATACCCTTAGAGATAAATTAGTGACCATCTGTCATGGAAGAGTTGAGTTTTCAATGCACTTTGCTTAAGAGAGGTCCTATCAAATGGCGGTATTCTCTGATCACAACAGGACTGGTAATAATTTGGGGACATACAAAAAAGAATCCCGTGAGTGATGTGGAGCACCTAACACAATGGGGTTTGATGCACACATAGGGTTCCTAGGTTCTACAGTCAGATAAACAATGGCTTAGGCATTAGGCCTTGCTGAAATTCTAAAATAAATGAACATTGCTTTTGTAACAGGGTGGGCGTCCACTCAGGCACCGACATAGACTCATAGACTTTAAGGTCAGAAGGGACCATTATGATCATCTAGTCTGACCCCCTGCACAGTGCAGGCCACAGAATCTCACCCACCCCCTCCTAGAATAATCCTCTCACCTATATCTCAGATATTGAAGCCTTCAAATAGTTTGAAGACCCCAAGATGCAGAGAATCCTCCAGCTGTGATCTGTGCCCCATGCTACGGAGGAAGGCGAAAAACCTCCAGGGCCTCTGCCAATCTACCCTGGAGGAAAATTCCTTCCCGACCCCAAATATGGCGAGCAGCTAAACCCTGAGCATGTGGGCAAGACTCATCAGCCAGACACCCTGAAAGTTCTCTATAGTAACTCCTATCATCCCTCCATTGACCTATTTACCACTGATAATGAATGGTCAATTAGTTACCAAGATCACATTAGCTCATCAAACCATCCCCTTCATAAACCCATCTAGTTTAATCTTGAAGCCAGATAGATGTTTTGCCCCCACTACTTCCCTTGGAAGGCCGTTCCAGAACCTCACTCCTCTAATGGTTAGAAACCTTCATCTAATCTCAAGTCTAAACTTCCAACTAGCCAGCTTATATCCATTTGTTCTTGTGCCCACATTGGTATTAAGCTTAAATAATTCCTCTCCTTCCCTGGTATTTATCCCTCTAATATATTTAAAGAGAGCAATCATGTCCCCCCTCAGCCTTCTTTTGGTTAAAGTAAACAAGCCAAGCCCCTTGAGTCTCCTTTCATAAGACAGGTTTTCCATTCCTCGGATCATCCTAGTGGCCCTTCTTTGTACCTGTTCCAGTTTGAATTCATTCTTCTTAAACATGGGAGACCAGAACTACACACAGTATTCCAAAAGAGGTCTCACCAATGCCTTGTATAATGGCACTAACACCTCCTTATCCCTACTGGAAATACCTCACCTAATACATCCCAAGACCATATTAGCCTTTTTCACGGCCATGTCACAGTGGCGGCTCATAGTCATCCTATAATCAACCAGGACTCCGAGGTCCTTCTCCTCCTCCATTACTTCCAACTGATGTGTCCCCAGCTTATAACTAAAATTCTTGTTATTAATCCCTAAATGCATAACCTTACTCTTCTCACTATTAAATTTCATCCTATTGTTATCACTCCAATTTACAAGGTCCTCCAGATCTTCCTGTATAATATCCCAATCCTTTTCTGAATTGGCAATACCTCTCAACTTTGTGTCATCCACAAATTTTATCAGGACACTTCCACTTTTGGTGCCAAGATCAGCAATAAAAAGATTAAATAAAATTGGTCCCAAAACTGATCCCCGAGGAACTCCGCTAGTAACCTTCCTCCAACCTGACAGTTCACCTTTCAGTATGACCCGCTGTAGTCTCCCCTTTAACCAGTTGCTTATCCACCTCTCAACTTTTATATTAATCCCTATCTTTTCCAATTTAACCAATAATTCCCCATGCGGTACTGTATCAAATGCCTTACTAAAATCGAGGTAGATTAGATCCACTGCATTTCCTTTATCTAAAAAATCTGTTACTTTCTCAAAAAAGGAGATCAGGTTGGTTTGGCACGATCTACCTTTTGTAAAACCATGTTGTAATTTGTCCCAATTGCCATTAACCTCAATGTCTCTAACTACTTTCTCCTTCAAAATTTTTTCCAAGATCTTGCATACTACAGCTGTCAAACTAACAGGCCTATAGTTACCCGGGTCACTTTTTTTCCCTTTCTTAAAAATAGGAACTATATTAGCAATTCTCCAGTCAAATGGTACAACCCCTGAATTTAGAGATTTATTAAAAAATTTTGCTAATGGACTTGCAATTTCACGTGCCAGTTCCTTCAATATTCTTGGATGAAGATTATCTGGGCCCCCCGATTTACTCCCATTAAGCTGTTCAAGTTTGGCTTTTACCTCGGATATGGTAATATCTACCTCCATATCCTTAGTCCCATTTGTTATGTTACCATTATCTCTAAGCAATTCATTAGCCTCATTAAAGACTGAAGCAAAGTATTTGTTTAGATATTGGGCCATTCCTAGATTATCTTTAACCTCCACTCCATCCTTAGTAATTAGCGGTCCTACTTCTTTGTTTTTGTTTTTTTCCTATTTATATGACTATAAAACCTTTTACTATTGGTTTTAATACCCTTTGCATGGTCCAATTCTACCTGACTTTTAGCCTCTCTCACTTTGACCCTACATGCTCTAACCTCAATAAGGTATCTTTCTTTACTGATCCCTCCCATCTTCCTCTCCTTATATGCTTTCTGCTTTTTCTAAATCAACTCTCTGAGATGCTTGCTCATCCAGCTTGGTCTAACACACCTGCCTATAAATTTTTTCCCTTTTCTTGGGATACAGCCTTCTGACAGTTTCTGCAACATTAACTTAAAATAATCCCAGGCCTCCTTCACCTCACGATCCATAATTTCTTTAGTCCAATCAACTTCCCTAACTAATTTCCTTAATTTATTAAAGTTAGCCCTTTTGAAATCAAAAACCCAAGTCTCAGATTTATTTTTGTTTATCCTTCCATTTAATTTGAACTGAATTAGCTCATGATCACTGGAGCCAAGGTTATCTCCTACAACCATTTCATCTATGAGGTCCTCGCTACTCACCAAAACCAAATCTAAAATAGCATCCCCCATTGTTGGTTCAGCAACTACTTGATCAGCTATCACATCTAGGAAAATCTGAGTCCTATTATTATTACTAGCACTTGTTCTCCAGTCTATATCTGGAAAGTTTAAATCTCCCATGATTACGCAGTTTCCATGAGTATTTACTTCACTAAAAACATTAAAGAGGTCTCTATCCATGTCCAAATTGGATCCTGGTGGTCTATAACACACCCCAAGTACTATCCCAGGGGAAGATCTGATAGTTTTCTTCCCCAATGTGATTTTTGCCCAAACAGACTCTGTCTTCTCCATTCAATCACTTTTTATTTCTTTACAATCTACCTCATCTTTGATATACAATGCGACTCCACCACCTTTACCCTTATTTCTATCTTTCTTAACAGCACATACCCTTTAATACCTGTACTCCAGTCATGCCTAGTATTCCACCATGTTTCTGTTATTCCTATTGTATCTGGTTTCACTTCCTGGACCAATAGCTCTAGTTCCTCCATTTTGTTACCTAGGCTCCTCGCATTGGTGTACAAACATCTTAATTTTTGCTGTTTGGCCTCACATTCTTTACTCAATTTGGCACGGACGTTGTACCTTCAATATGACCTATTAGACTAGTATCCACCCTCCCTTCCTCGTGTACATTCTCCTATCCCCAGCTATATCCTTTCTTACTTCGTTTTCCTCCCTCTCAGTGTTAAAATCTGGCGTAGAGATTACCTGGACATCTCCCAACCGTCTTCTCCAGATTCCTAGTTTAAAGCTCTCTTAATCAGTTGAGCCAACTTCCATCCTAGAAGTCTATTTCCCTCCCTACTTAGGTGAAGTGCATCCCGAGAGAACATTCCTCTGTCCATACATGCCTCCCAATGACCATACATCCCAAAGCCCTCCTTATAGCACCACTGCCTAAGCCATCTATTGATCATCATAATCCTGTCACATCTTAGTTTCCCTTTTCTAGGAACAGGCAGAATCCCACTAAAGATCACCTGAGCCTCAATTTTCTTGAGTGTCCTCCGCAGCCTAGCACAGTCTCCCTTAATTCGTTCCAGCGAGAATCTAGCTTTATCATTTGTTCCTACATGAAGGATGATCAATGGATTCCTTCCTGCTCCCTTAATAATCCTCTTCAACCTCAGTTCCACATCCTGGACCTTAGCACCTGGCAGACAGCACCCCCTCTGTTCTCTGGATCAGCTCTGGTTACAGGCCTATCTATTCTTCTCAATAAGGAGTCCCCAATCACATAGACCTGCCTTTTCCTGGTGACAGTGTGATTCTCTGGTCTATCTCTTGCTTCCTCTGGCTGCAAGTCCTTATCATTCCTGTTTTCCCTTGTAATCCTCTTCAACCCATCTAGTATCCTCCAGATGCTTATTATTGGTGTTGTCTCCATTAACTCTTCCCCTTTATCTATGGGACTAGTCACTCTTCTCTTCTTCCTTACCCTTCCATCTTCATTATCTACCTGCTGTACCCCTTCTTCATTCTCCAGCTCCACATACCTGTTCTTGAGCTCTATTTTTCCTTCACTGACCCATCTTTTTTTCTGCCTGGTTCTCTTAGTCACATGCTTCCACTGTCCATTTTCTTCGCCCAGCAGTCCCCCCGCTGAGGCCCTTGATCCTGCTTTCATCTGCATATCTAAACTTTCCCATTCAGCCACGTCATGCCTTTGCTCCATCATCTGCTCAAACCCCCTTCTAAACTCGACCAGAGTTTCCACCTGCATCTCTAGTCCTCGGATCTTTTCTTCCATCAGCTCTATCAGGCGGCACTTCATGCAAACAAAACTCTTTTCAGGTACCCCCTCCAGAATCATGTACATACCGCAGCTACCACATCCAATCATCCTCCTTGTGTTCTCTACTACTTGGGCCATGGCCTATGTGTTTTATCTACTTTCTCACCAAAATCCTATTAGTCCAGTGAACACAAAAACAAACCAAAACACCCCCTCCACAGCAAAAACAAACCCCAAACAAGTCCCAATGTTCAGACTCCCCTTACAAACTCCCACTCAAACTCTCCTGTTTACAGCTCTGTTTGCTGGCTCCTGTGCCACTGCAGCTATCTATGCCACTGCCTGACTAGAAGGCTACCTTTATAGGACCTCTAATCAGTGAAGCTCCACCCCCTAATCAGGACTCAGCTTCTCTCCCAGCACACTACCCCTACAAGCCTCTACACATACAAACAATACATATACAAAACCAAATACAAACTTCTCCTCCAACAGAACTCCCACTCAAACTCCCCTGTTTACAGCTCTGTTTGCTGTCTCCTGTGCTGCTGCAGCTAGCTACCGACATGTGGCCAGGCATGGCATAACAGCTTTCTCTCCATCTTCACCCCCTATCAACAGCTGCTCTTCCTGTTCAGCCCCTCCAGCCAGGTCATGAGTTAAGTTCATCACTTTCCAGATAATACTGTCCAGACGTAAAGGAACAAACATTTTGACACTCTTCCCAGAATCAGCCGCTCCCAACTCATCATCCCTCCCCTGGCCTCTGGAGACTTGCTTCTCACTCTATCACAGAGTGCTGCATCCCAGAGACCAGCTCCTCCTGGGTAACTGATCCTCAAGGCTTCTTCCCTGAACCCAGTTTTATCCCAGGCCAGCTTTAGGGGTCTGTCTCCCCGGCTGCCCTCTCTTTTTATGGACAGTCTAAGAATACAAGCTTCTTTTTTGCAGGTCTTTCTGGTTTTTTGCTTTTTCCCATTAGGTAAAGACTACTTCTGAAGCTCAGTACTGCCTTTAATTCAACTTTCAGAACCGTCATCCAGTCCTTCCTTTCTCTGGTACCACTGGCCATGGATTTCCAAAGCTCCTTCTTGGAAGGCGATCCCACAGCCTACTGTCCATTTTCAACTCTCTAGCACAGGGGTCTCCAAACTTTTCAGCCCGAGGGCCGCATTAACTATCAAACAGCAGTTCGGGGGCCGACTACACACTTGAGGTCCAAATAAAAAACAATCAAAACATGGATGTTGTTTTTAATTATTTATTTAATATTATTTTATTCAGTTATTATTTAATAACACATTGATACACTACACATGAACACCTGTATTAGTGTGAATGGTGAAATTGTTTCCTGGATACCAAAATAGCAGACATTTCTGGCTTTAGATTTGTTGTCCCTAACATCAACAGTGACCTGAGATTATCATCGGACAACTTTGTTCTCAAATTGTTCTTCACGTATTTCATTCTTGAAAATGTTTGTTCACACAGGTATGTTGTTCCAAAGATTGAAAGGTACCTTGATGCAAAAGTTTTGACATTAGGAAAGTCTTCCTTGGGCAAAAACTGGTAAAAACCCACCAGTCCTATTTTGAACTTGTCCCTAAGGAGGTCATTTGCTTGCAACTCAATGACTTCCAGCTGCAGTTCATCTGGGCAACTGGCCACATCTGCTTCAAATGGGTTTTGAAACAATCTCACTTCTTCTGCCTTTGAATCCAAGTCAGAATAACGCACTACTGCGTGCCTCTATTTTAATTCGGTAAAAACATAACGTCCACGTAAGCGGCGGCTGATCTTGGCAGGATACACGTAAATTTCCGTAATTTTTTTTCCGTAGACAAAAAGGTCTCCACGGGCCGGATGAGAGGGCCTCGCGGGCCGTAGTTTGGAGACCCCTGCTCTAGCATGAAGCCCTAGTCTTATACTAGCCATCAGTGTTCCCTATAAGCTGAATGCTTGGGCAGCCACCCAGGAGAGGATCAAGTACTGCCCAGCTGATTGGCAGAGTGCTGCCCACAGCTGGCAGCACGTGTTTATATTGGTGGTGCACATCCACACATGCCTCAGTGCACATAACAAAATTTATTCCACACACAAATGGAAAAATCAGAGGAAACATTGGTAGTCACCCAGATCAATCTCATCCCAAATTGGTAGTGGCCCCTCCTCTAATTATAATTGGATGCACTTATTGAGCTCTCCTTAAACCCATTAGTACTGGTGTGAGGTATAAACACGTTCCTGTTCCAGGACATTTCCTGCAAAAGCAGCCCCTTCCCCCCCACCCCCTCTTGTTTTCTAGGCTGGGCAAAACCTGATATTTGCCTTGCAGAATGACAGATTTGAAAACATGGATGAAAATTCTTCCATTTTCATTTTATACGTTTCTTAAGCTCCACATATGAGGGTTACATTTGTAAATCTTACTTCATTCTATTTGATATTGTCAGCTTTGAGATCAGGACCTTTCTATCATAGGACAAAAGTCTTTATGTTTCTTCCTTTTTGGAAGCATATGCAAATATGTAAAAGCATTGCAGAATGGAAGAAGCTGAACTATTCTTTGCTACAAGATCTTATGGCCCCCTCTTTGCCAAATGAGTACTCCAGTTTGATTATGCTATGGTAGAAAGTGAGCTCTGATGCATTCCTTAAAGAGTGTTCATGGTATATTATCTTATGAGAGATGATGTTAGTTAGCTTTGGGGATCAGCACGTTAGCGCATGTAATTTTTGTGACTGCGCAAAAATTCAGACAAAAAAAGCCTAAGCAAGTTTCCAAAAGCATCAGCTCTTGCTGTATTGTGTTCAGTTCATAGTAATTTCCACTCAGTGCCTCATTCACATTAAGAAAGAAAAGGTTTTAAAGGAAACAATGGAGCAAAAGTGGTTTTACCTTAAGATTCAGACAAGAGATAAGTGTTTTTAATACCCCTATAAATATGAAGTCATTAAATGCACTTTAGCAATCTCTGTACTCTACAGTATACGGACTGAATACCTGACCGATGTCACCCAAGACTAGCTCTCTAAGCACTCTGTACTGCACTAATTGATCTCTTAATTGGCTCAGTCAACACAACAGTCTCCATCACACAACAAGCACTAATTGCTACAAGCTTGCTTTTGAAATGTTAAGTACTTTGACGACAAGGCATATGTATATGCTTGAATTGACTAAATATATGCTGGCAGAATACAGGTTTGTGTCTTCTATACATGAGAAGATAGGATATATTAAGAGTCATAGACATTTTTGTGGGTAGACAGACAGATAAGGATGCCGCTGCTTTACATTAACAATGACATAGTTCTTAGCTAAAATCAAAGCATTGTACAAAATCCAAAAAGTCATTAAAGAGGAAATAAACAATCATTTGGATGCACTTTTAGATAAGATGCACTTTGAGATCAGGACCTTTCTATAATAGGACAACAGTCTTTATGTGTCTTCCTTTTTAGAAGCACATACAAGCGTGTAAAAGCATTGCACTTTTAGAAAAAAAAAGTTGCAAACAAATGAGAAGCCTTTTTTATCTGTAAAAGTTGTCCTCAGACCAACCAAATGGCTGTTTGACTGCTGCATGACCTGGTTTAGAAGACAATGAACCAAAAAGAGAGAATGTAGAATCACTGAGGCTGTGTCCAGACTCAGGGGTTTTTTCGGGAAAAGTAGCCTTTTTCCGAAAAAACTTCACCTGCGTCTAGACTGCAGCCGCGTTCTTTCGAAATTAAATCGAAAGAACGCGGCTTTTCTTTCGACGGCGGTAAACCTCATTTCACGAGGAAGAACGCCTTCTTTCGAAAGTGCTTCTTTCGAAAGAAGGCGTTCTTGAATGTAAATAGGGCTTCTTCGAAAGAGAGCATCCAGACTCACTGGGTGCTTTCTTTCGAAAAAGCGGCTTGCTCTTTCGAAAGTTCCGCGTGCAGTCTAGACGCTCTCTTTCGAAAGAGCCTCTTTCGAAAGTATCTTTCGAAAGAGCCTCTTTCGAAAGAGGCTTGCAGTCTAGACATAGCCTGAGTCTATGTAATGTACTTAAAGACTGGATAATCAGTTAAGTGAAGATGGTCTTTTCCGCTCTCACAAATTTCAATGTTAACAGGATGGAATCTGTTACACACCTCAGGTTAAGATATACTGCCTCAATACGTAGCTCAGTGGCAACTAGTCTGACAAAAGTACCTCTGCCTATGCAAGCTAGTTGCATCTCTTTAATTTAAGATGTGATTTTAAACCAATGTAGTTCAATTGGTATCAAAAGCTATGCAGAAACTCTTTATTTCAGTTTAATTCAAGTTTAGAAACTGATTTAAGCTACACCAACAAAATGCCTCTTTGTTGAATGGTATTTTATTCAGAGAAAATGTATTTTTTAAAATCAATTCTGTCATGTTCCTGACTTTAATTGATCCCAAGCAGGATCAGACTGCTATGTCAGGTTCCGCAGATATAGGCTCAAGTCTTAGATGAATATTTGTCTCTTACTTTACACAAAATATTCATCTTAATACAAAATAAGATAATAGAGCTAGAGAAAATACTGAAAGTATTAAGAGGTGCTTTAATATTTTTGCCTGGTGAAGTGAAAATGATGAATTAAATATACAGCTGTAAATAAATGTTAATAAGAATAACTGGAACCACTACTAGTTTCCCTAAGATGTGGCCTAATATGTGACTGATGAGAGAATGTATAGCACTTATGAAAGCAGAGGTCCAGCTCTTATTGTTGAGAGCTGCACATAGAAATCCCCCACACACTGGTATTCTTTAAAAGATACCTTTACGTATCTATTTCTAGGACGTCTCTTCTAAGTTACCTGTATTCATAAATGAATGATTAAATCATGTAAGTGAACAAATCCATTTTAAATAAGACTTGAGAATTAATTATAGAACATGGACTTATTCGCTATGGTGCTAGCTCAGGAAAGCAAAGCACTGAGGCATGTGCTTAAAATTTGCTTAAGAGCTTTGCTGATTCAGGGCTAAAAGATTGATTCTACACCCATATAACTCAATGTGAGCGTACGTCATTAAATTCAGCAGGAGCAGGGCCAAACTCTAGAAAGACCTTTTCAGTACTAAGGGTGTGTCTATACTTGTCATGTAAAGCAGAAAAAGTCCCTCTTTTTTGTGCAAAAACCATGGGAGCTTTTACACTTGCAAAACTCAAAAGTTTCGCCACAAAAAGAAAATCACCACCACAAGAGGTGTACAGGTCTTGCATGTCACCACAAAAGCTTCACCAGTAGGCGAACACATGTTCTTACTGTTTACAGAACTTTTAGCCTTTGTAGGATACCCTACGATGCCTAGGTGACCACTTTGATCAGCAACCCTTCTGCTCTGACACCCGGTAAACAGATTTCAGCCCCTACCTCTGTAAAGCTCTGGGAACTTTGAAACACCCCTTCTCGTTTTTCAGGAAAGTGATCATTTATCATCTGGCCAGGTGACAATGACTGCTCTATGGAGCCAATGATCCCCAACTTGAAGCAATGCTGAGCTACTGGAGCTGATCAGTTTTGGAGAAAAGGGTCTGGGCAGGAATGCAGGATGCCCCAAGACCATCTCCCCCTTTCCCTCAAGCCCTATTGTCCGAATGGAAAGAACTGTACTATGGGATAGCTGCTCTTCAGGCACTGTTTTCAAGGGAGATGGAAGTGCTGCAACTGTAAACACTCTGGGTACATCTAGACTACATGGCTCTGTCAACAGAGGCATGTAAAATAGTTTACTCTGTGTAGTCAATGAATCAGGGATTTAAATTAAAATAAAATCATTAAAATAAAAATGACCTCCCCAGCAGACCAGGGATACCCGAGTAAAGCCGCCGCCTGGGCAATGCTCGGGTGTCCCTGGTCTGCTGGGGGGGTCCAGCGGCTTTGCTGGACCCCCTCAGCAGACCAGGGATACCGGGAGAAGCTTTTCTCGCCCCGTTCGTAAGTGCGGATCCGACGTAAGTCGGGGACTGCCTGTATTTCAAAATATCTGCCTGCTGTGTAGACACGGACTAAGTTATTTCAAAATAACGCTAGTTATTTTGAAATAATGTTGCTGTGTAGTTGTACCCCTAGTATCCCAAATGTACCTCCCACCCTCTGCAAAGCAAGGCAGAACCTGGGAGGCAGGTCTGCTGTGCTCTGCTTAGGGTGGGACAGAGCCCTTATAAGAAGGTGCCTGAAGTTTATTTTGAAGACGCCCTTAAGTCTGTTACACCCTTAATCATGGTATGGGGTGGGGTTTCATGTCACTCATGATATGCCCATCAAAAGGGGAAATAATTTTTGTCATTTAAGAATAAGGACCACTGGAAAGTTTCTTAAGATTCAGACTTCAGTGCATAGTTTAACTGTGTCTCACTTTATCTTTTCACGAGTTAGTGCAGCATTTGCTTTCAAATTTTGGGTTTATTTGGGGTTGTTGGGGAGCCGCGCTACTGGAGCAACCCAGCAGCATCCCAGCTGCTCTGCCCCAGGCGTCCCCAAGTCAGCGCTGCTGAAACTGACCAGCGGCTGACTAGAGGAAGCCCGAGGCAGAGTTGCTCTGCCCCAGGCTTCCTGGAATCAGCCGCTGATCAGTTTCAGCAGCAGCTGACTTGGGGACGCCTGGGTTTCTTAAGTTGAATCTGTATGTAAGTCAGAACTGGCGTCCAGATTCAGCCGCGGTTGAAACTGATCAGTTTCAGCAGCGGCTGAATCTGGACGCCAGTTCCGACTTACATACAGATTCAACTTAAGAACAAACCTACAGTCCCTATCTTGTATGTAACCCAGGGACGGCCTGTAGTGTTAAAATACTGCCAAGCTGGAGGATTTCGTACTCCAACTCCTGTAACCCTCATTGCACGAGGAGTAAGAGAAGTCAGAGGAAGAGTGCTCTATTTCAAAATTAGTGCTGCGTAGACACTTCCAATTTCAAAATAAGCTTCACAATTGACATAGCTCAAGTTGGTAGCTTATTTCAAGTTAAGCCTTGCTGTGTAGACACACCCTAGTATAGCTACATTCGCACTCAAGAGGTGGAACCAAGATTCTGCCCCATCCCCTGTCTCACCCACAATCTCCAATATGCTATCTACAGACACCCTCCCCTAGTCTCCCCCTGCACTGCTACTGGAAGAAAAATTCCTTCCTGCAGAAGAAAATTCAGATTTCTATCCATTCAGCTAAAATCCTGCTTACACACTTGTATCATTGTTATTGGGAATATTAATGATAATAGCACAAGACTGGGTTTGGATAGTTGATTTTGACCTTGCTTTCCAAATAAGGTAACTTGTCTTGGCAGGGTTCATTGCCCCTTGAGTCAGGTCTTCCCATCCTACTCTTCTTAATCAGCCTAAAACACACACAAGGCTGATAAGACTGTGTTACTAGGAACAGCTGTGGCACCATGCAGGCTATCTCTGATTCTCAGTAAGTTTTGTCCTCTTTCCTGTTTGTTCTTTTCAATCAAGATATCGTTGTATCTGTCTCAAGAAGATATGAACTTGGGTTTATTTTAGCAAATGGTGCCTCCTATTCTATTTGTCTCCGGAATCTTCTGGGATTGAGAAATTCAAGTTTCGTAATTGGCGGAGGAAAAAAAGAGCAGCAGCAATCATGCCTCCCAATACAGTGTGGGTTTAGGTAAAAATGTATATTTCCTTTGTGTGTATTTCTGCTTTCTGCTGACAGACTGTGAGCCTCACAGAGGTATGGATCCATCAGCCCAGCTCAGATCTGGCTCAGAGGGCACTATGCAGGACACAGCTGATTCTTTAACTAATGCTTTCTTGTCAGCTCTGCCCCTCGCTCACATGGAATCCCAAGGGAGGACAGGGAAACAACCCTGTAAGATGGAGCAGGAAAGGGTTCAAGCCCCCAAAACCTTACAAAGGAGGAAGACTATGTAGCACAAAGGAGACTCCACAGAGAAGGGAATGCAGTCTTTGCTTCCTCATGGGGTTGGTAGGGAAAGATATGCAGCCCACTTTGCTCTCACCCATCCTGAAGAGTACAGAGGGATACGCCCAGGGGTATCCCTCAGAGAAACGGGGTCATTGAAGCCCCTAGATCTGCATGCAATCCAGCCCTTCATTTAGCTATTGTTCTTACTTTAAATAGCTTAGTATGATATTTATATGGCCCTATAAATGCACATCCTCTGGGACACCCCCTCCTGTCAGATGCATTACAGGACATTTGGCTTCTTGCACTGTAGTGAACACTTCCTCAGACACAATGGTCAGCCCAGTCCCAGCCTGTCCCTCCCCGAAACTGCTTCCCTGGTTTGCCTGTGGCTCAGCCCCTCAGCAAAGTCACACAATAATTCAAGCCCTTTCCAGGGTTCAACACCAAACACACAAGAAGGGTCTTTATCTCTCTTAAGATGACTCTTTGGTCCTCATAGGTTTGACTTCCACTCTGCCCCACGGTCAGGGTGCTAGTCAGCTTTTCTCTGCTGGGAGTCCATGAAAACTAGTTTTCTATCCCCTTCTGTAATCCTCAATGCTCCTAGTTCATGTCTCATCTCCATTCTAAGGGTTCATCTACATTGCACCCTTATCTTGAACCAAGCTATGCTTATTTCGAGTTAATTTTGAAATTTGAAATTTGGTACTGTCAACACAGTGACAAATTTCAAAATAAACCGCTATTCCAAAACAGCACTTACTCCTTGTGGAAAGAAGCTCACAGGGATGTAAGAACAACACGCCCATTATTTTGAAAGATATTCTGAAAAAAACGGCTTGTTTAAAAGACACGGAATAGCTATTTTGGGATACCGGAAGTATCCCAAAATAGCACTGCTGTCTAGACGTACCCTAAGGCCCCATCAAAAGCAATAAACCTGTTCAACCCACTCTACTTCTTAACTACAACCAAGCCCCACTATTAGCCCTTCTAAGGGATTAAGAACTTCCCACTGGCTTTTCTCTCCCATTCCAACTAGGCACTGTCTACACCTAGCTCCTCTTCCTCTGGCCAGGAGGCAACCAGTAAATCACCTCCCAGGAGAAGAGCTTAGCTAATTAAGGTCACTCCTTTGCATGCCCCAATCATCAATGCATTCTATCCTCACAGTACCTGGATGAAGTTGAAAAGCATCACCCCTGTTTTACAGAAAGAAAGCAGAGGCCCAGGGTTACTTATGTGACTTTCTCACAGTTCCAGAAGAAGACTGAAAAGAACTGAGCCCAAGTGGCTTGCATACCACACTACTGCCCTTTCTACTAGAAAAGACTGACATCTACTTTTCTTCCTATTCAGGAAGATTTGTAAAGGAGAAATGACTTTTCCGTGATATGTTCAAGAAAGGAGTTGTTGAAAACCAATGGACCGTGACTAGCATGGTAAAGGTGCAGGTTTATTCTTGAGAAATTAGAAAGATTGATTTCCATGAAGTTGAATTATGTTGTTAGCAATTCTGAAGTTTTTAGCCTGAATTTCAGAAGGACGGAGCCAAATGACTTTAACGTTAGAGCTTTTTAACATTTTTGTGCAAAAAGAAAGGCACATTCCTCACAGGATTGGGCCCCGAAAAGCCCCACATTAGCTTCAGTGCAACCTCTGAAGAATGAGCAGGGCTTATTTCATTCTCAGTGTGTTGTTCTTTGCAGCATAGCAGTTAAAATCCCTCAGAATGGCATCTGTTAATATTTTTCTATCATCTTTTAATGTTTCACAATACACAGAATACAATTCACGTTATGCCTAATGGCTATTGAATATCTGTAACATTATTGCCCTTCCTCGCCTGCCTTGTATGTACATTATTTCCAGAGAACTTCCCCTGGGATTTTAATTTGACTGGCACTTTTAATTGCATTGCCAGGCATAGGCGATGGGAAAGTGGCACTATGGCAGGGGTGACTTTGCAGAATGGGTCCAAAGCTGAAGAGTGGTTTCCTGGTGTTCAGCTATTTCCATCTAGAGCACCCCCTTGGTTTCCCCACATCCAGAATCTGGGCCTGCTGCCAACCCACTGTTGGCTCCAACAGTCCTGGGTCTTGGGCTGCAGGTGGCCCTTCTAGTGTCCCACTGGCCCCTTCCCCCGCCCTGGGATCCTGCAGCCATGATCCCTGGGATCCAGGTCACCGGCTGCTTAGGATCCTACCACTGTCCAGGGCTCTGCTAAGTTGCTACATCTCCTAGACCAGACATCATTGGCAGCAATGGCATTCAGTTCATCTGGTCCAGGAGAGTTGGCAACCCTACTTGAGCTTGGGGCGATGAAGGGCACGAACAGGTCTAAGGGTGGGAGGTACAGCTCTGCACCCCCATCCTAAAAATAGTGCAAGCACCATTTCCAACCACACCAAAAAGGCAAGGCAGGACCACTGAACTGGTTTCCTGCACATGGGAGCTGGCAATACTGTTGACATGTTGGGACAGAATGAGCACTCCTAAATACACTGGGGAACCATTGTTGCCATTGACTCGGCCACTGGGCCCTATCATCCTGCTGACAGGAGTGGCCATTTGCTCAACCACTGGGCCCTACTGGCCATGGGTGGGGGTGGCCATGGACTTGGGCTGCAAGGCCAGACTCTCATATGGGAAAAAGGGTGTAGTGCAAGCCTGTTGGTACTTGGGACCGTGGCATTCACAGTGTGGATCATATATTATGGGGCCTGATAGGCTCAATGCCCTGCCTCAACAGGGGCTGAGCATACCCACTCCGCGACACCAAGACATTGGTTCTTGACTATTAAAGGCCCGGGTCACAAGCTCATGGAATTGAGGGGTGAATCCTGTACACGTAAAGACTGATCATGGTAACAAAGGTTGCAGGATTAGGTCCTAACACTGTAGATTTTTAACCAAATTACCAAAACCCTAAATATTTGAAAGAAACCATTGTCTCTGCAAGATACTTAAATAATTAATATTAAATCAGTCCTTGCACTATCCTAAATGATCCTGCATTGCAGACTTATGATTTACAAGTTATTTTAAGGCAAAATGCACTGCAAATTTTTAAGCTAATTGAAAAATATATTCAGGATTGGCCTGATCTGACCTCATATCCGCCCTGGGAGAAACACCACTTACCAGTGTCAGACAAATATGCTGGTAAGGTGAGCAAAATATCAGGCCTGTATGCAGGGAAGGAGAGGTGCGAAGGGTGCAAACCCCCTCCTCACCATGGTCATCCAAGTAAATGTGAGGCATTACCACAGCCTCCGTCCTCGTGCTCCAGCCAGCCAGGGAAAGGCAAGAGCGGCGCATTGCCCCAGCCTCCCTCTCCCATGCTCCAGCTGTCTGGGGAAAGGCTGGGGCTGATTCCCCTCCCCCTGAGTGAGGCTGGGGGTGGGGCTGGGCTACCATGATAGGGATGGGGCAGCCACCAGTCTCCCTCACGACTTGCACACACACATACACACACACACGCCCCACGGAAATTCCTGCATACGGGCTAGAGCATGCAGGTAAGGTGAGCAGGATTTCTCCTCTTTTCAACATTCTGGATCTGATTTTCACTTCCCTCATACCAACATGAATCAGCAGCAGCTTTATTTAAGTCAAGGAATTACACGGGTATAAAGCTAGTGAGAAGTCAGATTCAGGCTCTCTGTGTCTTTAGACAAAACTGGTGGTGCATTAATTAACCCATAGATTGTGGAACCAATACACACTTACATTGGGATTCCAAGCGATTAACCCTGGAAAAATCAGCTGGCAAGTAGAATTATGTGCCTTTCCTACAACAATAACAAAACTGGAGTACAGCCTCTTCCCGACTTACGAACCAGTTATGGACCAAGCAATTGGTCATAACTTGATTTGTCCGTAAGTCAGACCCCATATTGTTACAAGCGACTGCACTGTTTGTAAGCGCGGATCAGGGAGCAGCTGTATCTGCAAGTTTTGGAATCAAATGTATGATTCAATCAAGTATTGCTAAGCCCCCACAAGCTCTTCTTAAGAAGGTTGTCTGGAAAATCTACCAATTTCTCACGTTGCACTAAAGACTATTATCATGTGTTCTTCAGACTGGTCTGTAATTGTAGGGTAAATTGAGGCAGCCGATGGTATCTTGCTGAGAACTGACAAACTCAAATCTGAAAGTATTAGGCCAGCCCTGGGAAGCATACAGTACAACAGTTACTGTGACCCTGCTTCCCTTGGCAACCACATTCCAAAAGGGCCTCACTTTAATAAGGCCGGTACCAAACAACCAAACAACCGCACGGGATTGTTTTTCATTGTCTGCTTTGTTCCTAGAAAATAAGCTTGGATCCCAAAGATTGCACCAAAGCAATACCATCCCTGCAGGAGACGCATTATATTTCCGGCCGACAAAATGACCATCAACATGCCTTTGTTTATGTTGGCTCATTTAGCTTGTTAGGAATAACTATCTGTATTAGTGATAACATGTTTAATCGGCAATGGGCGGAGATGCTGTGTAACTCTAGTTTATTGGCTTATGTGCATATCTCACTTCCACTGCTAGACCTATCAAATCACTTCTCCTCCATCCATCTGCTACCTATATAATCTAATGTATGTTTTGGTTAAGTTAGTGCTCTCCGGGCTAACCCCCTGGTCCGCACTCCACCAGCGCTGTGTGTTCAATGAATCCTCTGCTTGTTTTCACCTGTACCCAGTGTGCCCAAGAATTATTCCCAACAGTAATAATTACAAAAATAAAAAGTGTAATATATTTGACATCTGGAGATAGTACCCTCACTAAGCAAGCAATTTTAAAAACTGAATTACAATGGCAGAGAAGAGCTAAACATGACAACTTTTCTATGATTTTCTCTCCTCCTTCTTTAGGACAGAAAGATAGACACGGCTGAATTGCATCCGCACAGGCTAGTCCAATAGCCTTGCTCTGGCAGAACCAACTGCTTCAGAGAAAGGGGCAAATATGGTTCAGTAGGCAATTATGAGTCAGTGTGTCCGCAGAGAAAGTTTTTTTCCTAATCCCCTTTAGTTAGTAGATGGCCTAAATCCTGAAGCATGAAGGTTTATGGGGGACAAAAATGGAATCCAAATTCAATGACTCCTGGTTTTGTTTTGCTTTTCAGTCAAAAGTTGAGGTTTTACAAAACCATGCCGCCACCTCAAATGACACTTTACAGAGATAGTCAGAGGGAAGGAAATGTAGTAGTCTATCTAACATACAACCCTCAAAACGCCAGTGAGTCAAATAAAATGGAACCTGAATCTGAACTAGCTCAACCTGACAAAATAGTCTTTATATACTGATAGCATCCTCTTAAGAGAGGCTTGAGGGTAGCAACATATCTGTGGTATGCACACTACATCAGGTTTCTCTACAGCAAAGCCTTTGAGATTTTGGCAATTGGTAGGGCTACATATGACCCAAACATTAGCTAATTTGAAAGGGTACAGCATGAAATACAGTCTATGAATTCCAATAAGCATTGTCTCTGAAGATGACTTCTCAGAATTGAGGAACTCTTTATGGATATTTTAGCAGAGCTGATGCCTGTAAGTAATCTCATTCTAAAGCAGTTCATTTTCAAGAATACACTTACATCACTAATTGTTTCCACAGAAAGTGGTGTTTAATGCAGCAACATCCTCTCATTTTCCCCTCTCTTTCTCCCCTCGCCTCACTCCAGGGCTTGTATCCCTCCCTCTAAAAGAGCCATCTTGTTTGATGTTAAGATTCAGAAATGCACTTCAGTCATTGGCATGGACTTCTATTTCTCACAGACCCAAGACAAAAATTTGCTAATTAAGTAATTAATTAATTAATTCTACCTATCTGCTTGCAAATGCTCTGTAAACACAGGGCAATTGTTCTCAAAGACATTTGCTATTCAATGTTATTTGCAAAGTTATTACTGACACCAAATCCTAGAGCCAGAATCTGATTTGGCACCAATTTTACAAAACTGACTTCAGCAGAATTAATCCACGCTGACACTGGAGTGAGGCTAGATGTGATCCAAAATCTGAAGTCAGTGGAAAAGACTTTCACTGACCTCAATGGGCATTGAATCAGGCACTGAGGCAATAAACATCTTCAGCTCTCAATGACTTGCCTTTAAAATGACTGTACTTGCCAGTAGGCGCTCAGCTCAAGTTCAGGCCTTGTGCAAGAACCAAGAGTATTTAACAGTCATTCACAGGAACAAATTTATAGTGGACTCAATCCTGCTTCCTTTCAAGACAATGAAAGTTTTGCCATTAATTTCAACTGAAGAAGATTTGACGTGGATCTAAAAAAATCTGAAATACCTATTCAAACTTCAAGTAAGAAAAACTCCATGTCACTTAAAACCTCTAAAAATGTGGTACCAAAGTGCCTGGGATGATGCAGTTAAAAGCCTGTTTTCAGCAAGCAAACTGCCTTTGTGTACCTGCACCCATCAAGCACTAACACCTGTGTGTGTACACTTGCTAGATCTGACACCTGCCCAAACAGTTGATAGCAATGACACGCACCAAGAGCACTTCAGCAGGTGTTAATGCTTGAAAATTGCCTAGGAGACCTTTACACTCGACTCATGTCAGCACAAAAGGAATCCCTGTGCCTTTTAAAAACTGGGGATTAGAGGTCAATGGTACAGATCTCATCAGCTGTTACAAATCAACATAAGCACTATTGAAGTCAATGGCATTTTTATACCAGATGTAGATTCTGCTATTTTTTTATTAATATTTATCACTAGGAGATTCTGACTTGCTTTCCAAGGTGTATGTGGGGTGGGAGGGGGAGAAAGGGAGATAATATTAGCTATTTCTAGGCTGTCTTATAAGAGAAAACCCTAAAACCCCTGTGTAGAAAATCAAGGTTATCATGAGTCTCATAATGTTCAGTGTTTTTCATAGGCTGTGTCCAGAGTCCATGCCTCCGTCGACGGAGGCATGTAGATTAGCCAGCTCGGAAGAGGGAAATGAAGCCGCGATTAAAATAATCGCGGCTTCATTTAAATTTAAATGGCTGCCCCGATCTGCCGATCAGCTGTTTGTCGGCAGATCGGGAGAGTCTGGACGCGATGCCCCGACAAAGAAGCCTTTCTTCATCGACACAGGTAAGCCTCGTGAAACCAGGTTTACCTGTGCCGATGAAGAAAGGCTTCTTTGTCGGGGCATCGCGTCCAGACTCTCCCGATCTGCCGACAAACAGCTGATCGGCAGATCGGGGCAGCCATTTAAATTTAAATGAAGCCGCGATTATTTTAATCGCGGCTTCATTTCCCTCTTCCGAGCTGGCTAATCTACATGCCTCCGTCGACGGAGGCATGGAGTCTGGACACAGCCCTAGTGTCCCAGCTCCTGAAGTCAATTTATTATGCAAAAATCTCAGGTTTTTAAAAAATGTTCCTAGCATTCATGACTGTTAACAGGCTCATATATGGGCAGTGTGGAGGTGCAAAGGGTGCAAAAGCACCCCCCATGTTCCTCCAAGTAAGCATGGTCTAGCCAGCCAGGGGAAGGCAGGAGCAGCACGCTGCCCAAGCCTCCCTTCCCCCATGCTCTGACCAGCCAGGAGAAGGCTGAGGTTTATTTTCCCACTTACTTGGGGGATCATAGGGGGTGCATTCACACCCTTGCAGTCCACATTTACAAAAAAAAGCACCCATGCACACCCCACCGAGAAATTCCTGCACATGGGCCTGGTTAAGAACGGTCATGTTTTGAAGCCTAAAGGTACCTTCAAGACTCTAAGAAGGCAAATAAAACAAAAAGCAATTGTTAATGTTATGATTTTTATGAAGCTTGACTAGTTTTTGAAAACTTGGGACTGGCAGTGCGAACACTGGAAAAACAGCTAATTCAGAGGCATTTGGTAAGCTCAGGGAAAACATAATTTATATACTTCATTTCCTCAAACTCCCTACTAAAATTAGAAATTCATCAGTTAGTGCTTTGTCAGCACACTTCTCTTGCCATTCTTTCCTCCTTTTTCTTCACAACAGTTCCTTCCCCTTCCCCACCTGCTCTGCCTCTGACAAGCCACATGAGATATTGGGAAAGATAAACAGGCATTCAGCCTCTCTCTGTCAGTTCACTCAGCTGTGGTGCATGTGAGCGAGCAGCATCCATTATGGACAGTTGTAGCCAGACAGACACACTTAAACCATCCTGTTTCAGCTGAATGAATGAGAGAAAGCCATTGCTCTTGAATGATCTGAGGAAGGCAAAACAAGGGCTCTTTGTAATAGTTAACCATGAGTTCCCTTTTCTTTAGCTTTGTGCACAAGCTTAGAATCTTGAACATTTGGCCTCAAATGGATGTAGTAATAGGTCTTTGATTTTCTGCTGTCTTAGGCTTTCCATAGGATATAGAACTTTCTCACTCCCTTCTTAAACAGGATACATGATATAGCATTGCAACCAAGGGCTCATGTGTAAAAACCATGGCATGAATTCAGCCTTGCAAGGGAGAAGAAGGGAAACATTCAGACAGCCTCATTTCAGGCAAAAAAACCCCTGGAAATCTGTCAATTTTCTCAAGATATTAGGCCCAACTGGTGGAACTCTCCTCATGATAGGAGAGGGAGCATGATAGCAGTTCAGGCCCAATTGCTGTAGCACAAGAAAGCAATGATACCTATTCTAGTAGCAGGCTGGAAAACCTCCAGTTTTGCTGTTCTAGGATAATTGGCTCTTCATAATTCCACAGCTATGAGATAGTTCAGTTGGATGTACCATACATCCAGGAAATTGAACTGATAGCACATGAGGAAGTGATGGGAAATGGGAAATACTAGATAGGGTGAAGTAATGCATACAATCCCCAACTATGTAACCACAATATTCTGATCATTATATTTTACATCTTCCACCTGAGTGCTTCAAAGTACCTTACAAATATGAAATGACCCTCATAGCTTTCTCCATCATGAGGTAAGTCTGCATTATTAACCAATCCATTTTACACATGGGAATAGTGAGGAACAGGAAGGAATAAGCCTGAATTTTAAAATGAATCCTTGTAGAAAATATTCTCCCAGCTCTCTCCTTAGAGCTTATTTCCACATATGGCAATGCAGCTGCACTGCTGTAGTACTTAGCATAGCCACTATTTACATACTAATAGGAGAGCTTCTCCTGTCAGCATAAGAGGCAGTAGCTATGTCAACAGGAGAAGCTCTCCACAGAGCTGCCTACACTGGGGACAGTTCAGTATTAACTGCTTTGCTGGGACATGGAAAATCTGATAATGCCCTTGAGTGATATAGTTCTACTGCCATCAACTTGTAGTGTTGACCAGAGCTTATCATCAGCCTCCTCATCACTGGTTCAAAGGCCTGGTCTACACTACCATGGGCCATTGACCTAAGTTACATAACTTCAGCTGCGTTATTCACAGAGGTGAAGTCGATGGTACTTAGATCTAGTTATAGTGGTGTCTTCACTGCAGAGGCTCTCCCATCCGCTCTCCCACTTCTCATTTAGCTGGAGTGGTGAAGCTGGTGGGTGCATGCTAGAAGTTCAATTTGTCGCATCTTATTAAACATGATAAATTGATGCCTGCTGGATTGATCACTGCCTGTCAGCCTGGCAGGTAGTTTAGTCATACACTCAGAGCTAGAATTTTCTTCTTCCCAGGTCACCTCATTAACTGCTTTAAGCAACAAACACAAATAGTTACACACGAGCCAAAGAGCTTTTGGCTGTATGTGCCAGGAGGAAGTGGGAAAGTATTCACACATCAGATAGTGATGTTGTCATTTAGAGGTTGTTCCGTCCACCAGTATTTCATTTACCTTGAAGCAGATTTCCCTTTATTTTACTCTTCCCACTTGCTAGCTGGAAAGAACAGCAGTTTATTTTTGCTCCTGAGCATTTCCTTCTGTGAGACTGGCTCTGGGATGTACCAGGCTACGTCTAGACTGTAGGCTTCTTTCAGAAGAAGTTTTTCCAGAAGAGAGCTTCCAAAAAAACTTCTTCCAAAAGAGATTGTCCACACTGCCAAAGTGCATTGAAAAAGCGATCTACTTTTTTGAAAGATAGCATCCACACTGAATGGACGTTATCTTGCATTTAAGCTGTGATTACTATGGACAGTGGCTACCAGGGTACCTGTGCTTTTTCCTCTTTCCTCTTCTTTTGAAAGAACTCCCTTTTCCCTGTCCACACACTCCTTTTTTCTTCGGAAAAAGGCTTCTTCCTTGTAGAAAGAGGTTTACCAATGTCCGAAAAAACCCTCTGTTCTTTTGATTTTTTTTTTTTCAAAAGAACATGATTGTAGTGTGGCGGTAAGTGTAGTTTTTCAGAAAAATTGACGTTTTTCTGAAAAAAAAATCTGTAGTGTACACATAACTCCAGTGAAAGGGAAGAGGTAGGGAAGGAGGAGAGAAGGCATATATGATGTGGTATTAAGGCAGAATTAGGACTGGAAATTCTATCATCACCCTTGCCTCATAACAAGAGCTGAAGTATTTGGAGTGATGGTAAAGATAACATTCTGCTCTCAATCCTTTTTAAACATTCTCGTGTATTCAATTTTGAGATTAAATATAAAGAAAACACCTGCCATTGTTTTGTGTGTTAATACTATTATTACTACTATTTATTACTCTGCAAACACATAGGAAGACAAGATTCCTCCTCTAAGAAGCCTGCAGTCTAAATTAGACAGACTAAACCAACAGCTAAAGATCAGCGAAATGGAAGGAAGCAGATGGAGGCAGTCTGCAATGGAAAGCTAAGGGAGTCATCCATTGACTTCAATAGACTTCAGCTCAGACCCTAAGTGGATTTTAAGATGCATAAGCTATGAAGCTGTTGATGGTAAGTGCACATGATGTGTGAAACGGTTAAGCTACTGCTCAGGAGATGCAATGCTGCCTTAAAAAATGGAGGCAGTTCTTCAAGAATGGAAACTGACTAATATACCCATCCTTTAATAAAGGAACCAAGCCTGAGCACAGGAATTACACTGGCAAGCCTCACATCAGTTCTACAGGATCAGATTGAGACTCTAATTAAGGACGGAATAGTACAGCACTTGGACAAGTAAAACCCCACAGGGTCAAACCAGCACAGCTTCTTTAAAAACAACTCATGCCTCTCTATCCATTACAGTTCTTGGAAAAGCTAATAAAGTAGAAGATAAAGGTGCCCTGCTAGACATCATATGCTTCGATTTTCTAAGGGCTTTTTATAAGGCTCATTATGGGAAACCATACAGAAAAATAAACAAATAGCCACAGAGTAAAGGGCAACTTTTAAATCTGTTCAAACAATATTGTAGAGATGGCCCAGTTCTGGAAACCCTTTCTACTCAAACTTACATTGAAAGCAGAGAGAAGTAGCTGATTTTTTTTTTTTTTTTTGGTCAGAAAATGCTAATTTATAGAATGTTTCTTATTTCAAACATTCTATTGGAAAAGTTTCAAAATCATCTGAACATCTCATTTTCAAATGAAATTTGGTGTTTCAGTTTGAAATACATTTCAAAACAAAGTCAACTTACAGCAAACAATGTTAAACGAGAGCAGGTTAAAATTGAAGTAAGAGTTTGGATTGATCAATTTCAATTTTTTTTTCCTGGTTCATGAAAGTTTTTAAGATTTCAACTTTCCATCCCTAGCTGTGGATTGGGAAACTTTGAAAACTCAAACATTTTCACAGGACAAGAAAACTGTTTTCTGCCCACCCTAGTCAGAGAGAGGGTGTGTGGTGGGTTTGCAACACTGATCCTGGTAACTGCTCAAGAACTCTCCTAAGCATGGCAAAAATGAATAGCTGGGGCCTGAATAGGACCCACTGTTAACCACTGTTGCCAACAGATCAGTTTCTAGTGTAGACAGTATGTTACTTAGAATTTTGAGATGAACATGATTTTTATATTTCAGATAGAGAACTCCCACCTATTGGTTTCCACACTGTCCCTCAGGGTGGCTGACCTGAAACTACTGACTTGCTCCCCACACTGTAATAGCAACAATATTTTGGCAGGGAACACAACTGTCACCATAATAAACAAGCTATCCATTACACTCACCTCATTTTCCAGCTGTTGCATGTATCAAATTCAAATGTATTATTCCACCTCCTCCTTTTTATCCTTCTGTTTACAAAACTTTACTAGAGTAGAAGAAACAAAAATAGAGCTAAAAATAATCAGTCAAAAGTGATCATTACAAGCTGAGAAAATATCTACATAATCTCCATGGCTGACAAAATAAGACAATGAGGACTGCATTATAACAGGATGGGTCCAATTAATCAAAAAATAGGTTGTAAGTTAAAATTAGTAAAAGGAGAAATGAAGGGAGCCATGTCATATAATTGGCATATACGGGGGACACCCGTAATGACCCACAATAACTGTAATGACCCACAATAATAGATACTCAAAAAAATGTGCCTGTGAAGATTTAGACTTGCTACAGATTCTTCTAAACAACTAGCATTGCATATTTGTTTTATGTGGACCACCAAGAGTTGCCTGCATTTCTGATATTCAAGGTTTTTTCTTCCTTATTACTACACCAGCTGAGAATCTTGTCCAGAGAGTTCTACAAAGATGTCCCAGTTTCTTTCTGAAGAAATAGACTAGTCACATGATACTCAGCTTCAACCTTCTTGATGGCCTTTAGCTTTGGAAAATCTCAGAAGGGATTTTTACCTGTGAATGGAAAAAGTCCAAGGGCAGAGAGAAAGAAAGATCGGGGGAAAAGGTATGCATGAAAAGGATTATGGCCCAAGAGAAAGAAAGATCAGGGGGGAAACGGTATGGATGGAAAGGACTATGGCCCAATAGCCCATAGACAAGGTCTTTCTCGGGCTATGTCTAGACTATGGGGTTTTTTGGAGGTATCCCAGAAAAACTCCACCGCGTCCAGTGAACGTGTCTGCTCTTCCACTTTTTTTTCCGAAAGAGCCCTGTCTTCTTCCTCCCACAAGGAAGAAGGGCTCTTCTGAAAGAGAGGATTTTTCTGAAATGTTGCCCAGTGTAGACGGGCCAAATTTTGGAAAAACCTCTTCTGAAAAAACTATCGGAAAAAGGTACGCCAATTGCAGGGCGCAATTTGCGTACCTTTTTCTGATAAAGCCGTGCAGTGTAGACAGAGCTTCAGACTCAATTCTTATTGCCATCACTGGGATTTTTGCCTGAGTAAGAGCCACTGGATTTGACCCATGTTTGAGTGTGAAATGCTGGGTGGGAGAAAGGAGGAAATTGTGGGGGACAGGGAATAATGTATTCATTCTCTTTTACTTATAAATACATTACAAGGTGATCCACAAGATTGTCCTCAAGCTGTATTAGAGGGCAAAGGGGAGGATACTCCTATTGTTTTACCAGGAAATTATTACTTTGTGACCTCTCAATTGCCCTGGCTGCTGACCTCTGAGGTTATTTAGCCTGGCAGTTAACATCTGTGGTCCCATCAGTAGTGCTGAAGTAAAAGGTACTTAATGCAGGGCAGCTCTTTTGCAAGGTTAGAAAGGATCAATAGGAGATGTGTTTAATGTGGTATCACTATCAGGTCTCATCTCACTTTTAAAACTGAAATATCCACAGTGGGACATAATCTTAGTCACACAGTAGGGAGATATTTAACATAGCTATATTCCCTTCTTCCCAAGTCTAGGAATACAGAAAATGGCTCAATATGCAGAGGAAATTATCCCGATTTAGACTACACTGGAGCTTTTCTGAAAGATAAACAAATACAGACAGTCCCCTGGTATTTAAACAGTGCAGTGCACTTTTTTTCTGAAGCTTGAACAGACTTGTGAAAAACAGGCAGTTTTTTAACAAACCAAATAAAAAGGGGGTGGTTTTCCCTTGGGTACACATATATCCACTGTTTCAAGCTAATCTTCTCTGACTGAAGGGGAAAGTGGCATGCAGGAAGGTAGCTTCATCCATAAAATTCAATAAACTGCAATTCTTACAAGAAACCTGTCCAGACACACCACAAGGAAACACAATGAACTTGGGTTTTTTTGCTAAGAGAATTGGATTAAGGGCGGGTCTGTTGTGTTGTACCATTGGATGGTTCCTCTAGTTGTTTTCAATATAACAGCTGAAAACTACATTTATGAGATGTGCTTTTAAGGCCAGATAACTCGGAATTTCCTGGCCAAAGTAGCAGCCTAAAGCAGATTTATCAACTCCCTGCTTTGGCGAATCAGAGGACTGTAATTTTGGGGATCACATCTAGATATCTGGTATATTTCGAAGACTGACAACATAATATGCTTAAACGAAGCCATGCTGTTGCAGAGAAATTTTCCATAACTTGTGTTTTCTCAGGGGAACACCTGGAGTGAAATCCTCGTTCTATGGAAGTCAATGTGAGTTCTGCCATGAGCCCTGGATTTCAGCCTCACACATCAGAATGCAATTAAATGTCAGAGAGTCACCCCTCTAATTTGCTTGAACACCAAATAAAAAGTTGACAAGTTTGCAGGAAATGGAGGATCCACCTCCATAAGGATTTTAGATTCATATACCTGCACACATACTACGAGCTCAAACCATGCTGTTCTATTGCTGTACCCCAAGGGCATCCATTCAGCCAAATGATTCAATTGTCTGGCTTGGAAATTTGCTGCTAATTACAGTTGTTACAGTTTTCAGACCAAGTTACTAAACTGGGAATTAAACAGCAGCCTGTGTTTGTGCCTACATGTTAGCCACTTTTAATGTTTCTCACAGCAATACATATGTCTATTTTACATATTTACATAAGAAATATGTGACTTCAGAGTCTAAATTTCAAAAATATGCTCCACAAGGTCTCCTCATAAGCTTACAGAGACACTTTAATTCCCAAACAAAACATGTGGAATTCCCACTCCAGCTCTTTTGAGACAGACACCGTTCACAAAGCAATATTCTGAGACAGAATCTGCCATGGTAATCGCAGTTTTAAAATGGAATTAAGCTGAGGGTGTTGGATTTTCAATATGACTATTGAGGGAACAGAGGGGAAAAAGAGATGCCAAGGAAGGAAATGAGACTGTGTGAAGCTTGAAACCCAAGGTTTGATTAATTTAGAGGAAGCAAGGATACTGGTCACATTTTTCTTCTTTAAATTACTTCTGGATTGCACCTACTTAAACCCAAGAAATACCTTCCCTTTCTTTATTTTCACTTTTCCCACAGTTTGCGGTGAATTAGCTTTTTTCTACAGTTCTGTGTTCTTCAACACCTGGATCAGCTCTTCTTGAGGCAGTATCTCCTGTTTGTTAATAATCTGATGTGCTGTTGCTAAAATTGTGAGTTTTCCACATCTTTTATGTCCCTATACTACTTATATATACTGGTGGGGCTCCAGAGCCCCTTTGCAACTTACTTGGGTGTTTTAAAGTGGCCATTTCACCCTCAGTAGATATTTTGTGGGAACCCCCAAATAGACCTTCTACCCCAGGAAAATGACAATGACAGACTACCCAAACCTGCTTGTGCTACTCTGGTCCTACCAGAGCTGGGGCAGATAGCACCCTTACTCCCTTATATTCATGTTGCACATTGATCTATTTATAAATAGCATGTATTGTTACTTCTCTAGCACAATATGGGTGCTAAAAAGCAAGGAAAAAGACTAGGGATAAACTCTAGGCCCTACCGAAGTAATTGGGAGTTTCACCATTGACTTTAGTGGGGGACTAGGATGTCACAGAAGGTCTCTGCCCTTTGTACTTTACCCTGCAATAGCTAGATTATAAGCAGAAAAATTAAATGAGGAAAGGGAAATCTGTACTTTTCAGGAAATTCAGAATGTGTATAGTGTTGTGTTTTACTTGAACACGTGTTCTTTTTTCTGTTTACAGTTTGGAGGTGACAGAAGGATGTGACAGAATGGAGGTTATCCATTAAGGAAAGCATACAGAGAAATTAATTTTAAACACAGACTTAAAGTTGGCTTCAACTTTGAGATACGGAACCAAAGACTGCTAAATAGAGATTTCTCAAAATCTGTATTCAAGAAATCACAGAGTTCATGGGCCAAATTCTGCATTGCTACACCTTAATAACTGGAATTTCAGAAGTATAACTGATAAGAATGTTTAGTCCTATTTCCTTAACACCTGCACTGAAATATCAATATTCTACCTGAGCCGACAAACAAGTGACAAGCAAATACAGAGTACACACAACGTGTTCTGAACAGAATACACACACTATTTAAATTAACCCACTTCCTGGGGTCTGGTAGTATTAGTATGTCAAACAGAAACCAATCTCAGGCTAAGCTTTCTTCCTAAACCTGGTGATTACTAGGGTTCCCTGGAAATACCCCAATTTGCCTTGCTCAAAGAGCCACTCCTACCTGACATATCCAAAGTGGAGAAAATAAGTCACGTGCCACAATGAGACAGCATTTCTAGGCTCCAACTCCTGCCACTGTGATGGTGGCAGACAGAGGAGCCCCTGACATCATCTTGACTTAGTATCCATGGAGAGAATGGGCTGAGTTCAAAAATATGCTCACATATTTCAACTCACATGATGTTAAACATCACTTAACATTCAGAGTGGAAAAAAATATTTAAAAATATGTTAAACTGACACAATGAAAACTAACGTTAACCATGAACAGCCACGGTGTTTAGATAAACACTGAGGTTTTTTAACATGGTTAGTGTAGACAAAACCACCACAGTAGGATTAGATTGAGGTTATTTACATTTGAGCTCATCTTCAGCCAAATCCTATTTCACTTTCGACGAATCGGCCATATCTGACTGCAGGCCCAGCCAGGAGAGCCCTGCTGATTCATTCCAGAAACTTACTGCAGGATAGCAACTTTATTTCATGTACTCAGAAGGCTGGCTCCATCTCTGAACAATTTTATTATATTGTCTCCCTCCTTGGTGCCAACATAATTCATCACACACACTTCTATTCCCTTGTGCATTTAGAACATTCTAAGGAGTGTGGCTGCAGGTCCTCTTGATCCGTAACCTGTCTTGTATTATGCATCGTATCTGGAAAGGTAGTAAACTGCAGGGGGGAAAGCCTGGCCTCTCTGAAACCAACGGGAGCTGTGCCACTGACTTCAATGGGGCCAGGATTTCACCCCAGGTTTTTAATATTCCAATTCTTTTAACCTTAGTCATAACCTCACTGCAATTGCTGAGGAGTGTCAGTTATAGAACCCATAAGGGGGTGAGATCACTAAGAGCTACTCTGCTAACCTCTAAATGGAGCAAGTCCTTTGGGATGGATGGAATTTCATTGCATTTTTCCATTTCATTTGTATAATGAAAACATTCTTTAGCCTATGTTTTATTCTCTCCCCCTCCCCCCCTTTTGGACTTAAGATGGACCCCTCTGTATATAATCTTCACAGCTTCTGAGCACTCATGGATGGGATACTCATTAGCAATCACCAGGCTCAAAGATTTGAATTGTTTTAAAAGTGATATTACAATAGAGATTCTTTTTTGGAGTCTCTCACCAGACCAGACCCTGAAGCTTTAGTGTATTTAACTTTATCCAGCTCCATTGCTCACTGAGAACCTATCATTTTAGTTAGCCATAATTAGGAGCTTGTAGTGAAATAAAGTCTACATAAAAATAGTCTGCAATGAGTCTTTATGAAGATTTTAGCCAAGAAAAATTAGAAATCTAAATAGGGAACAGAGTTGCCACATAAACAACATTGGACAAATACTGAGTTAAGCCTTGACCTGTCCATGTCAATCCTTAAACCCAATAGGTCAAATTCACATGCAATATTTAAGACAATGCGTAAGACTCCCTCACATCCGCTCAAGTTTGTTCACATACAAGGGGCCCTTTCTGTTCTGAACTAAGTCAGATTTTCAACAGCCACTAACCAGTGGGATTGCTCTTGTGTTACCTTCGTCCCAGGAAGTGGGAGTCGTAACTTGCCTACATACGTCCATTCACTGATGGGTGAGTCTATGGGAGTGAATGGTGATATAATTTACGTGTCAAGAAAGTAGAAGAAAATATAATTTGATTATCCTTTTCTCTTCTGTCCCATTGGTATGTGTTTTATACCAGCTGACATTACCTGAGGCTCCATTATGTTCACATAGAAGTAATATGTTACATATCACTAAGGATGTGTCTACACCGCAAAGTTATTTTGGAATAACGACCGTTATTCCAAAATAACCATGGGAATGTCTACACAGCTATTCTGTGTAGACAAGTTACCTAGTCTGGCTGTGCTGCAGTATTTTATTCCTGACTGTGCAGTGACAGGGGGAGGGAAATGTGTTGGGCTGGTTGCAGGTGGATACAGGTTGAGGCTTGGTGCAGGGCTGGCGAAACAGAGCTCTTGGCCCCCTCCTTAGGAACATTCGGGTTACGCCTCATGTCCATTACCTGGGCACCACTAACTGTCCAACGTACAAGGAACATGACCAATGGGTAGGAATGTATAGGAATGGTATTCTCTAGCCCTGGCAAAGAGGCTAAAGAGCAGGCTGTTAGTGAGAACACAGCTGGCCGAAGAAGTGCTTCAGGTGGAGAGACCCCTAAATGTACTGCATCATTTTCATGATCCTCAAAGGAGTGATGTGGGCAGAGACTACTTTGAAGGACTACTAGTAGTAGTACTACTACTACTCTACTAGTACACACAGGAGTAAAAAAGCCTACGAGATAAGCAAGCAAAGGTGCTGGGTGGCAAAATTTGTCTCAGATATGTTGTTTTTAGACACTTTTTCAGTGCTGAGTTTACAAAGTAAAATACTTATGTATCTTCTCCTGCAAAGAGTAAAATTTGCTTTTCATTACGAAATGCAAAGTAGTTTTTTTTTTCAGGAGGAAGGGGGCAGAATTTTTTAAACCTAAGTGAAACTAGTGAAAAACAAGCCCTGCTCTGAGTAAGGTATTTCATACCAAACGGCATATTTAACAAATGCCATCTCCTTTTCTGTTCACCTTCTCTTGTCCTTGTGAAAATCAGAAAAAAGAAAATATAGTCAACATTTGTCAGTCTTCTCAAGCACTGCTCTGGTCATCAGTGGCAAAAAGTTTATTGCAAATAGTCATGCTTCCCATCTGTCCCAGGTTGGCTGGCTCTTTATCTGGTGTCAGTTGTCATACTTGAGCAAGAAAAAACCCTGTCAAAAACAGATTGCAGTGAATGGCAGAGCTGGAATAAACATGCAAACTTGATACTATCATGCTGAGTCTGAATAGAGACTGGAAGTGGCTAGGTCACTACAAAACATAATATTCCCTTTTTTGTATTCACACCTTCTCATCAACTGTTTGGGAGTGAGTCACATCTATTCTGATTGAATTGGCCTCCTTAGTTCTGGTCCTCGGCAGAGTTATGTAACAGTCCTAAGCTCCCATGTGAATATATCTCTGCCAAACTGAAGTTTCCACTTCTTGCATCTGATGAACTGGGTTTCAGCCCACAAAAGCTTATGCCCAAATAAATTTGTTAGTCTTTAAGGTGCCATAGGACTCTTCATTGTTTTTGTTGAAACAGACTAACATTTAATACTTTATAAGGACTATGTGAATTAGAAATGTGTCACAGAAAGAAATACTTAAAATGTAAAATTTAGTAAATTCTGTTACTTGGAGAAAGGAAATATTAGATGTTAAAAAAAAAACTATCCAAAAACCCTATTTAAAAGTATTTAAGTTTGCAGGCTGCTTTTGAAGCACATACTACATGTTACATGATATAAAGTCTCATTTATCAGCAATACTTTTTTAAAATATACAGTGGACCTTCTGTTCCTTTGCAAATTTGCATTTTGTTTGATAAGAATACTAGGCCCTGATTCACCTTGCCACTTGTTTGCATTACACAGAGATAAATTACATAAACCTTCTGTTAGCAATGCAAATAGTTTCCTCCTCTTTTTGTCTCCAGAAACATATGGACAAGCAGGATCACTGAAAACTGTTTTTTCCCATTTTGCTTATGCAAAAAAGAGAAACGTTCAATGTACTTGAAAGTCTTGTAATGATCCCTGTGAATCGGTACTAGCAAGTACAGTTTGTTACTGATACATTAATCTGTGTGACAATATACCAACACACGGCAAATATTCTGTTAGAATGTGGGGAAAGGAGAATTAATAAAGTAAACTGATACAACCCCTGACAGCATTTGAAATGAAAAAGAGATTCTCCGATCTGGGAGAGAAGAGGAAAGACTGGATTTAAAATAATTATATTTTGTTTAGAACTATTTCCCCAGTCTCCTTTCAGTCTTAGGTGGCTAAGCATATGTTTCCATGCTTGTCCCATTGATGTCTAGCTACTCTCATGCTTAAAATTTATGGGTAAAATTTTCAAAAGCAACTGAATGACTAAATCCTATTCTCAAAAGTGATTAAGGTTCTTAGGACTTCCACGGAAATTTAGAAGTGAGAGTGCGTAAATCACTTTCAAAAATAGGATTTAGTCTTCTGAGTCACTTAGATGCTTTTGACTATATTAACCTTAAGCACTAGTGTTTCTTTAAATTTTTTTACCCTAGACATTTCACTGGATTAAGGCCACTGTATCCAGATTCAAGGCCCTGCATAGCTATCCTTCTTTTTAAAAAATCATGAACAAAAAACACTTTATAAAGAAAGCCAAACCCCTCAGAAAACATTCACAATTGTTCATATTTTGAGTTTATCATCTTGACCCTCTAGTTCCAAGAAACCACTAAGCTTCCCAACTGCGGCAGAGGATTAATTTGACTGAAAAGAAGTAAACAAATTTCATATCTTTGTAATAAAGACACAAGCCTCGTATGTAAATGTTTATGTAAAATCACAATAAATGGAGCACTGCTGTGATGAAACAAAAATAAGCCGAACTGCAGACAAACTTGGAGAGCCCTGACTTCTGTTACACTCTCCGGCTGTGTCTACACTGGCCGCCTATTACGAAATAGGCATGCTAATGTAGAACTTTGGAAGAGGCAAATGCGTGGGGGATTTAAATATCCCCCGCGGCATTTGCATTTTCATGGCCGCCGCTTTTTTCCGGCTTGGAGATAAGCTGGAGAAAAGCGTCCAGACTGGCGCGATCCTCCAGAATAAAGCCCTATTCCAGAGGCTCTCTTATTCCTACTTGCAAGTAGGAATAAGAAATCCTCCGGAAAAGGGCTTATTTTCCAGAGAATCACGTCTAGACTGGCGCTTTTCTCCGGCTTATTCCCAAGCCGGAAAAAAGCAGCAGCCATGTAAATGCAAATGCTGCGGGGGATATTTAAATCCCCCGCGGATTTGCAATTCCAAAGTATCTAATCTGCATCCCTTTTCCGGAAAAGGGGTGCAGTATAGACACAGCCACCTAGTCTCATTTTTATTGTTCTCCAGCTGAATAGCTACTTATCATAGGCACCTTCATGTCCTGAAAATAAATCTAACCATCAGACTCCAAAACACTCTTGGAAAAATGGCACTGACAATATGGGAGCTGAGGGGAAGTGTGTAAAATTGATTGACTTTTTGTTTGCCAGGAATGTGGCATTTCCATGGATCTTTTACTTCTGACTTGAACGGCATTTCCCAACTTTTTAAGGGAGCTCTGCTATCCGCCAATAGAAGTTGCCTGTGATTAGCACAGCAGGTCAATACCTTAATTATTGCTCTTGTGTCATGGATAAGCGTCAGTGCAAACGTAATTGCTATTATCATGAATGTTGCCCAGCTCTATTGCCAAGGTAGCTTTCTTTGCACATTTTTAAAGGGGAGGAAGGGAGAGTATTTTGTTTTCACTTATCATTCCAGCCATTCAGAAACTACAATGAAGTCATTTGCTAATGTGAGACTTTGGCTATTCAAACAAAGCATCAATATTTCAGAGCTTTGTGCTCAATGGATTTCTGAACAATTGTTTTAACTCTGCTTCTGCTTCTATTTGCTTATCATATCTATCTTTGCTTACTCCCTGTTCCTTACTCAACTAATACTACCCCAGAAATTAGCAGCTTCAGGTTTTCTATAGTGCTTAAGTAGAGAAATACAGCCACATTTTGCCCTTAATTTTAATTGTGGAGGCCCACTGACTTCACTGGTGTGGTACACAAGTAGCTGTGATCATGAATCTTTCATATGGAGTAATGTAAGGAATGGACAAAAGACGCTGAGACAACTTAATCATTTTGAAGGAAGTTTAATAGAAATCAAATAAGTGGGGACAAGTTATTAAACATCTTTGTAAGCTCAGAGTAAATCTCTGTAGTTCTAATATTTACAATGTTTCTATGAGGATTTATTCCTGCTGAAGAGCTGGCTCACATTACTTACAAAGAGTGAGCATATTTGTTCTATTTTAATATCCTTTGAAAGGGTCTTCAAATATTTTTTTAAAGAATAGTGAAGGTAGGAGTGAAAAATCAGTGAACTGAATAAAAGGAATGAAGAACTGGCAGATTTTTGTAGGTGATTCTCCAGCTTTTCTCACCTTTGCACAGAGAAGCAAATTAACTGTTTAACAAAGGGATTGTATTTCCGGATATGACAGGAGGAGATTCTGAACAGCTACAAATGCAAAGGTTTGTGCCAAAACTGAATGCTCTTAAGGAAGACTAAGTATCCGATCCAGCTACTATGAGTGCTAACGGAAATGAGAAGCAAAATTAGTGAAACCTTAACTGATATTTTACAATTTACCCCATGACAGATTGACTCCTGAACAAGGAGAGTGGAAAACACAATTCATATCAACCATGTCTTTTATTACAAGGGGGTCATGGGACACAGCAGGTAGTTACAATAGCCAGTTGTTTTAAAGTTATTTCTTGGGGAAATAGTTTTACTGCATTTAATGAAGTCATGATGTAATACTTTATAAGGAATAATTTAACTGCAGCTCATCAAAATAGATTGAAATGAGGGATGGACCTGCTTAGCTACCATTTGAAAGTCACAGGATATATTACTGCCACAGTATACAAGAAAAACAGAGTGAGCATGCTCATTTTGACCTATTATGATGAATTGCTAAGATTAGGTTCATTGTGCCAGGCATCAAAAATTACCTTTTTCTTATCAACCAAAGGATTTTAGAATAGGTTACCTAAATATCTGTGAGGCTGATATTCTGGATAAAATTTAATGTTCTTTCTGTTTTCCTACTTTAAAAATATATGTTGCTGTACTGTAGGCATGGATAAACAAGTGACTCCATGGAAGCCCTGTCTATAAATGGAGATGGGGGAAACCACAAGCTTTTGTTTTCCCTGTTTAAAAAATTACATTTTGATGGAAACTTTCAGCTCTAATCTTAGTTCTGCAAATGAATCTTGGTGTTGCTTGGAGTAGGTCACTTGCTTACCAAGGCCCCATTCCCCCCACCAACCCTGGCTCCCCTTTCTGTAAAAGGGAGTGATAATTCCTACCTCACAAGGGCGCTGTAGAGACTGATTAAATAATCCAATGCAATTTGAAGGAGTATGGTCCTTTCTATGGGAGGGTTAATTATTATTGATAACTTTTTACTATCACTAGTTGTGACTAGGGCTCCATGGGGGCCACATTGAGATTGCAAAGAATGGGCCAGACAATCCCTAAAACTGGAGGTTATTTCTAATACCTAGATTTACCAGTCCAGCAACAAAATACTTTCTACAATTCCTTACTGGTTACCCAGAAGCCAAAACCAGAGCTCCTTAAAGCAACCCAGCCTTAGGCCTCCAACAAGACAGCCAAATCAAATATGATGATCAGTGAAAATCTTGTTCATCTTATCAAAATGTTCTAAGAACAAACCGAAAGGATCCATTCGGTCAATTAATATTTCAGATCTTAATCAAATACACACTTACAGCCAATTTTTATGAATGAAACGAGGATTTATTTTAAAAAATAAGAAAGAGAATATCGGCTAAAAGCTGATTACACATACGAATATGCATAGAATTCTTGTGTCTGTTTCATAGTAGAGATGATGAGCTTTAGTTTTGGTGATGAAAGTGCTGCTGACATGCAAAAGTCACCAAAAAGAGAGTCACCAAATCATTTACTCTGTCCTCATTGTTAACTCCCCCGTCAACACAAAGAGCAAAGCAATGTGGGTAAGCATCCCACTGTGCCTGGCATCACCTTCAGCCGCTAGGCACTGTGGGAATGCTCAAAGTAGCACAATGCATTCTGGGAAAATGAAAAACATCCCGTCAGCCACTCTGCTTCATAGCCCTTCTAGGGCTTCCCACTTACTTTCACACCATCCCACAGACCTTGCTGTGTGCTCCAGCATCTGCTGTAAGAAATCATGGATCCCAGACTTCCCTCCTATGCTGCGTTCAATATGCTTAAGGCCTCATGCAGGCTAGACCTCATTGAGGACAATATTCCCATATTTATCACAACTTCTTCTACTTTGCGTAATATGTGTGAACGAGAGAATTGTTTACTCAGGGGCAGAGCACGGAGTTTGTCTGCTCCACTTTGAGCAGCCAGACACTAGAGCTGTCAGAGAAGCTCAAAGGACTGCTGTTAACACAAGGGAAGCTTTGAAGGTACACCTTGAAAATGAGGGGCACTGAAATAAACCTCTGCAACAGTTCCATGTACCCACGCTTCAATGCAACACATAATCGGGAACATGCCTTTAATGACTGCACCTGGTATCCCAGTGACTGGTCTGTAACACTGTTAAACAGTGAATAAAAGTGTAGAATCATTCTAAACGTGTGTCTTTATTCATTAGACAGCAATGCACTGAAACGCAATGAAGCTCTGCCCCACATCCCACAACTGGTAAGGGTCACAACTCACAGATGTGTGTAGGTCCAGGCATCATAATCACAGTTGGTTGAGGGGGTGGAGTGAATGGGAAAGTTTGGACTCCCAGAGAAGGAAAAAGAATGGGAGGGCATAGGGGGGAGAGGTTGCTGAACACAACATTTTAATTCTGCCGCACTGCTTCACCAAGCACTTTAGGATCTCAATCTGTTCCTCTGTGACCCTGATCATGTGATCTGTGGTCTGCCTGGCAAAGTGCTGGTTGTCCTTGTGGTTCCTCAGCTCCCTTTCCAAGCACTGTTCTCGACACCACTTGGTGACTGATTTAGCAATTTACAAACCAAACCCTCCCTATTTTTCAGAGGGTGTCTCCTTATCTATAGCAAGCACTCCGAGGCACTGTGCAACTGGGCCACCAGGGTCTCTGATATTGAACACAGTGCACAAAAGGGAGCCTGTTAACATCGAGTCCTATATTGTGACATCTCACTTACAAACCACGTTTTCAGCATTTTCACTCCCTGTCCCGCTAACCCTTGCAAGGAATGCATCTCGGCAAGCATCTTCATCATGGTTAGTGAGGTGGGAGGGGAGCATCTGTGCATACAGAAATTGCAGCCTGACCTAGAAAATACCCTTTGCAGGAACAAAGTCTGAATTATGCCACTCTTCTCTCCAAGTGACAACACTGGCAGACATCTCCTTGCTCAGGGTAAGCAAGGAAATCAGGGCACAACTTCTCCAGGCTTGTGGCTTTCAACCTGCTCCATGTGCAGCTCACCGATGTACTGCTTTGGTTCCTGCACAAGGCACTGGTGAATGGTGCGGGCTAGTATCCTACAATGGGGGAGGGGACAAAGCTGCACTGCCAGTAGAATCTGTGGCAGAAGACTTTCAAATACCCCTCCAAAAGTTTTGATAGTCCGTCCCTGCAGTACTCCATGAGATCATGGTGAGCATCAACATCCCACTTGGCCACATCCATCAGCTACACGGGGCTACATGCAGCTCACGGGAACACAGACCACCTCCCACTTTTCCATGTCCTCAGCCCTGCGCTCCACAAGCCACAGCCACTTGACTCTGCGTCTCATCCCCTGCTTCCTGGTCCCTAGAAAGCAGTGGCTCAGACTGGCTATATTGTGAGCAGCGGGGAACAGTTACTGGCTACCAGGCACCTTTGGTGATGCTGGGCAGAGCTCCTGATCCTCGTCTACCTCAGCCTCTTCACCTACTTCATCCACGGGGTTAGCCTTGCCAAACCTCTCTGTGTACAGCCTCCAGGCCTTCCAAGGTACCCACGGGACTCCTAGCAGGAGAGGTGGGGTCACTCCCGAGGACAGTGTCCACCTCCTTATAGGAATGCGGGTTTTTGGTGAAGCACTGAAGTGTCGGTTTGTTTCATGGGCCTTATGGTAGGCTTGTCTGAGTTCTTTAATCTTCACTCTGGACTGCAGCATGTCCCACACATAGCCCTTTCTCACGCAAGGCTTGAGAAATGTGACCATACGTGTCCCAGTTCCTATGGGTCACTCACAGCAGGGACTGGACAGACTCCTCTCCCCTACACTCATCAGATCTAACAGCTCTGCAGTGGCCCAAGCTGGGGAGTATTTGGCCAGGCATTGGCAACTGGGAAGATACCACCAGACCACTGCACACTGAGCCAGCACCCCAAGGGGGGGGGGGGAGTTCCTGGTGCTCACACAGCAGGAAAAGGGATTTAAATTTCACTGAGTGCAAGGGGGAGGGCTGGGTAGCTGGTCACCTGGCTGTGGGGCAGCAGAGTTCAAACTGCTGACCACAGTGGCTGACTGGAAATTGTAAGCCACTTCCTGGAGGCAAAAATCAGACACAAAATGCTTCAAGGTGTCTACACTACATGTATGTCAACAACACAGAGAAGGGAAAAGACAAAATTCCCCTGGGGAGTTGAAAGTTTTTTGCCAACGAAATGGCCATTCTTTGCATCAAAAGTCACATTGCAGTTTGAATGCTCATGGAGTTTTGTCAACAAAAGGCACTTTGCCAGTGTAGACACACCCTGAGACAAAGCATACTCTTGTAAGGATTTCAGGACAGCTTGCAATCGAAAGGCCAGGTTCACCCATACACCGGGGATGCTTTGTGAAGCTTCAGAGATGCAAAGTAGCTCTAACCCCTGGTTAGCGAGCCAGTTAAGCCAGGTGCAAACCAGTTAATAAAGTTTGAATAAGAATCCAGAGGTCTGTATGTATCTGCAAATGAACCTCTGAGAGTGTTAGTGTAACCCACAAACCTCCTGTGAATCACTGTCCTATGTAGTTGAAACAAAATACAGGACTATGTAGCACTTTAAAGACTAACAAGATGGTTTATTAGATGATGAGCTTTCATGGGCCAGACCCACAAAAGCTCATCATCTAATAAACCATCTTGTTAGTCTCTAAAGTGCTACATAGTCCTGTATTTTTTTTCAGCTACACCAGACTAACACGGCTACATTTCTATCACTGTCCCATGTAGTGGCACTTAGACCACTTACAGCAATAGATAAGAGCAAGGAAGCTCAACAGCTTAAGCGGAAAGACAGCTGGCTTTATAGCTCAAGATGTAGAGGCTTCTACACTGATGTCCCAGCTTCAGATCTGCCTGGTGGTGGTTATATTAGCACCTGCTGATGTCTAATAAATATTGTATTGCCAGATAAGATCAAATAAAATATAAAAAAACACAGGACCCAATTCTCCAGTAAAATCTGATCCCTTTGGGATGGTTCAAAGGAGTTAGATTCTGGCTTTCCTTTGCCAGATGACAGTTTGTCTAGCTAAGGAGGAAATCTCATCTGGTAACAGGCTGCCACAGCCTGCACACACACACAGTCCTCCCTACCTAGGTTAGGGGACACATTTGAGGTGGATGGGGGAAGGCCCAGAGCTATGCAAACTGTGCTGCGCTGATCCTCAGCCCACTGGAGCCAGCATAGACCAGTCCTCGGAATCACGGAGCCAGACCCATTTCTCTGATGGCTCCCCACTTGGCTGTGCTGAGTGGAGCTTGACCTGAGGAGAGATTTTGCTCACCCCCCCCCCCCCCCCCCCATGCTACTGCCTGCTCCATGACATTCGAGAACTTTGCAGGCTTTGGCCACTGGAAGATTTCTCGATGTGATACAGAGTTTGAATCTTAAGATTAAATAGAATTTAACACGTCCTCCCGAGTCTAGCTCTTTCCTGGGAGTTCACTGCTGAAACCTCCTCTAGATAATCCAACTGGGATATTGCAGTTGGAAGAAGAAGAATCTGTCACACATCGATATTGAATAAAAAATGGAAAGTGATTTCAGGTTGCAAAAGTACATCTATTACTGATACATGTAGCAGCCCTACTAAGCTAGCTTCTGCCATGGTCAAATTTGAAAGAGAGCAGAGGCCCAAGGCCAGGCAGTACTGCTTTACTATGGAAAAAGTAGCTCCCAGACTATTTTTCTATATTTTTCACTGGCAGTTTTTTAATATTTACAACACCCTGAGAGCTATTATAAAATATTGCTCTCCAAAACAGCACTTGACTTCAGGCAGGATGTCCAGAAACACGTACAAAGCTATGGTTCAGCAAACACACAGCCACCAAGAGGATGAGAGGGGTGGGATTTGCTTTGGGGTTTGGGGTTTTTTAACTCACACCAGCAACCGCATATGTAAAGCTGATAAATACCAGCTTTGTTCAGAAAGGATGTTTGTGGTTAGCTGAAAAATTACTGAAAGCAAACGACACACACAAATAATAAAGCAGCAGCTTCTGTCCTCTTTTGCTCATTCCTCCTTTCTCCCTCCACCCCGAATTTGATTGCAAGATAGGGAACATAAATCTTGCCTTTCTCATCCCATACCCAATTACTTACAACTTTGCATCACAGTGTCCTGCGTACAGAGAGTTTTGTAAAGCTTAGTTTCAACACTAACTCTATTTTGTGTTTGCTAAACTACCAAAATACCACAAACCTAGCCACGCCTAATCATTATTTTAACAGTGCCTTAGTTTTGCCTCTTGCTAGTAGTGCTCTCACTATAGTTGAAATGGCTACTCACCTGCAAAGCCCATATTGCAGGCCAAGCTAAATATAAAAATAGGGGGGAAACCTACTACAAACCAAAGAACTGGGAAGTGCACAAATCCAGCCCTCCAGCTGAATCCCAGCATGCTTAGCTCCCAAGCTGACTTCAAATTCATGTTGCTCTTTGGTGACCGCCCAAGCCCAGGCTCATCAGCCAGTGAAATTAAGGGAGAAAAGGGAACAGAGGAATGTGTAATGAAAACTAAAACCACACTTTATATACAATAAATGCCCTTAGCTCCCCTTTAGAAGCATAGAGGCTTGAGAGGTAGGGAGGGGAATGTGGACAAAGTCCCAAAAAGACACTTTTAAGTGCTTTTCCCCCCCTGGAGCATCACAGAGATTGAGAGAAGGAAGCAGATGGGAGAGTCAATTTAGCTTCAAAGGTGCCGTACATACAGCACTGTTTTCCCCTGTGCAGCTGTGACAGCAAGCGAAAGGCAGGAGAGAGTGAAAGCACAATCAGAGCCCCAAAAGATGTTTGTTTGGAAGTTGTTCCTCTTCAGCAACAGATGTAAGATAAGATTTGTCTTTAGTTAAAAAAAAAAGTGTTCTTTTAGGGCCCAGTCCTTGAAACATTTGCATAGGTGTTTATTTTGAAAGCTATGGGACTGCACGTGAGATAGGGATAAGATTTGTACAGGACAAAGTCATTTTGAATGGGAAATGATCATTTTTAAACATTCTCATTTCTTCTAAGAGCTTTAAGTTTAATATTTCCCTTGTCCATGATCAGCATGCCAACTAAAACAAAGAAAAAACATGTTGTGAACCAAGGTGAAATAGGAAACAATGCAGTACATAAGTGATTTTTTTTCATAGAATAGATTTGTTTTTACTATAGCTCACATATGACAAAGAAAAAAACTTGTTAATGTACACTAATGTAAGACTCCAGTTGTACCCATGTACTTAAGTTTATTATCAAGAACAGCTAATTTACAGGATCAGGGCCTTAAACAGCACGTGGAGTAGATCCTTAGCTGGTTTTAAATCAATATAAGTATTCTAAAGTCAGTGAAGGAAATACCCCCTCATACCAGCTGAACCATGTCCCATCCAGTTTTTAGTTCAAGATTGTTTGGGTTTTTTTGTTGTTGATGGAGGCCTTTAAAAAATGGTTTTGTTGTTGATGGGGAAAATATTCAAAACAATATTCATTCCCTGATTGGCTAATTTTTCACTTTTTCAGTTTTTTTGGAAAAACTTTTACCAAAACTTTGTCTTCCTTTTTTCCCCCCACAGGGATCAGGGAGAGCCAAAAACTAAACCAAAACCAGACCTTTTTCCTTTTTTTGTTCATCAACAACAAAAAATGCAGTTGTGGGTTTTTTTTCAAAAAAAATTTTAAAGGCCCCCCCCCCATCCCCAACAAAAATTAATTTTAAATTTCCAGCTAGTCAAGTGTAGCGTTTTATAACATTGTATCTTATACCAAACAAAGAAAACAAAGGACTCTGCTGTGAGCTGAAACTTCTTGTGGAAGAGCGTGTCCACACTACAAAAGTGTTTCGCAAAAGCAATGTGATTTTGCGCAAGAGAACGTCCAGACTGCATGGAAAGAAAGCTCTGATTCCTATTCACTGAATAGCCACCAGAGCACCTGTGCTTTTGTCAATTGGCTCTTTTTGTAACACTCCCCCCCCCCCCGCCTGTACACATACACCTTTTTGCACAAGAACTTTTGCACAAAAAGGAGTTATTCCTTGCAGAAAGAGGAATACCTACACTGCAAAAACCCCTCTGTTCTTTTGATTTACTGTAAATTTATTTGTGCAAAAACATGCTTGAGGTGTGGATACTCCACCGGTTTTTGTGCAAAAATGGCCATTTTTGCACAAACCCCCTGTAGTGTAGATGTAGCCTAACTGTAACACTGACCATTAGCCACAGCTGGGCATTTGTGCAGTGTATTGTGCACTCTGCTTCACCCCCACAAAATAATAGAAAAAGATTTTACTGTCATCATTTTTGAAAAGTTATTAAAGGGAGCTTGGTTCTTCAAAAGTAGTTTCTTGTGCTTTCTCCATCAGTTGAAACTTTGGAATCATCTCTCATATTGTTTTACTCCTTTTCGCCCAAGCCATTGGCCAATATTCAGGGCCTTGCAGGCTGTTTCAGAAATGAGAAAGAGAAATGGATGATGTGAGTCAGGTATTTCTTTGGTGCAATCCCGTTTTTTGCAAAGGAAATCCACAACATCCTGTTTCCCTGAGCACAATAGGAATCAAATAACAGGAGACTGTTTCCTTGCTCAATATTTCAATCTCCTTTTCCTAGCCAGCACTCTGCCCAAACGCTCTCTCAGTATTCTCAGGGCCATGTTTCCAATGATTTAACTGTCTGTGGCTTTCTATAGAGACAAGTTGTGAGAAGTAATATCTTTTACTGGACCAACTTCTGTTGGAGTATGTCTACACAGCAGTGTTATTTTGGAATAACTGGTGTTATTACGAAATAACATAGTCCACGTCTGCACTACAAACAGTTATCTCAACATAATGTCAAAATAATGTCAAGCTGGAGGACTTCTTACTCTGACTCATGTAGCCCTCATTTTACGAGGAGTAAGGGAAGTGGGAGAAAGAGTGCTCTTCCTCAAACTTTCTGATGTGTAGACAGCGCCAAGAGCCAAAACAAGCTATTTTGACTTACGGTAACCTATGCTACTGACGTAGCTCAAGTTGTGTAGCTTGTTTCAGCTTTAGCCCTGCTGTGTAGACGTGCCCTTGGTGAAAGACACAAGCTTTTGAGCCATGGTCTTCTTGTCTAGTCTGCAGCTGTGGCTTTTCTAGCTGCATCTGCTCCTGTGCTCTTTCTCAACAGACACATCCCTCCACCAGAACATTACCCTGCATGTGTCCTGCATGTGCATTTAGAGCCCTGTAAAACCCTTCCACCCACACAGCTCAGCTTCTGCCCAGCTTTCCACATGGTCTCTATTTTGGGAGGTGGCTCCCATTGTTTCACTTCAAAAGGAGCTTAAATGTTTGGTGCTTCTTGGACACCCTTCATTCAGCATAAATAAATTACACCCACCAGTTTCAATGAGGTTTTACTCAAGCCCCAGCATAACAACATTTGGATTTGGCAGGAAGTCCTGGATGAGCATGTGTAAATGGCATGCAAAGCATGGCACTTTAGACATGTCTACGGCTAGTATTGTTGCTCTTTAGTAAGCATCATTATCCAATGTAATGTTTCCTAATTATGGTATTGATTTTTTTCTTTCTTTTTAATGGATTCCCCTCCCAAGCCACCCTAAGTAAAGACACTGGCAAATACTCAGATGAATCACAAGGGAGCCACTCAGAGCTACATATATCATGCACAGCAAGCAGGTATTTCATTGTGTAGATCAGAGTTTCACAACCTTTTTGTGCTGGCAATTTCCTCTGGACTTAAAAAAAACAACAACAAGGCTTAAAAAGGCCGGGGACAGAAGTGACCCTCCCCTGAGCCCCACTGCTCAAGATTTATTTGGTGTGTGCAGAATCTTGTGCCGGTACCTTCCCACAGACAGGGGCTTTGGGCTTTGTTAGCTCTTTATAATCTAGAAGCTTTCAAACAAGGGAATAGGGGTGGCAGATCTTCTCAGACTGCGAGCCCTGCACCACTCTCTCCAGAACTGGGTGCAAGAAGACCTGGAGCTCTGGCGGGAGCAACTTGCCCAGGGCCGTGCCTTTTGCCAACACCTGCAGACCCTGGTGCAGAACATGCTGCCTCCTGCTGCTCCATTATCTGCTGCCTCCCCAGCTACCATTCCTCCTCCCACTCCTTCTCCCCCTCCTGCTTTTCCCTCCACACCTTCCTTATTCTCCATTCCCTCCCCATCTCCCCGGGGATGCCAAGGCCCCCACATCCACGGTGCTGGAAGACAGTTGACCTGGTGAGACCCCCCCCCCCGACCCCTGAGCTTCCCCTCCCCCCTCTTCCCCTTGCTTCCCCCTTCCATCTCCCTCCTTCCAGGTTTTCCCATCCCCTCTCCCACCCTCTCTCCTCCCTTCTCCCACCTTCTTTCTCCAGTCTCGCCAGAGTTTCATTCCCCCCCCCCCGCAAGTTTTGTTAAATAAAGACAGTTTGTGTTTATGAAAAAAATGTGTATTTTATTTTACATCAGGAAGGAGAGCTGGGGGGGAGGGGTAAGTGGAAGGATGTGAGGGAGGAATGAGGCACAAGCTCCCAGGGGGGCAGACCAGGGAGAGTCTTAGTGCTCCTCAGGGTGGAAGCTCTCCCGCAGGGCCTCCTGGATACTGACAGCACCCCCAATGGACCTCCTGGATGGCAGCCTGCAGAAAGTGCAGCCAGGATCGCAGCAACGCGTCCAAGAGAAGCACCAGAGTGTCCAGGGGCAGCTCTGGCTCCATGTTGCGGAGTGCTGTGGTGTCCCGAGTGAGAGCAAGCATAGCAAGCGGAGGCAAAATTCTTTGCTGTCCCTCATCAAGGTAGGCAAGCAAGCAGAGAAACCTGAGAACTGGCTGCCCGGGGAAAGGGTGTCCCTTTAAACACAGGCCTCAGATAGCATCAGGCAGCAGCCACACAAAGATGCTCTTGACCTAATGCTTTGCTGGATCTGGTTCCAGCCGGCCTTAAATGTGATTCAGCAGCCGCTCAGTGTGGACACACAATTTCAAAATGCAATTTGTGTGTAGACACGTTATTTTGAAATAACTTATTTCATTATCTATTTCGAAATTAGATATTTTGAAATAATGCTGTAGTGTAGACGTATCCTAAGAGATGCTGTTACAAATCATAATTTCCCACCCTAGTTCTTATTTCAAGTAAATTCCTACTTAGGCCAGAACTATTCTTTCTAAGCTGGACTCAGCAGCCCTTCTCCCCCTCTGTCATTGCAGTTCTTTTTGTTTCCAGGTGTTTTCATGTACCCCCTGCAGTGGTGAGGCATTGTGTAAAACCAGCTGATGACAATCATTGTTTACTTCTCCTTCCTTATATATAATGGTCTTAAGGCAGGAAGTCTTTGTTCAGTTCTCTTCCCCACCCCTCCCCCAGGCATTGAATAGTACAAAATTCAAGGTAGATTCCAGCACCAGGTGACATGGTCACATGTCTTTGTGGGACCAATCAAAGTCTAGGTTTACAGGAAAAGCAAGATTATTCACAGATTATTGTCTCAAATACTGGGCCATTAAGTTCCTTAAGTGCCACTAATTGCCCTCCCTTAGTATGTCTAGATCAGTCAACAGGTTTATGCTTCATATTTCTAACTTCAAATACAGGAACAATACATACACACAAAGAGAATATACCCTTCCAGGGGATTGCAAGTTTTCCAATGATAGGTTTCATGCAGTATTTTGCATAAAGCATATTAGAGTTGGCACTATATTTATAAACATATTTTCATAAAGAATATGAAATATACTGTCACATCTTGATCAGTGGAAGATGAGTTTGTGAGATTTAAGATTAGGCAGGGCTGGGCAAAATACCTCTCACGGGCTGATTCTGGCCCGTCAAGGCACTCGTTCCAGTCTGTGGATGCTCCTCCCAGGACTTTCAAGCATGCAGCTGCTGCTGTTTTCAATGCAAGCCTCTCCCCCCTTCCTGGAGTTGAGAGCCACTTGGAAGGAGCAGTCTACATTTTCAAAGATCTGGGGCTGCAGCAGGCAGGGAGCCCAGCCTGCCTCAGAGGTGCTGGAGACTGGGAGATGCTTAGGTAAGTGCCTCCCAGCCAAAGCCTGCCTCTGGCACGTCTGCCCCACCTGCACTCCAACTCTCTTCCCTAGATCACCTTCCAAACCCTTTGCACTCCCCCGCCCCAGGTGACAACTCCCTCTCAGATGCTGTACCCCCTACAACACCCCTCCCTCAGGCCAGAATCCTTTCCTGCACTCTCCCTCCCTGACCCTACACTCCATTTCCCTGACCCAGGTCACAACCCCCTCCCTCCACCCAAACACCCTCTCAGACCTCACATCATCTCTTGCACCCCAGTCTCTTACCCCATGCGCCCTTCCACACCCAGCAGCCATCCTAGATCTCGTACCCCCTCCAAAGAAAAGTGTGGCCGTTGGCCACTTTCCAAAATCTTGGAGTGGCCCCCCAGCAAAAATTATTGCTCACCCCTGAGATAAGGTCATCAACGAGTCAGATAATTCCAGGTCATGAGATGTGCAAGCTCCACTGGCAATTTGTTTGTTTCTTTCCTTCTTTAAAAAAAAAAAGCAACCACTGACAACAAGAAATATGGACCTTAACCCTAACACTGTATATCCTCATTGCTTTTTGGGAGAAAAACATATTTCTTTTTTCTTTTCACTCAGGTTCCCTTAGATGACAAAGTGCATTAGGGAAGAGATTTATCAAGGAGTTTGAGAGCAGAGGACTTACAGTACCCATAAACTTTAGAGAGAGCCTTGTAAATATCACATTTAAAGCTTTTTATAAATGTTTCAGAAAGATCTGAAAGTGTGAGGGTTTCCTGTTTTTCTGCCCTGTGTCATAGACACGATGTTACATGTCTCACACTCAGAGACAAACTGAAAGATCTGCCAGCTCTGCTGGGAACTCATAAACAAAATATGTGGCTTCTGAGTGAAGGGGGAAACCTTCAGATATACCAAAGTACTTCAGGACTTTTTCAGATGAACAATCTTAATTATTCAGCCCCTCAGACGTAGTGAGCCAAATTCTGCTCTGACTTTCACTAATAAAACTTCATTGGACCTGATTTTGCTTTTTAGTTACTCCACTGTAACTCTGGAGTAGCTTCATATGTTTATATTACAATGCGCCCTAGAAACATTCAAGATCAAGTCCTCATTCTGCTAGGTCCTGTGTAAATACAGGGTAAGACAAGATTCCTGCCCTTAAGAGTTTACAGCCAAATATTAATGCACAGAGCACATAAGATAACTAAAGATGAATGACAAAAACTTTATACATGCACAGAAAATTAAATGGATCTTATTTGAACTAAACTGCATTAATAAACAAATATCTAATACATCATATTCTCTATTATATTTCACTTATTAACAGCAAGATTTTGTATAAGCCTGATTCTCAGAATTGTAAATTATCTTTACATCCCCTTTTAGGAATTTTTACACTCCTAGAGTGATTGAAGGAGCTTGTCACATAACTATGAATCCCTTCCATTCATTCCTAATGTATAAGACTCTTACTCTAGAAATACCAGGCATAAAGTACTTCCCAAGTGATCCACATAAATATTCCTTTGGACCAGGTTCTAAGTATATCTGTCAACAGCAGAAAAGACCCCAAAGAACAAAAGTATGTGTAAGAGCTTAACCAGCATCAATTTAAATATGTTTTATTTTATCGAGCTTAAACAACCCTATACACTTTTTGAACCTTACAGTACTTTTTTATACATGACCATGTGAAGTCCCCATCAGTACAGACATGTTTTTAGAGAAAAGAGCATTTCTGCTTTCTGAAAATTGAATGTTTACAGGAGTTCTGTGTGATGAACCTAAGCTTAAAGTGTTGTGCAGACTCCTGGCAGATACAGCATGAAGTATCATAATTGCCTTAATAGAAACTGATGTGCAACATGTAGCCAGATTCAATGTGTGTAGGAATATGAAAGCTTAGATGAATGTAACTAGCCTCAGGTAAAGCAAAAGCAGGCTCATCATTATATCATTAAGAGGCAGATAGAGATTATAAAATGTTGTTGTTTAAAAAAAAATACCCCTTCCTTGTTGGGAGCTTGATAAAAGGTTTCCCCATCAGTGTTATGGTTGATACGATATACTTTTCCTTTACTGTGTGGATTTTGACATAATAAATATTATCTTTCTTTACTCAATGATCAGAATTTTCATAAGAAGCCATTTTTTAGATGGTAAGTGAAAAGAACTCTCCTTGTGATTGAGATTTTAATTCTTGGTAAAATTATAGCAATGTGGATTTGCTTTGCTTTCCCTCCATCTCCATTTTCTTCTGTTTCTCATGTCCTAAGTAAGTATTAAGGTATTACAGTCATCCAGAGTGTTTTGGATTCCATTACAATGAAACCATGAATAATAGATAATTGATTCATGCTTTTATTTAGTCTCATCCTCTGGAAAATAAAAGCCCAGTTACTGTGTCAAACTGCATTATTGGCACAATGTGGTAGAGACATGTGATCTGGGAGGGTTGGCGCAGTTTGCTCCTGGGGCTGTTAAGCCAGGCAGAGTATCCCGGTCCATAGTAACTGTAGAATGTTCCTGTTTTATTTGGAAAGCAACTACTGAAAAGTCAATTGTCATCATTCTGGCTGAGCCCTTCATATCAGTTCAATGTGGGGATGAGCACATTCTGGACATCCATGTTGCACACAGATAAGGACTTCATTTTCTAGTGCTGCCGATTGCGGGTAACCTAAACTGTGTCACTGCAGTCACTGGATAGATTTAGCCATTTTAATTTAATAAATTCACTATCATGCTCATCAATGTTATTGTGTTACCTTGATTAATCTTTTGAAGCACCTTGGGCATGACGAGGTTATATAGTCTAGTGGCACCATTTGCATGCACTTTGATAGATAAATTCTATGCCCACAGCTTTTGTGGCTCTTCCACACATGTAAAGGGGCCCCTTTAAATAACAATGATGGAGACAAGGCTGGATTTGTCATGCAGAAGAGACGGGTACAACCATGCACTTAAAGGTGACAAATGTACGAACGTCGTTTTACTTCCTCCTCTTGAAGTGGGCACTAAAGTTCACTCACATTAGTGGGATATAAGTATAAAAAAAGCTAAGGAAGAATACATGCAAAATAAAATATGTTTGTTGGAGGATATGCATATTTCTTTACAAAAATTTTCACCACAAAAATCAGGAACCATCTCTCGTTTCATATAGACAAAAACATACGGCACAGAACTCAGTAGTTGATCTTACAACCTTGGCAATGCAAATGTGATAGATGAAATATCTGAATTCCAAACAGAGACTGTCTTGGCAGGGCAGATTTCTCCCTCCCAAGGATGCTGGACTGACTCCATCGCCTAGCATTGGAGATTCAAAGTCGCTCTTTCTTAATTTTAACTGCTGTTAGTGAGAGTCTTGTGGTTTGTCAACTCAAACTAAAAGATTGCTCCATTCATTGTTTCTGAGGTTGCAACATTGCTCTACCCCTGGCTGGAAGTTAGTTGCAATGAGCAACTGTTCACTGTTCCAAAGTCTGTGTTCAGTTGCTTCATTCTTTCAGAGAAAATTAATTGATTTATTGCTTAGGGAGGCAACAATCTATTTTTCATTTTAGCAAGGGTTTACTGGCGGATGCATTTATTGTTCTTCTCACTTGTCTGACCTAATAGTCAGCTTGACCTAACAGTAATTCATATTGTCTGCTGCAGATAAAACACTATTTTGATTAAATTATTAACAACGTCTATATGAAAAAAAATCACCTGGTATTTTGTGCGTGTTTAAAAAGATGTCAAGGAACATGCATGTGCATTGCAACACTGAGCCTTTGAAATCTGCCATCATATCACATGATTAACAGTTACTCTCCTACTTTGGGGATCAATGTTGTAAGACAATTTATAAAGTAATAATGTTAAAAGCAAAGGAGCTTATTTCCAAGCATCTGAGTCAAGCTGAGTAAAGGATGCACAAGCTTTGCTGAATGGGGAAGGGGGCAGAGGGCAGAGCAGGGTTAAGACCAGCTGTGCAGTAGACTTTTCTTTGTTCTTCAGGTATGTGAAATGCACAACAGGCAAAGTGTGCTTTAGAGCCAGATTTTCAGCAGAATTTAGCATGTTCAGTGTTGGACCCTTCTGAAAATCTGACCATAAATGGTACTTGATTAAGAAAGGAGCTCTTTTGAGAATCTGGTTGCAAGTATGGGCACTGAGCACTTGCAAAATCTGCCCCTGAGCTAGCTGGAGAATCTGGCCTTCAATTCTGATTGAATAATTTGGGTATTTCCTTATTATAGGCACAACTCCATAAAGTTCAGTAAAGCTACACTCATTTATTTCAGGTTGTCTCATTATTTTCATTTGTTGGAATAAAAAATTTGGTGGGAGTAGGGTGAGGTTATTTAAGTGTTTTGAGAGCCACCATTGAAAAAAGTGTGACTAAACTTTTTTCCCATAAGGAAGGTTTCTCAGGTCCAGAATATGAGAGAGAGAGAGAGAGAGATCCCAGAATATCCAATAGCCTGATTAAAAAACAAACAAACAATGGTCCTGTAGCATCTTAGGGTATGTCTACACTACATGGCTCCGTCGACTGAAATAGGTCTGCAGATGTCTGTCACCCATGTTATAAACGAGCCTTTTTGTCCTACCTACTACAACCCAATATGAGATCTACTGCTACGTCAGTTCTTGAATATTTATACTATCATTTTTATGTAGTCAAAATCTTAAATGGAAAAATACCTAATAGTTTGTACACTAAGACAAACAAATGTGTTGATATTTACAAGAGATAATGCTGCCCGCTTCTTATTGACAATCTCACCTGGAAGTGAGAACAGGACTTCACAAGACTTTTCTGTCCTGTCTTGCAAAGTATTTACATGCCAGATATACTAAACATTTGTATTCTCCTTCATACTTTGGCCACCATTCCAGAGGACATATTTCCATGCTGATGGCACTTGTGAAAAAGATGGGTTAATTAAATTTGTGTCAGAATTTCTTGGGAAAGAACTGTACATCTCTTCCTGCTCCTGCTCCACAATCTGCCATATATTTCATGTTATTGCTGTCTTGGGTGATGACCTAACACATGTTGTTCATTTAAAAACACATTCACAGCAGATTTAACAAATTGAAAAGGTACCAATGTGAGTTTTCTAAAGACAGCTGCAGTACCTCACCCAAGAGTTAAGAATCTGAGGTATCCTCCAAAATGAGAGAGAGAAGAATCATTGAAAATTTCAGAAATGTTAAAAGAGCAACAATCTGATATGAAATCTATAGAAACCAAACCAACAAAAAAGAAAATCAACCCTCTGCCATTCTGCTGGTGACATCCAACTCAGATGATGAAAATGAACATGAGTCAGCCCCTACTGCTTTGGATTGTTATTAAGCATCCTCAAGTATTCACATGTCCTCTGGAATTATGGGTGTATGGAAGTACGAGTCCTTAGCACACTTACCATGTAAATATCTTGCAATGCCAATTACAATTGTGCAATGTGAATGCCTGTTCTCACTTTCAGGTGACGTTGTAAACAGAAAGTGGGCAACATTATCTCCTGCAAATGTAAACAGACTAGTTTTCAAATGATTGGCTGAACAAGAACAACGATTGTATAGACTTGCAAAACTTTAGAGTCTACATTGTTTTATTTTTTAATGCTTGTTGTTTTTTTTTTACATTATTCTCTTTTATGATAAAGAGAATGCACTATAGTACTTGTGTGAAGGGATCCGTGGGACCACTGTCCCTCCCTTTTCTCGAGCCTGTGTGGTCTTTCAGGATGCCTTTCTAGTGGCAAGCAACAAACCCCTCCAGATGCTGTGATCAGTCAGCACACCAGTGTGTGCAGCCCCACACCTAACTGCTAGATTGCATGAATGCTCTTAGAGCTACTCATTAATCTCTCAGAGTAGGGCACCAGCCAAATCCCCTCCGCCAGCTCCAAGTACTGTACCTCAGGAATATACTGTCTCATTTATTAATTGGCTCACCACTTCAATTGAAAGTGGCCATATACCAGCCTTTCTAAAACTTGAACAAATTACCAAACACTTCAGGCAAACTCACTGGTAAAGATAAACAATTAAACAAATGTATTGACTACAAAAGATAGATTGTAAATTACTCTAAGTAATAGGCAAAATGTCAAAGTTGTTGCCAAAATAAAAGAAAACACAACACATAGTCATAACTCTGAATCCTATTATACTGGGCAACAATTAGGTTAAGGGAGTTTTTCTCATCCCACTGAATTCTGCAGCTTGTGGTATACAGATTTCATCCTTGATCCTTGGACCAGTCCCCTCTGTTGAAGTCTTCTCCTGAGAGCCCTTGTTACTTGCAGCATGGTGAGCACTGAATAAAGTCCAAGTATGAGGCCCCAGTGGTCTCTTTTATACCCTCGGTCCCATGTGGTTGGAGAATACAGGATCGAACATACCTGGTGGCCATTTGTGGTTCCCTAAGCAAGGGTGAGCAGTTCCCCTGGTGTGGCCTCCTGTAGGTGAGTTATGGAATTGTAGCTCCCTTGCTAGAGAATGGATGATTATTTCTGTTCAACAGCACCCGCACGGGTGGTGGTTGCCTCCCTTGTCATTGTTTCTGTAGAGCTAGTATCTGGGCGCTTCCCCAACTCACAACATATTTTAGTGACAGCCATACAATATATTCTCATAACTTCATATGACTTAATATAGTTATTTAGATAGAAAAATAGACTTTCAGCAGATCATAACCTTTTTCCTGATACTTCACATGGCATGCTTCATATTCAATAGCTCAATTACATATAAAAGCAGGAATATGGGGGTTACAGGGTACCTCCCCCAGGCATAATGTGTTACACCATGAATTGAAAAATACTATTTCTTTTATTTTTACAATGCAAATATTTGAAATAAAAATGAACATTACATGTGCTTTGTATTCTGTGATGTAATTGAAATCAGTATATTTGAAAATGTAGAAAACATCCAGAAATGTTTAAATAAATAGCATTAAGTTATTGTTTAAAACATAATTAATTGCATAATTAACCACAATTATTTTTATCGTGAAATTAATTGCAATTAATATTTTAATCACTTGACACCCCTACCTAATTTTATTATTTGTTTTACCATAGTACCTGGAAGTTGTTTCTATTGGTAAGTTCTCTAAGAGCCAACATTTCTTGTAGTGTTCATGCACAAAGCCACATAACTCTTTACACTGTCCAGTGCCTGAGCCTAGCGGAATCCTCAAATTAGCTGTCCCCGCTTCCCCCCCCCCCCACTATTTATTGGTAAAGGCTGATCAAATAAGTGTGTCCAGAAGCCATCTAGAAGCAAACCTACTGACTTTACAAAAAATACAGTTGCCACAGGCAGTGGTGGTGCCAGTGCTCCCCATGCCAGTAGCTAAGAACTTACACAGAATATGATAGACTTAGATTCAAATTCCGCTCTCTCTGATTCAGATCAGGGATCTGAACCCAGCTCTTATATCTGCAAGGCGAGTGCTCTAATTGTCCTCTAATGGGTGCTGCAATATAGCTTTCTGTCTCTCCTACTGAAGTTGTTCCACTTTATATGAACCACTTACATATTTATTGGGTCAGAGAGAGTGCAAAAGAGTGCCTGTATTGTCCAGTGGTTAGGCACATACCTGGGGATACGTCTAGACTACAGGCTTTTTTCGACAGAGGTTTTGTCGACAGATACTGTCGACAAAACCTCTGTCGAAAAAGAGCAGCTAGACTGCATTATGCGGATTAAAAAATCCATACACTTTGTCAAAATGATAAAGAGTTCTAAAAGGAAAATCAAATTCTAAAAAATGTTGGGTTTAGGCCAGGAAGTGGATTTTACCTTAATCCCTCCCCCGCAACATTTTATGTGGGTGAAGTGAATTTTATCCCTTTAATGTTGATCTTACACCACTGAAATCAATGGGAGCAGAATCAGGTTCTTTCTACGGTAGTCGAAGAACAGTCTCTGCCTCCTCATCCATAAAATGTGCTAAGTATAAAAATTTCAAGGAACCCATATAAAATTGAAAAGAAACAATGTAGCACACTAGTAAGTGTTACCAGGATGCAACTGAAGTAGGGTTTCAATGCCTATTTGCAAATCTTGTTCCTCTGTAAGGCAAAACTCAGCAAGAGCAAGGCTGACAGTTTGTTCTTCTCAGCAAAATAATTAGCCTTTGAGAAAGAAAACTGGAGCTATCTAATTTGTAACATACGTTTCAGTAGCTGTTGGGGCCAACATATATCAAAGCCCATTTCTTTACCAGATAAATGCCTTTTGAAGTTGGTCTTGTACAAACTAGACTGTCTGATAAGTGCACTTAGATATCTTTATTTTCTAAAATTTTATATCTGACAGAATTACATTGCAACAGAATGCCACTTTTAAAAAGCTATAATGTCTACTAAAAAACAGATGCTTTAAGTTGGCTTTGTACAAATTAGCTTGTACTTTGACATCTGTACTTGTGGTGGTATTTAAATTCTGTAAATATACAAAAAGCATGGTCAATATCCCTTGGGTTTTAATTGCTATACTTCATGGAAGGAGCATTAAACAAAACAGAAATCCATTTAAAAGCTTCAGAGATACCTTTTGTCCACACATACACTGAGTGTATTGGTGCTGGATAAATAGATACATTTAACCTGCTAGACCTGCAGATCAATTTTTCTGTTGTTATAGGCAAGTGAAAATGATTCCTTTGCACTATTGACCGTAGACAGACTGGGCACTAGGAAATGCAGGACAGCCTGCTGCTTCCTTTATAGCTAACGGTTGAGAACTGCTTTAAATTATCACTCACTGAAACCTGGGCATTGTGGCTAGCAGTGAACGTAAAGATCTTCTAAACATAACAAATTTCTTAAACTTGTGCCAAGAGAGTCCAATTTTCTATTCCATCCCTACACACTGGCCCCTTCACAAGCCTAGAGTGGGAAGGAATGGGGTCAGAATGGGGTCAGAGCACAAACTACTATCGCCATTCTAACTTGCACCATAAACCAAGAGGCTGTTGTAACTTAGAGTAGCCCCAGAGGCTAAATTATAATAGGAGCAGTGTTCCCTGTAAGCAAATGCTGCTCAGCTGATTAGCAGAGCACCCACAGCCAGTTTTTTGTTTTCTACTGGTGGTGCGCATTTGCACATGTCTTGGGGAACATAACAAAATTTATTCCATGCATGGGTGGAAAAAAGCCATGCATGGATGGAAAAGATTAAAGGACACATTGAATAGGGGTAATTTCAGACCCACAGCAGTTTAGCATCGGCCAGGGACAAAGGTGGATTAAAGGGCATGGCACTCTTCCAAACCGTTCTTCAGCCTGTCCTGTTGGTGCGAAGGTGGCACAGAACTGGGCTGCATAGGGAGCAGGTGACCCTCGCACACATCCCAAGCAGAGCCTATTAACCTTCAGTAGGGAGATCGCAGCCAGAAAAATGGCAGCCTGTGGTCAAGTGTAAGATTATTACAAATTGTTTCCAGATACACCTGCCGCATAAGCACAGACTGTACTTTCTTGGGGCCCTATGCCCAACCCTCCTTCCCTATTTTCCCCTACCGTTAAAACTCATCAGGATCAGACTGTCTGAACAAATTTGCATTTGCCTCTAAGGTAACAAGAAAAGTGGCCAGTTTTGTTAGAGATGTGCATGTTAGTGAACTGTTACAATCTTTATCAGGAACAGTACAATCACTCTATTGTTAATGGTTACTTTTCCATAAGAAGTCAGGCATGCTCCCCTGCTAACAGACTCTGTTGACTAAGGAAAAAAAACTCAAAAGACCAGAGAAGACCTAGTCAAGGATGTTTTGCAACATTCAAACTGAGAAAAGGGAGCAAAGATGGGCCAGGGAGATGAAAGCTAAAACAGAAGCCAATGAACGCATGCTAAAGCTCATGGAAGATCAAACTGATATGCTGATGTGTCTAATCAAGATGGAGAGCAAACAGAACCAAAGGCCTTCCTGCCAGCACATGCAGAAGTCTTTTCACAGCAACCCTCTCTCTATGCCCACCCTCTCTCTAAGGGTATGTCTACACTACAGCGCTAATTCGAACTAGTACATCCAGACTAAAAAACTAGTTCGAATTAGCGTTTTGCTAATTTGAACTAGCATGTCCACATTAAGTGGACCCTGAACTGGGGTTAAGGATGGCCAGAAGCAGTGCCGGCAGGGCATTATATGAGGACTTAGAGCGTGAAGCTGCTGCCTCAGGCTAGCCGAGGGCTGTGCTTAAAGGGACCCGACCTCCACCCCGGACAGACAGTTCTCAGGGTGCCCCGCTTGCAAAGCAGTCCTGGCTTGGAGTGCCCTGAGTGCCCACACTGGGCACATCACAGCACTCAGACATCAGCCCGGCTGCACTTGCCGCAGGCTGCCATCTGGGGAGAGAGGGCAATTGGGGGGCTGCAGGAGAGCTTCCACCCCCAGAAGCCCACAGAGCCAGCCCAGTCCTCCCCATCGGGGGCTCGTACTCCATTCCTCCCTCACCTCCTTCCACTTACCCTTCCCTAGCCTCCTAGGGGGAGGGCTGGGGGGCATCGGGTGGCTGGCTCGAGCCGTGCCAGGTGCAGGGTCTGCTAGCTGGGTGCTGGCAGGCTTGCACCTGGCACGGGCACCGTAGCCAGCCCGTGCCCCTTTAAGGGCTCCGGGGCCGGGAGGGGGACATACGAGTTTCCCTGGTGTTGGCCAGAGTGGCCACCAGGGAAAGCTGGGGAGGGCTAGCCTCCCACTAGTTCGAATTAAGGGGCTACACAGCCCTTAATTCGAACTAGTAAGTTCGAACTAGGCTTAGTCCTCGTAGAATTAAGTTCGAACTAGCGGAGCGCTAGTGTAGCGCCTATCAAAGTTAATTCGAACTAACGTCTGTTAGTTCGAATTAACTTTGTGGTGTAGACATACCCTAAGCTTCCATGGCTGCACATGCAAAATTCTGCTTTCAGCAACCCTTTCTCTACACCAACCCACTCTTTTTCACAGTTTGGTAATGTGTTTTTTCCCAGCATTCTTCAATCCCTGTCACAGCAGTTGTGACTTTGATAGCTGGTCATTAACACAATTGTGAGGTTTTTCCAATCTTCCCTTACTGCCAAGCATTCACCTTATGTGGGTGACCGTGATTGAAAGAGATAAATAAAGAAAAAGCTGATTCAGGTTTTCATGAGTTCATTTGTGTGACACAACCCACACCGATTGCTCTAGCCCCTGTGAGAGCCTGTAACATGCCTTGGTTTCATAGAAAAGTCTTGCTCAGGATGAGCAGTGGGATTAGGCAAGGAAGCAACACACAGAAATATCAGCCTCCCTCATTGTTAATTTGGTTCCTCAGAGCCTCCCTGATACTTCACTGAAGGCCACTCTATGGGCTCCTCTGACAACCTGAGTGTCTGGCTGTTCAAACTGTGTGCCCAGGTGCTGGGCCTCTGTGCTGCACCCACGGGCAAACACTTCACCCTTAAGTATCAGAGGGGTAGCCATGTCACAGGACTCCTCGCCACTTCACCCTTACTGTCCCTGCAATTATGTGAGCAACAGCATGTGGCCACCACCAGGGGGAGATGATCCTCCATAAGGTCCAGTCTGCCACAGAGACACCTCCAGCTCCCTTTCTATCTGCCAAAGGCACATTCAACAACCATGTGACATCGGCTTAGCCTGTTGTTCGACCGCTCCTTACTATTGTACAGGTGCCCTGTGTAAGGCTTTATGAGCCAGGACTGTAAGGGGTGAGCAGGGTCACCTAGGATCACTATGGGTATTTCCACATCTCCCACTGTAATTTTGTGGTCTGGAAAGAAAGCCCCTGCCTGCAGCTTTCTGTACAGGCCACTGTTCCTGAAGATGTGTGCATTGTGCATCTTTCCAGACCACACCGCATTTATAGCTGTGAAATGCCCACAGTGATCCACAAGTGCCTGAAGCACCATCAAGAAGTAACTCCTTCCCATTGATATACTCTGAGGCAAGGTGGGGTGGTGCTATATTGGGAATGTGTGGGCCATCAATTGCCTGCCACAGTTTGGAAAGCCCAGATCAGCAAAGCCAGTCACTATGTCTTCCACATTCCCCAGAGTCACAGGCCTATGCAGCAAAATGTGATGTATTGCCCTGCGCACTTGCATAAGTGCTGCTCTGACAGGAGACTTCCCCACTCCAAACTGATTTGCCACTGAATGGTAGAAATCGGGAGCTGCCAGCTTCCACAAAGCAATGGCCACACACTTCTCTACTGAGAGAGCTGCTCTCATTTGCGTGTCCTTGCACCACAAGTCAGGGGCCAGTATTTATGTATTGCACTTTAATCCCCCTCAGTGTTATTTATCATTTCATAATAGTTTTTCTTTGCAATAGTCCGCAAACAAACCTATTACTATAGGAACTCTCAAGTGATTAAAGTCAAATATTATCTTCAATAGACCTATTGAATTTAACAAGAAAAACCCACTGCAAAAACCCCTCTCATCCCACCCCAGTGCAGCTAGAAAAAGACCACCAGCTTTATAAGCAAAGTGGCGGCCAGTACAGCACAAGTCAGAACAGGGGATGGATTTAAATAAAGAAATGACAGTAGCGTGTTAATTGATTCCACCAAGTGCATGTGTATGTGTTGTCCTTGTGGTGAAGGATAGACAATTTATGAAGTATGTTAAAATATATCTGTCTCTCTCTCTGTAAATAAATTGTTTGGAGTTCTCGGATTCCTATCTAAATGGCTGCAAAGTTTATCGAGACTCTCGATGGTGTTGGTTCAAAATAGGATCCTGCAATTATCACTCAATTACAGTACTTTGAAATCAGACATTGAGGCACCATTGGCATAGCCCCAGGAAAACATTTTGTACAGAGATACCAATCACGATGATGCTTCTAGTTGCTAACATGAAATTCTTTTCAATACCTTGTGTGCTGAACAGGTTGATGATGTTGGATCAATTCACCACTTTGATTTTGCAAGATCCTTGTGACTAAAGTGTAAGCTAAAGCTCTGATTCATGTAAACTATTCTATTATTTACTAAGGTGTCAGAAGATGTGGCTACAGATATTTTATGTTGGAATCAGAGGGTATTATCTAGACAGGGGAGATAAGTCCAACTACCTGGCAACTCAAATTACTGACTCTTAACAATCATCCACGCAGGCACAGGAAATAATGGGGAAAGAGGGTGCTGCGGCATTCCCAAGTTTTGCACGCATCTTTCCTTTATCCAGGGGCTGGCCCCACTGCAAGCGCCACAAGCCCCAGATCCCACTGACCCATGGAGTCCTACCACTTGCCGTCTCTGTGCACCCTGCAGCCTACCATCCCCAGCTCTGCTTCCAGCTTGTGGATCTATGCTTGGCCTTGGCCCAGTACTCAGCAGCCACCTCCAGCTGTGGCTAGGTTGTCCGCTCTCTTGGACACGATGTACCAGATGTCATTGGCAGCAATGATGTCCAGTCCAGAATAGCTGGCAATCTTATGGTGTGACCCCAGCATGGGGCAGTGAGGGGCACAAATGGGGGGAAGGGTACATCTCAGCGCCCCAGTCCTAAAAATAGTTTCAGCACCACTGATCATCCATGTCAGCTTTGTACCTCAATCCCAAAGCTTGCAGAATTCATCTATAGGGCTACGTCTAGACTGGCAAGATTTAGCACAAATACTCTAAACGCATGAGTTTTTGCGTTAGAGTATTTTAGTAAGAGAACGTCTATACTGGCATGAGCCTTTGCACAAAAGATTTGCTTTTGCGCAAAAGCATCCATGCCAGTGTAGACGCTCTCTTGGGCAAGAAAGCTCCGATGGCCATTTTAGCCATCGGGCTTTCTTGCGCAAGAAATTGATGTTACCTGTCTACACTGGCCTCTTGCGCAAGAACACTTGCGCAAGAGGACTTATCCCTGAGTGGGAGCATCAAAGTATTTTCACAAGAAGCACCGATTTCATACAGTAGAACGTCAGTGTTCTTGCGCAAATACTCGTGGCCAGTGTAGACAGGTGGCAAGATTTTGCGCAAAAGCGGCTGCTTTTGTGCTAAATCTTGCCAATGTAATCGTAGCCTAGTAGTTTTCAGAATCTCCCAAATTTGATTTTGAATTTAGTTCTGAACTGAAAATTAAGCCCATATTAAATTTTCAAATATAGGGCAATTGCATCACAAGCATTATTTTGGGTGTATTTTACATTTGGACCCACAAGGAGGGTATCACAATGAAAGAGAAGAAATTGATGAGCGATGGGGGAAGGGTTAGCTGCATAAGTGATGCAAATACTTCTGGACCTATGGCACTTCCAAGAGACAGAACTGAGTCAAATGTATTAGTTGCCAGCCCAATGACACGCTTAACTCACATGTTTAACTTTATGCTTGTAGTTCTGTAAACATCAATGGTTAAAAATGTCGCATGCACTTGAGTATGTTGTTGTATTATGTGACAGCAAAACCCACTAACGCCTTTCTTGTCTTGGGGGCCGGGTATTTTAGTCACACTCTTCCTTGTATAGGCAGCTGTGGTCATTCCTCGCTCAAGGAAGGACACACACACGCCCAACATCTGATCAGGCCCTTCGTTCAGAGAACAGTTTATTCTTCAACCAGCAAATCTATTCCCCTCACGATTGTTGGGGCCCTTCCCTCTTCCAGTTCTACCCACTGTTCAGGACCTGCCACAGAAGCCTACCCAGAGCCCATTCAGCTGTGTTCTTTTGGAGACCCTAGGAATCTCCCAGGTGGGTCTGAGGCTACTAGGCTCACACACCTGTTCTTCAAAAGCTCTGTCTCCAAACAGGGTGAGCTGGTGCAGACCCCCCAGTTCTTAAAAGAGCACACTGCTGCACTCTTGTAGATCAGCTTTCTATGCAAGGATGCATCAAAGATGTAAAAGCCTTTCACAGTAGGCTTCTCTTTTTCGGAATAAGTCAGGATGAACCTAGAAATGTTTTAGCTCCATGCCCTGTTTCAGCTGTAACTTCCTAATTCACGTATAGTATAAAAAGGGACATTGACACCCAGGTAGGTTAGTAGTATGCTGGAGCCCAGGCCTTTGGAGTGCTGAACAATGATAAAAGTAGATCACAGCAAAGCATATTCCCCATCAATAGTAGGTGGGATAGAAGGTGGATTTAATTAGGAGTGTGGAGAGGCAAGGTGATGAGGGAAGAGATGAAATGGTATAATGGGTAAATTGAGAAGGGTATTGTATAAGACAGCATGAAAATAATGGAGGAGTTAGAGAGCATAACACGTTCTGATTTTTTCACTCTGGAATAGAGGATGGTGGTCAATGAGAGAAGACAGGTTTCACCTTGATGAAGTTGGGAAATGAAGATGCTGCATTGTTTTCTCACCCCTCTTCAAAACCTTCCCCTAGCATTAGCAGTGTGGCAGGAGGTATCTAGATAGGAGGAGAAAGAACAATAAGCCAAAGAAGCAGCAGCAGAAGAAATAATCAGATTCTTATGTTCATTGGTTCACTCTTTCATTGTTTATTAGTTCTAATGCACAGAAGAATGTGGTGATGTGGTGCATGTGAGATACTTGAAACAAAAAATATTTATAGTAAGACTAGTAAAACTAAGATTCTGTCAGGTTGGGTTTTTTCCCCACCAAAAAAAAATATTTTTGACTGATCAAAAATGTTCACATCTGCTTTCCTAAAAATTGGCTTTTCATAAGAGTATTAGTATTAGTATTAGTATTAGTAATAATAATAATAGATGTTTTTGTTTTCTGCAATTTACAGTCAGATATTTTTGGTTATGAAGAAAAATATTTTGGTTTTCAATTGATGACTATGAAAATGACTTTTAACAAAAAATGGAAAATTTCCACAGGGTAAAACACCTCCCCTCCTTTGATTAACTCTAATTAATAATCAATTTTCAGAAACCAATAAAAAATCAAAAATTAAAAAAAGTCATGTTCTGGACAAACTGAAGCCAAAGTCTTTTTCCTGATAACATCATGCTACTGATATTTGTGGGTCATTTATTGCTTATGATCCTGTTTGAAAAGGTGCTGGAAAGCTCATTGAAAGCTCAGAAAAAATTTCCCTCTGCTACATTCTGGGGGTCACTTACTTCTCGGTTAAACTTAATCATTGTTTTTAACTTGTATTTAGGATGATATTTATTATTGATCCTAGCTTGATACATTTTTTCCCCTGGGGAAAAGGTATTACATAGGTAATTTATACAGTGATCAAACTCACATCCTGTGGTGTACATAAACTAAAAGTATATTCTGAATTAATTTATGCCCCAAGTAGTATTTTTGAATGGGTCTTACTTAACCGATATATATAATTTTAGTTCAGTTTTATGAAGATAATGAGAATAACATTAATTTCTCCCTAACTGCTTATAAGTACTACCCAAAAGAATAAAATAAATTTTTAGTAAAGAGCCCCTTAGGAACAAAGCCTTATGCTTCTCAGTTACATATTGAGACAGGGACACTCAATCTTGCCTGCAGCTTCAGTTCAGGTTGAATGCCTTCTGTCAAGATGTAAAGTTTGCTATCCCCCTGTGAGTTACAGCTAGCTATGTTCAGGGCCTCAACCCTGTCATCCTGTCTCCCATTTGGGCTCATTTATTATGAGAATCTGCAGGAATCAGCCATGGGGAAAGGGGAAACTCACAGTGACAAACCTACAATATAACAAGGTTCTCTGAGGCCTAAGGCCTGTCAGAGCCACAGTCTTTAATACTGTAGGAAACAAAACGCTTCACTGCAGCAGATAGACATGTCATTGTGGCAGGTCTTTCTCAGATTTGTTACTTCTTTTGTTTGCTTTGTTTTTATTCAGGGCTACAAGTAGGCTTGGGTTATTTAGGTTAAATGAGTCTCCAGTGGTCAAGTGCTCACAGCAAAGGCCAGACCACAAAAATCAGCTTGATAGTTATTTACCATAACCATATACAAAACCACAAGCAGCAAAGGTTCCCTCAAATACATCAGAGACATTGTACATCTCTTTATTAAAGCCTGTCAGTGTTTGCTATACTTCAGTCTGCCTTTAAATCACAAGTAAGCCAAGAAATTCTGAAGCAGCAGAACTAAACTAGACAACAGGAAAAATGGAACAAAAACCAGTTCTGTGGAATTAATTTTTTTAATGCTTCCCTTCTCCTAAGATCTTTTTTATTCCCACTGATTTTACTACATTCCTGCGTTGGCAATTACAGTAATAGGCAGTGCTACAATATTTTTAACAAAAGACAGAACTATGTAGCACTTTAAAGACTAACAAGATGGTTTATTAGGTGATGAGCTTTCGTGGGCCAGACCCACTTCCTCAGATCAATTTGTGGAAGAAAATTAGCACAACCATATATACCAAAGTAATACAATAAAAAAATGAACGCATGTGAAATTGACAAATCTGTTCTAATTCTGTCTTCTGTTTCAGCTAGACCAGACTAACACGGCTGCATCTCTATCACTATTCTACAATATTTTTAATCATTCATAAATAAAGAATCTCTATTGTTTTAGAGTTATCCGGCCAGTTGTACTGTAATTAACAGGTCATGTATCTTAGTAATACATTATAATCAATCACAAGTTTTTAAGCCAAGGGATGAAGATATTTGATTACAAGTTTTGCAGAGAGCAATGCTATCTGATGCCGCAACAATGTCACGGCACTTGCACGTATTTTTATCACTCACTTTTTTAGTTAGATCAGGATTATTCAGGAGTAATACATATTTTCGTTAGCTTTTATATTCTTTTTTTCCCTTGGTTTTTCCTTTTTTAATAATACTGCTTACTGTGACCAGATTTAAAATTTTGTAGTGTCCCTTCTCCTTTTTCATATTTTACTCTTCCATCTTTTCCCCAAACACAGACTTCCTCTTTCTTGCCCTCTCCAGACCATTCCCCCAGGCCCCAACCTAAAAAATTTCATTTATGATCACAGCTTTTCAGGCTTTCTTGGGTCTGGTACAGACTCTGTTGAGCTCTGTCCAGCTGTCGACTTCAATTCTCACAAGTATGGTGCTTTCCCAGACAAAAATGAGAAAGCACCATCAAAACTTTCCCAAGGTTTAATGGTCTTTTTTGACCTATGGGAAGCTTCAAAATGATTTGGAAGGTCTGAAAACATCACTTGACCTGCCAGAGAATGGCACAACTTCTTGAGACTTCAGTAACTGAGGAATATGGGAAGCCTGCTGAGCGCTGAGAAGCAGAAGAGGGTCTATATATTCTGAACTAGTTTCAAACCCCCCCCCCCCCACCACCCCTCCAAAAAAAAAAAAGAATTTCCTTTGCTTGGCATTCTCTCCTCTCTTTGAGGCCTAGCTCAAGTGAGCTGACCTTTCCAGCTATTACATTGAAGAGGATGAGTGGGTCTATTTACTACTGTTACTCTGACTATTTTGTCATTATCAACTAATCCACCAATAGGGATGCTTACACACCCAAGTGCTATTTGTTCCTGTAAAAATTTCCCCCTGTGGAGAATGAGAGAGAGAGAGAGAGAGAGAGAGAGAGAGCTCTATTTTTATTAATATTATGTGTACCTCACTTTACTTGCTTGCAGGGCCGGCCTTAGGCCGATTCAACTGATTCAGCTGAATCAGGCCCCGCGCCCCTGCACCCAGAAGTGCCGGTGAGTTACAGAGCCGGGGCCCTGCTCCACCACTATGCGGAGCTGGGTCTCTCCCCCGGCTCTGCCCGGAGTGCCCCCCTCCCCTGCCGGCCTCCCCGTGCATCCTCCCACCCCGCCCCAGAGCGTCCCCCTTGGCCCCAAATGTCCCTGCCGCGCACAGCTCCTCCTTGCCGCCTGCTGCTGTCCATGTGCGGTGTTGCACATGGGCAGGGAGGATGCCCGGGTGTGACATGATGTCAGATCCCGGGATTTTGAAACTCCTGGGAAGCACATTGCGGGGTCTCACTGGCCCCAGGTTCGGCCTCTGGGGCCTGAGGTGGACTCCGGCCCCAGAACGGGGAAGGCAGAAGGTAGGGAACAGGCTCATGCGGTGGCGGTGGCGGTGGTGGCAGCGGTGGGAAGGGAAGGGGCTTGGGCGGAGGAGAGGAGGCAGAGGGGGAGGGGTGGAAGGAGAAGGGGCTTGGGCGGGGTGAGGGGAAGGCACAAAGAGACAGGGGTGCAGGAGAGACAAATGGCAGGGGGCCAAGTGCAGACAATGAGGGAAAGGGCAGGAGGGGAGGTGTCAGTGGGAGGGGGGACAGGGTAATGCTGGGAGAGGAGAGGGGAAGGGCATTGGGGGCTAGAGGAGGAGGTGCTGGGATAAGGCTTGAAAGAAGGGGTGGGCATGAGAAAGGTGGGGATGGAGCAAATCATGTGTGAGGGCACAGAGGGGCAGGAGGGGAATGAGGCAGAGAGTGGTGAGGGGGTTGGTATCAGGGAAAAAGGGGGCAGGGGCAGTAAGGGAAGGGGGAGGCACCAGGAGGGTGCAGGGCTAAGGGAAGGTGCAGGTGCCAGGGGATTCTGGGGGTGAAGCAGAAGGGCAGACACCTGCAGGGGAGGGACCAGCACCAGAGGAGAGAGGCAGGGCAAGTGTGTAGAGAGAGGTATTAGAAGAGGGGTAGCTCACATGATCAGAGAGGGGCTACTGGAGGAGTGGGCACAGTGGGGAGAGAAGGGCTGGTGGAGGGGGGCACGTCGCAGGAGGGCTGTGAGAAGGTCAGGAGTTAGGATAGCAGAGGAGGGTGAGGAGTTGGGGGGTAGCAGGCACCAGGGGAGATGATGGAGCAAGGAGAGGAGACATGGCAGCAGAGAGAAAAGGTCAAGGTTTATAAAATATTTATTAATAACTTGGTATGTTGCCTACGGCCAGTTTGTTTGTGCCCTGCGGTTCAGTTTGGGTTTATGTGGGGATCAACACGTGGCCGGCGAGTGAGAACTGAAACAAAAAAGTAGTCTGTGTAATGATCTTCTGTTGATATGTGTTGTAGTAGTTAAATTCTTGGACTGTCATTGCTCATGAAAAGTGCTGTCACATGGGTAGAAATCAGGTAAATGTTGCATTTTATTAATATCAGCAGAACTGACTTAAATGGGGCCTCTGTGTTGTGTCATCTTGCCTTAATCTTTGTATTCGTGCCTGTCAGTGTGAGAGAAGCTATTTGTATATATTTGCTTGCATATGCAACCACACTTAAGTTGAGGCCCTCAGCATGTTCTGTAAGTATCAGTGTGGCCCCTGGGGCTTCCAAAGTTGAGTTGCCCTAGCCCATCCCTGTGAGGTGTCTATCTAACCTGGTTTTAAATATCTCCAGTGATGGAGATTCCGCCATCTCACGAGGCAATTTATTCCAGTGTTTAACCACCCTGACAGGCAGGAAGTTTTTCCTAAGGTCCAACCTAAACCTCTCTTGCTGCAAAGTAAGCCCATTGCTTCGCATCCTAACCTCAGAGGTCAAGCAGAACAATTTTTCTTCCTCCTCCTTATGATACTCTTTTAGGGTATGTCTACACTACCCCGCTAGTTCGAACTAGCGGGGTAATGTAGGCATACCGCAATTGCAAATGAAGCCCGGGATTTGAATTTCCCGGGCTTCGTTTGCATAAGCGGGGAGCCGCCATTTTTAAATTCCCGCTCGTTCGAACCCCGTTCCGCGCGGCTACACGCGGCACGGGGTTCGAACAAGCGGGGATTTAAAAATGGCGGCTCCCCGCTTATGCAAACGAAGCCCGGGAAATTCAAATCCCGGGCTTCATTTGCAATTGCGGTATGCCTACATTACCCCGCTAGTTCGAACTAGCGGGGTAGTGTAGACATACCCTTAGATACTTAAAAGCTTCTCTCATGTCCCTTTTCGGTCTTCTCTTTTCCAAGGTAAACAAGGCCTATTTCTTCAGCCTTGCCTCATATCTCATGTTTTCTGGACCTTTCTCATTTGTGTTGATCTTCTCTGGACTTTCTCCAGTTTCTCCACGTTTCCTGAAATGTGGCGCCCAGAACTGGACATGATACTCCAGCTGGGGCCTAATGTAGATGGCTCATTCCCTGCCTAGGTGACGTGAGACTGGGCGGGTTAATTTCCAATCCTCCTGTTTATTCTTTTCCTAAGCCAGGAGGGCACGGTAGTTCTGATGGGGTCTCTGCAGGAAGGCAGCCTGCACTGCCCCCTTCCTGAAACCTTGTGCAGGTGTTAAATGGCTGTCCAGACCACCCTAGAGGTGACTGCATTTCAGCGTGCCTGAAGCAACACTGCACCAGCAATGGACAGGAGAATGGCTCCCGGGCATGGCTTGCTCATGACTGCCTCAGTCCCATTGATGGGCCTCAGCCTCTTTCCTTCCCCTCCCCTGCTTTGCAATGGGACTGTAGACTCTGGGGGAGAGGGGTTGAGGCAGGCAGAGGTGTCTCCCTGCAGCAGATGTAGACACATCTCTGTATTAATCATTCTCTCATTGAAGTTTTTAGCTTTGTATTGAGTCCTTTTACATGAAAACTTTGTATTGCATCTCGGTAGAATAGTCCCTAGGACAGAGGCAGAGACTGTCCCTGTGGGGTGAATGAGGTGGGAATGGATAAGGTGGAAGGTGAGTACCTCTGGGCAGTTGCAAAGGTTGGAGAGGGGATGGAAGCCAGATCCAAGATCAATGAGCCCTGGGAAGTGGGCCCATTGAAAGGAGACTGGACCTGTGGATGTCTTTGGGGATCTGCATCAAGGGACTGCTTTGGGAAGCCCCCTCTTTGGAGGTGAATGTGGCAGCATTGAGACACCACACAGAAGCCGGCAGATATGAACTTCAGAGTCATGGGACGGCTTTCACAGATCTTGCACATGGATAAGATGATAGATCTGCAGGAAGGTGGTGGTGGTGGGGGGTTGTATGGCGTAGTGAGGGGGCCAGAGGGGTCAGTTGCCCCTGGGAGAAAAATAATATAACATTTAGTTAAAAATAGATGTCACACATTTTAAAAGGAATGCCATATCTCCTGCCTTTTGTCTATTTTTGTCTCTTTAGGCCCCCAGTTAAAATTTTCAAAAGCACTTGAGTGACTAAAGTCATTTTTGAAAATTGGACTTGAAAATCTAAGCTCAGATTTTCAAAGGTAATTAAGTTCCTAAAGAGACAGTTGCCAACTAAGATCTCCAAAGATATCTATCTGATCTTTACACACCTTTGAAAATCTGGTCATAAGTGTCCTAGTCAGTTCTGAACGTGAGATGTCGGAGCCCAGTTCTAATTCCTTCAGGCTTTTTTTTTTTTTTTAATTTGAACATTTATCTGCACTAATTCCCCTCCTTTCTCTTTCACTATCCAATAAATGCATGGATCAAAATTATAGGTGTTTTGTGACTATGCTGACTTGAGAGTGGAAAGATTTCATATTGTCATGTATGATTCCTGGTAACCCATCTCAAATATGGAAAACTAGGTTGATACCTGTTCATGTCAGGAGCTCATTTCCTCATTTGAATTCAGTTCCTCATTTGCAGTATCTCATTAGGATGTTTAGTGGAGAAGATATTGTGTGTGTGTGTTTATTTATACTGTGGGCAAAGTATGGGCTCACAAGAATTCCTCCATTGTTTTACCACGAGTCTCAAAACATTTGGTGTTTTTCTAAAGACCTGGAGTCAATTGATTATGTAGGAATCTCAGCTTTCATTTTAAAAAAGTTCTCTATACTTCTGGGCCTTACAACTAAGGAGGAAAGCTTTAAAACATGAACCCTAAATACTCAAACAAAAGGCCAATAAAAATCCAACATGTTTTATTTTTAAAAAAATCTTATGATTTGTAGACCAGTCTCATAACTTTGTGTAGGCGTTCCTTGTGATTTTTGGGTTGGCAATACTGCTTTTTGATTGGTGAATTTAGAGAGGTCTCTCCCTTCAGTTTCCCTTTCCATCCTCCTTTTTTGTCACAGATCATCAGAGAATCATGGAGACAATGGAGAGTAGGGTGAGTCCATGACTCTGGTTAATGACTGGTCAGGGTGACTAACTTATCAGCCAGTGGTCTAAATGAGCTATCTACTGCCATCTGTTAATCAACTGTCACATCTAACTGAAAGTCACAGAAGATGGAAACAGGTTTTATTTCTGGTGGTTTAGAGTCTATTTGGGAATCCTCAATTATATCTGACTGTTTACATACAGTGTTTAAAGGCACAGCTGACTGGAACCAATTGAGAGTCATAGTCTTGTCTCAGTGATCGCTTGAGCAAAAATCATTGATAAAATCTTGTATAGACTGACCTTGGACTCAACATGCAGGCAATATGTGTTGAAGGGCAGTGCAAAGGAGGCAATGGTGTGGTGAGGTACCATATTACCTAGTGAAATCATTGGTGCTGAAATCACTAAGGACTGAAATTTGACCACAGAACTGACACTTTCTTAACAAAGACTCCATTTTTGCAATTTAAAAAGTAAATCAATGTAACAGAGAACTGCAACGCACTCTGGTAACTTTTTAAAAATTAAACTGTATTGAAAAAATTGGATAGTTTGCAACTGAAAATATTTGACCTACACTCAAGGCAGCTGATTTAATGTTGTGTAAAATTTTGCATAATAAAGGTTGGCATTTTTTTAAAATACACATTTTGATCAGATCTACTTCTGATGTGATATTTGTGTGTGGTTTTAGTTTGTGTGGGTCTTTTTTTTTTTTTTTGCTCACTTTTTTAATTGCTTTGATTGTAGTAATCGCCTTTTATATAATATTGTGTATTGTAAAATGCTTAGTCAATGCAGTTATGTTCTCTGTGCACATTCGATATACAGCACTAGAAAAGGGTCCTAGCCAATTCCTCAATCCCAAACCCTCTAATCATGCCATTGGGTACTTTTAGACTCCTCCAAGTGGGCAAGAGGTGCTGACATCACCGCCATCTTTTATCCTGGGATGTGGTGTGTCGTATCAGGGGTGGAATGTAGCCAGACAGAAACCCCCCTACCCTTGCAACATCCATCTTGCTTGCCCCCTTGAGGTGCTTGGAGCATACAGGGCATAGAAAGCAATAAAATCAGCATAGTCTCTGATGCCTTGACAGAAGGCCCAGATATGCTGGCTGCTGTGACCCTGGATGGCTGAAAACAGAGATACGCCAATTGTTGACCTGGAGGCTGCGAGAACTGCCTTGGCTAGCACCTATATTGATACGAACACACAGCCATCCTCGGAGGGGGGAGGAAGGGGGAATCGCCCACTGAGCAAAGAATGTCCAGTACTCCCAATTTAGTTATCTCTCTTACAAGTGTAAATGAAGTTCACAACACAACTCCCTTGTAAGAGCTGACGCCACAAAGACGATCCAGCACCATTTGGCGCCATAGATAAGGAAGAGAATACATGACTCCACGGGTATACATTTGGGTCCAGCAGCACACTCACTTTGAGTATCAATCTACCAACTGCCCGCTGGTCGGGTTAGGTAATTGCCTCCCAAGGTCCATGGGGACGCCCACCTCATATTTAGTCTTTTCGAGGAATTGAGGGACTGATCCTGGCCTGACACGCTGGAATCGAGCGATGCACAAGAGGGTAAAAATTGTACCCGTATGTGTCCTTTTGTTTTAGTGCATGCATAGAATAGAGCTCTTTAAAGATTAAGCTGTCACTTGGTACCATTATTTTCTATCTCCTTTTTCCTTTGTAACCATTTTTAAGATCTGTATTTGCTAGTAGTTAAGAAATAGAGCAATAGCCATTGTAACCATATGCTTTAGAAATCTCTTTAATAAATCTGTAACTGGTTAAGTTTTAACCTGACTCCTTCAGTTGCTGTAACAGAACCAAGCATAATTTAAAAGAACTCCAGCCGGTCATAGGGGCAGACGCAGGCAGAGCTGGGCGTTTGGATCGTGTCACCTCCAGGCTTGACTTTTCATAGCACAAGTAATTCTGGGCCATCCCTGGGTAAGCAGGAAAGCATCCAGGCCTTTCTCTGACTTTCAGGGATCTTATAAGTTCTGGGGGAAAACAATGCAAATACTGCAATAAACTGAACATTATAACCTCAGGCCTGCTAACCAAAACTGACAGGTCAGATTCCCAGCTGGTGTAAATCAGTGACGATTTCAATGCATTTACACCAGCTGGGTGTCTGGCTCTTGAACACTGAGCTATAGTTGGAGAGACTGAAATGCCTCATATTCAGAATGGCACAGATTTCTCCTCAGACCTAATTTTAGATCCATTCTGTTATTATTTATTCAAAGATGTGAATGAGCTATAGATTGCTTTTATTGATTGCCTACTTTTCCCTCTTTGTAATATGCTTTCTCTTTCTTCCACAGCTCCCAACTGATGCATTACAGTAGCGCGTGTATTTGCATGCATGTTTGCATGTATGTGTCATACACTGAGTTGCATTTACCCGGCTGCAATGCACACTACACACATTTTTGAACAAGGGATAATAAACTGGACTTAAACTGAAGGCCTGACATACATCAGTAGGCTTGCATGGTCCTCGGGAACTTTGACATTTCTCTATGGCTATGTCTACACTGCAATGGTAACTCGGAAAAAGAAATGCAATTTGTGGTACACCAATTGTGTCTCTTTTTCCGCTTTACTGTCGAAAGAGGCTTTTCCAAAATTTGGCGCATCTGCACATTTTGGCGCATCTGTTCTTTTGACACATCCCTTATTCCTCAAAAAACGGTGCCCCAGAAAAGTGGTGCAATTGCAAAACCTTTCAATTCTGTCTTGCTACATTTGCAATATGTGTGGTAATGAAGTTAACCCTCTCCTTTTGTACTCTTCAGCATACAATTAGCATGGCAATGAAATAGTTGATATGCAATCATTACTGTAAGCTCCTTATCTTGTGGTTGATCCGTTAAATAAGCTAATAAGCAAATGTTCATTGTTAATATACCTTTAGCAAAAGAATGAGGGTAAGAGTTTAACCCAGGAACTGTCACTTACCATGGCTTAAAGGAAAGTTACACTATGGTTACAGTACCTCCTTGTGGTGAAGAAAAGACATTGGAGAATGTCTGTTGTGGAGAAACCAAGAAGCACAATAACTTCAAATAATTTTTATTGTAAAAACATTGTTAATGCCACTGCACTGAGTGTTTGGTGAGTGTCTGTTTTAGTACAAAACCACCCACCTGGAATGCCTGCGTGACTTCTGGTTCAATCTCCTAAATTCTTTATATTCTGTGACTATACATAAAACAATAGCAGACAGCCCATTTCTGTCTGCCAATCTGGGTCTTGTCACTCAACAAGTGGAAAGCAGGAGAACATCAGAACAAAAGCAAAGTTAACAGGCTCCACAAAAGCCATAAATTCTAAGAAAATAAAAACAGCTTTTAAAAAAACGAGCAGATGAATGTCATTTTCTCATGATGTGCTTGTAGCCTCACACCCTTGGGGCCTCATTTTGAAACTGGCTGAAAATCACTGCAGGATGAAAGGATGAAGCAGCACATAAGTGTTCTGTATAATTAGTTTGGATATAGTACATTGAGACATAAAAGGTCAATAATTATTGTTGGGAGGAGCATCTCATGCTAGCTTTTAAAGGATGAAAAACATTTCTAGTTGCCTCACAATACTGCCACACTATCCAGTGAGAACATTTCTGAGACTAGGATGTACTGTACAAAAACAGATAAATAAAAGGTACTTTGGTTGTCATTTTTTCCTCGTGCAATTCAATGTTATTAACATTTAAATATCTAGACTTTTGTGACCAAGTAATGTTCAAAAGTGGGGATGCTAAACCTGTTCACCGAGTTTCATTTGTGGATTGTCAAAGCACACGTCCAGAGCCTGCAAAACCCTGAAAGTATTGATGCTTCAAATAGGAAAATACAAAAATGGTGTGACGGCAAAAAAGCCTTCCTCTTCACTGCAAAAAGTGCTCTTTTACATTGAGATATCTGACATAAGAAAGTTATCTTGGTGCAAAGTCCTTATGGTGACAAGGCCCAGATAGCTTTAACTTTGACATACCGAGTCAAAGTCAACTACCCTGTGCCTCCTAAATGGCATTTACTTCAACTCGCTATAGTGAGGTGAAAACTACAGTGCCTGTTTCCACAAAGCTATTTGGATAGACTGTCTATCTCGAGGTAGAGTGACCATCTGTCTCGTTTTTACCGGGACAGTCCTGTAGTTAAAGTCTGTTCCCTGCACCCCAACTTTTTTTTTTTAAAGAACGGGCACATTGTCCCGTATTTCCCCTGCAGCAGTGGGCAGGGAGGAGCTTCCACACTCAGGGCTTCAGCTCCCCTCCCCTCCCCACCCTGCATGCTACGGGGCTGAACTTCATCCCTGCAATGGGGAAAGGTGGACGGGAAACCACCAGCAGTTGGAGCTTCAGTCCCTGGAGCCCCAAGTACTGGTGGCTCCTCCCTGCCACACTGCAGGGCCAAAGCCCCGAGTGCCAATGGCTCCCCTCCCCTCTCCAGACTTGAGCGCCAGCGACTCCACTCCCCCTCACCTACGGGACTGAAGGCCTGAGTGCCAGCGCCCCTTTTTCCCCCAGCTGCAGGGCTGAAGTCCTGAGTGCCCCTCCCCAGGAATGAAGCCCCATGCACCGATAGCCCCTCCTTCGGCATCCCATATTTGGCAAAGAGAAATATGGTCACCCTATTTCAAGGTAAACACTTTTTTTTTATTTGTAATGAATCCATAGCTCCCACTGTGCTTTGAGGAAGCTATTGGCAGGAATTGTGCAGCCTAGATTTCACACATAGCTTCACTCTAAGAAAGGTCATTCCTACAATATACAGAAATTAGCTGTGTTAATTTGCTAACTAAACCCAAGGAGACTTGGAATTTTGACCCTCAGCTCTTTATTCATACTAATTAGTTTCATTTGTCTCTTAATGTCTGAGGCTACGTCTACACTGGCATGATTTTGCACAAATACTTTTAACGGAAGAGTTTTTCTGTTAAAAGTATTTACTCAAGAGAGCATCTATACAGGCATATATATTTTAGCCATCGGGCTTTCTTGCGCAATAAATTAACGTTGCCTGTCTACACTGGCCTCTTGTGCAAGAACACTTGCGCAAGAGGGCTTATCCCTGAGCAGGAGCGTCAGAGTATTTGCTTAAGAAGCGCTGATTTCATACATTAGAATGTCAGTATTCTTGCGCAAATACTTACAGCCAGTGTAGACAGGTGGCAAGATTTTGCGCAAAAGCGTCCACTTTTGCGCAAAATCTTGCCAATGTTGACATAGCCTGACAGAGACAGGGAAATAGAGGATGGAAACCATGTCTGCTCACAGGCATTTGGGCTACATCTACACTGTAGACTTCTTGCAAAAAAGCTTATGCAAATGAAGCTCAGCGTGGAATATCGCTGCACTTCATTTGCATAAGGCTTTTGCGCAAAAAAGAGCCATGTAGACAGCTCCTTTTTGCGCAAAACCCCCCTCTTGCACAAGAGCCGGTCTTCCTTATTTTTTCAGGAAGAACAGCTCTTGCGCAAGAGGGGGCTTTTGCATAAAAAGGAGCCGACTACACGGCTCTTTTTTGTGCAAAAGACTTGTGCCAAAATGGCTGCTCATTAATTATGCAAATGACGTGTAGCGATATTCCACACCGAGCTGCATTTGCATAAGCTTTTCTGCAAGAAGGCTACAGTGTAGACGTAGCCCAATTGGTGATGGCAAGATAGTAATCATCATTATCTGTGGTGGTTTATACCTGTCTTTTAACAAACTGTCTCACATGGGTAGGGTGTAGTCTATAAGTTTAAAAACAACGAGTAGTCCTGTGGCATCTTAGGGCATATCTACATTGCAGGCTAAAGTCGAATTCAGATACGCAACTTCAGCTATATTAATTATGTAGCTGAAGTCAAAGTACTTTAACTCCACTTTTGGCGCTGTCTACACTGTAGAGAGACAGAGGAAGAACATTCTTCCTTTGAATTCCCTTATTCCTCATAAAATGAGGGTTATAGAAGTCGGAAAAAGAAGCCCGTTATTTTGAAATTATTTCAGAATAACAGGCTTGCTGTGTAGATGTGCACTCTGTTATTTTGAAATAATGTTATTTTGAAAAAATGCTGCTGTGTAGACATGCCCTTAGAGACTATTATATTTTTAATTAATAAGACTAATTAATAGTATATATTTTTGTTAGACTGGAAGGTTATGTCTAAAATAATATCTTATTTCAAAATAATAACTCCCAAAATAACTATTTCAAAATAAGCATTATTACTTGTGGAAAGCAGGAGGGTATGTCTACACTACCCCGCTAGTTCGAACTAGCGGGGTAATGTAGGCATACCGCACTTGCAAATGAAGCCCGGGATTTGAATTTCCCGGGCTTCATTTGCATAAGCGGGGAGCCGCCATTTTTAAATCCCCGCTTGTTCGAACCCCGTGTAGCGCGGCTACACGGGGCTCGAACTAGGTAGTTCGGACTAGGTTCCTATTCTGAACTACCGGTACACCTCGGTGGAACCGGTAGTTCAGAATAGGAACCTAGTCCGAACTACCTAGTTCGAGCCCCGTGTAGCTGCGCTACACCGGGTTCGAACAAGCGGGGATTTAAAAATGGCGGCTCCCCGCTTATGCAAATGAAGCCCGGGAAATTCAAATCCCGGGCTTCATTTGCAAGTGCGGTATGCCTACATTACCCTGCTAGTTCGAACTAGCGGGGTAGTGTAGACATACCTGGAGTTATTATTTCAAAATAACCAGCCCCTCATTTCAAAATAACAGGCTTGGTAGTGTGGATGCTCTGTTTGTTATTTCAGAATAAGGGGAGCTATTTCAAAATAACTCCCTAGTGTAGACTAGGGCTTAGGTGCCACAGAACTACTCTTTGTTTTTACCAAAATGTGTCTCAAACCCTAGATTCCTAGTGGATTCCTTACTGCTCCTAAATTCACAAAAAATAAGAGTTGCCTTTCACGCCTTTTATGTTCTGTAGCAGAACAGAAGAATATCCTAGAAGATGGTTGAATGGTAAAAAAAAAAAAATCAAATATTTTGCAAATAAAACTGCTGAGTTCACTTCCCATTTATTTGCATGTATGCCGACAACTGAAGGGTATTTCTGAACCCTAAAAGCTTTGTGAACATTTGCCGACTCCCTCATATTAATAATGAATTTCCATCACTTCTATGATTTGTTTTAATTGAATGGGGAATGAAAGATATGTAAGGAGGCCAGGGGCTTTGAAGAAATCAAAAGGCTGCCTCTCCATTCTTTAGTCTCTCTCATAAAATTATTCCCTGAGCACAAATGCTTTCATGATCTCATCTTCCCTTTGCATTACGCATCGAAAGGTACATGTGCTGTAGCTTCTTAAGAGATGTGGCACAGCAAGTAGGCTCCCTCTGGAAAATCCCAGAAATGTACTGCCTCCCAGAGAGACCACTGGAGTGGTGCAGCTCTAAACTGTCCCCAACATAGGCAAGTACCTAAATGACACAATCCAGTTGTTAGCAAAGAAAACAGGAACAGATAGTAGTATGCCATGTGCAGGTAGTTAATGTTCTGAAGAAATGTCCTTCTGGGGACTACTGAGGCTTCAGCTACAATTAAAAGCTTTGCGCAAAAGGGACTTTTGCCCGAACGGGAGCAGCATAGTATTTCCGCAAGAAGCACTGATTTCTTACATGAGATCGTCAGTGCTCTTGCAGAAATTCAAGCAGCTAATGTAGACAGCTGGCAAGCTTTTCTGCAAAAGCAGCTACTTTTGCGGTAAAACTTGCCAGTCTAGACACAGCCACTGTGTAGACGTGGCTATGATAACAGAAGAGTGGTTTGTTTGTTTGTTTGTTTGTTTGTTTGTTTGTTTGTTTCAATATAGCTAACATCATTCTGGGAAGTGATTTCCCGCACTGACAGTGGACACTGCTAGGCCATGATAGGCATAGCCTGAATTTTGTGCATTTAATTTCTTAACTTTAACATTGTAGTGACCTTAATTTTTTTTAAAATCTCTTTAATTTAACTTCCCCTTTTTAGTTTATTTTGAAAGACTTTTAAAGTACTTCTCAGACTTCTGCAGATGGTGAAATGGGGCTTGGAAGTGTTCACTTGAGATGCTCTCTATTGATGGCTTGTTAATATGTGTTAAAACAAATTTAAATACTCCAATGTGAACTAACAAAATCTCTAGGGTTAAATGCAGCTGGAAACCAACCTTTGTATCCTGTTTAGTTTGCACACTGAAAATTAACAATTGTTAACACATATTTACAAACACGTGGTGAAATGTAATTAAAAATCTCTGTACTTACAAGCCATAAATGAAAAATCCTTAACTGAGGCGTCTTCAGATGAGAAAGCCTTAATCTGAGACTGCTTAACAGAGGCTACACATGTCCTGTTTTCCAAATCATCATATATATAGGGAACCTTGTACACAAAAGCACAGTACAGGCAGTCCCCGAGTTATGCGGATCCGACATGTCAGATCCGCACTTACGAACGGGGCTTTCTCGCCCGGAGCTCGCAGGCAGCAGGACCGCCCAGAGCGCAGTGGTCCAACCACCTCGACCTCCGGGGCGAGAAAAGCTGCTCTGGGTGCCCCTGGTCTGCTGTGGACCATCTCCAGCAGACCAGGGACACCTGGAGCAAAGCCAGGGAGGCAGAGGGGTCCCGCGCCTCTGAGACTTTGCCAGAGCAAAGCCTCAGAGGCGCGGCACCCCGCCGCCGCTGCCACTTTGCTCCCGGTGCCTCTGGTCTGCTGGGGACCGTCTCCAGCAGACCAGGGACACCTGGAGCAAAGCTGGGAGGCGGAGGGGTCCCGCGCCTCTGAGGCTTTGCCAGAGCAAAGCCTCAGAGGCGCAGCACCCCGCCGCTGCTGCGGCTTTGCTCCCCGTGTCCCTGGTCTGCTGGGGGGGGGGGGACAGCTAGTGCCCCCCCCCCCCCAGGAGACCAGGGAGACATGGAGCAAAGCCCCGGGCCTGTGGTAGAGCAGGTGGGACGCTGCCGGTTGGTCCCGCAGCACCGCTCCTTGGCGCTACTGGACCAACCCAGCAGCACCCCAGCTGTTCTGCCCCAGGCGTCCCCAAGTCAGCCGCTGCTGAAACTGACCAGTGGCTGACTACAGGAAGCCCCTGCCCCGGGCTTCCTGGAATCAGCTGCTGATCAATTTCAGCAGAAGCTGACTTGGGGATGCCTGGGGTTCTTAAGTTGAATCTGTATGTAAGTGAGAACTGGCGTCCAGATTCAGCCGCTGTTGAAACTGATCAGTTTCAGCAGCGGCTGAATCTGGACGCCAGTTCCGACTTACATACAGATTCAACTTAAGAACAAACCTACAGTCCCTATCTTGTACGTAACCCGGGGACTGCCTGTACATATTTCCAATGTGAATGAATGGGTGTATCATCTTTAAATTCCAGCCAGAACTTTAAAAATACAGAATCTGTTGTCTTCAGACTTTAATTGCCTAGCCCTCCTTGGTGAGGGAAATAAAAGAAATTCAGTATGATGGTTTTAAGCCATTTATGATCTATGTGAACAAAACAAGTCAAACAGAATGGAAAGCAGAAATGCATTCTTTTTTCCAGTAATAAACTGAACAAAATTGGCTTCAGCTTTCCTTAACTAGTCATCTTTGCACGCCTGGAAAGTTTCATTCCTTTTAAAAAAATTTTGAAAAAGTTATGAGTAATTGATCAAGTAGTTAGAATTGAAACTACAGCTTAACTATTGCAATAACTATATTTGAGTGTTGCAATAAAAAAGAAGAATCTGAATGGAATGGTAAGATATGCATCAACCAATCTGATTGGCTAATGTGCAGTGCACTTGTTATCTGGAAGTTCTCTATACTTACAAACTAAAGTTCATCACCCATTACAAAACCATAATTCTATTTTCTTTTGCTCATGTTCACTTTATAAAAGAAATTACAATCTCTGTAAAGGAATTTTTTTTATTATAAATACTGGTCGGGAAGAGGAAGGCTTCACGTTATCAGCACTTCCCAACGAATCATTAGCCTCCAGGAAATGCTCTTCCCCTAAATCACGACTGAATAAGCAATGTTGGATTTTTTTTTTTTTTTTTAAAGCAGCTTTTCTCAGGCTCTTTCCCAACTGGGGAGGGACAAAATCCCACACTGAGTTTGTGGTGAAGGCATGGAGCAATCTGGGAATTCAGTAGCTCTTATTCTCACCTTCCTTCCCATACCCCTCAGCAGTACTGAGCAGCACACACTCTCTGCCCCCCTGTGACTCAAGTACAGAGGGCTGAAGGCTTCAGAATGTCAATAGTCATGGAGATCTGGAGGCTGGAGGAACAGGATGAATGCTCACCCACTATTACATATAATTAGCCTGCGGCCTAGAACTAACTCAAGTACTACATGATTGCATTGCAAAGCTTAAAGCACCAGTTAAATTGCTTTACTAATCCTAGACATTTTTATTACAAAAATATCCCATTGGTGCCATTACTAGTCTCATTTTTAACTCACAAGAAAGTTGAGTTTATAAATATATTTCACACTGAAGCATGGCTCTCAGTGGAGTTGCTTGAGTCAGCCAGCAACATGCACATTATCTATGTAAAATATCAACCTACTGACAGACATAATTAGTGAGTTTGTATAACACAGAGGGTAAGTTCTATTCCCATGTGAATTTTGAAATGACAGTTTGTCTTCATTTAGCCTGTGGTTTGCCTGGTTGGGCTTGCCCCTGTGAAGTGGTTACATGTGCAGCATGACAGTCACAGAGGTGCTGCACTGCAGTGGGTGACACGGATGGTACCTGAGGTCTAACCACAGAGATTCGATACATTTTAGTGGTTGAATTTTTAAACCCTCTTTATCCAGTTCCTGAAGCAATGTGTTGTACAACAGTTTCATTCCGACCAGGCACTCACACTCAACCAGTGACTGACTGCTACAGAGTGCGCTTCAAAATCCCCAAGCTCATTAGTGAGTTTATCACAGGCATTTTAAATTGGGTGCACAACCATTAACGGAATTATAAAACAGAAAAGGGTGGTCACTTGATTGGCTCAACATTTCCATCTGTCTGATTTTAGATACAAGGGTGTTTTACACAGTGGAATGACAAATTAGACTGTTCCACTCTAATGCCTGGGTTAAAGAAAGAAAAAGGGGAAAGGTGACCTTATAGAGCATTAAACAAGTGGGAATACAAGGGTCTTTAAAACAACAACATGCTCCTGATCCCTTAAACAGAAATGTTATTCAAAGTAGTCCTTACCTATAAAGTTACCAAAGAGGGTAGCACCAAAGAAGTGGGCAGCAGGAACACTTAGCCCACCTTCATTTTGTACTCAAGCAGTCCAAAGTACTTATGACAAAATGACATGTATAATTTCCAGCATCTTTTGATTTGACCCATTGATTCCTAAAATCGTATGCCAGTAGCCCATAATAATTGCCCAGTATTCTGTGACCCTCTCTATTTACTACTTTTTCTGTGTAAAATATTTGTGCATGTTCCTACAGTTAATGTAAAATAAGTAGTCATTGAACATTAGGCCACCTTACCCTGTGTGATGTAGAGAAAGGGTCTCTCATAACACACACATGTAAATGGCTACAATTAATATCAGGAAGGGACCCTTTAGTATGTCAATTGTGCTTTAGAATATAAGGCCCAGCTCCTCAAAGATACGTAGGTACCTCAGGGTGTGTCTAGACTACAGGGTTTTTTCGAAAAAAAAAACTTCCCCTGTGTCTAGACTGCTGCTGCGTTCTTTCGAAGGTAAAAAGTTCTTTCCAGACTGCCTGGGTGCTCTCTTTCGAAAAAGCAGCTTGCTTTTTCGAAAGTACTGGTTGTAGTCTAGATGCTCTTTTTTAAATGTCCGCTAGTTCGGACTCCGTGCCCCGCGGCTACATGCGGCACGAACTAGGTAGTTCGGACGAGGCTTCCCATTCCGAACTACTGTTACTCCTCATAATTAAGGAGGAGTAACAGTAGTAGCTGCGGGGCACGGAGTCCGAACTAGCGGACATTTAAAAATGGCGGCGCCCGGCAACATGCAAATGAAGCCTGGGAAATTCAAATCCCGGACTTCATTTGCAACTCCAGTTGACTACATTACCACCCTAGTTTGAACTAGGGTGGTAGTGTAGACATACCCTGAGTCACTTTGTGCTTCCTTAGCTGCAACAAAGCAGCCCTAAGACAATGTTGACAGGACTATAGGGTTCTCAGGGTCATACCAATTTTCTTCCACAATTTGATCTGAGGAAGTGGGTCTGGCCCACGAAAGCTCATCACCTAATACACCATCTTATTAGTCTTTAAAGTGCTGCATAGTCCTGTCTTTTGTTTCAGCAAGACCAGACTAACATGGCTACATCTCTAGTACTAAAACTAGTGTCACTGGAGCAGTGTAAATATTTTTCTTGGTGGAACTAGGCCTAGGAGCACCATTTGTACCTGAACCAATTCACACTAAACCTCAATTAGACAGCAGCAGGATGAGCAAGAGGAGGATTCTCTGGTTGTTTTGGCTGTTTTCCTTGGAGAAGCTCACAGTTTCAGTCTTATCAGCTTTCTAAACTGGTAAGTTTCAGGGCTAAAAGTCTTGCATAAACAGCTGAATTATCTTTTATACTGTCTACTCGCCAGTGCTCTAAGACGGATGTCAGACATTTGAGGTTTGCCACAAACCAAAATGAAGCTTATTTACACTCACAAAAGGCACCCCTGGAATGGTGGTGGCACAATGTGTTTATCAATACCAGACATTTCCCTTACCTTTATAGGCAGAGAAAGGCTTCCCACATGCACAGAGCTCTGACCTCTGTGGTTACATTTGTAGTATATTGCTTCTGTATAACACATAATGAAAAGAGTTCTATCTCTGACTCACACTGACAAATCTGGGGTTAGTAGTAATATTTTCATGAGTCCTCAGTGCCTCAGTTTCCCTCGGGTCTTGACATTGCTATACACTGAGTGTAAAGGAAAAGGAGAAGGGGTTTGATCAGGTAGCCACCTAGATGGAGACCAAAGTCATTCACAAACCGAGTAAAGTCTAAATGTATAAATGGGGAATCTGAAAGAAACCCAATGACTGAGACATGAACACCCAGAGCACGTCTACATAGCAGGGCTAAAAATAAGCTACACAACTTGAGCTACGTCAATGGCATAGTTTAAGTCGAAATAGCTTATTTTGGCTTTAGGCACTGTCTCCACAGCAGGAAATCTGAAAAAGAGCACTTTTCCTCCAACTTCCCTTATTCCTCATAAAATGAGGGTTACTGTGAGTTGGAGTAAGACGTCCTCCAGCTTGACATTATTTCACAATAAAGGCTTGTAGTGTAGACATACCCCAAATAGCGTTTTCCGCATCTTGACAACATGCCTGTTATTTCAAAATTGCTTTCAAAATAACTGGCACGCTATTCCGACATCCCAGTAAACCTCGTTCCACGAGGATTAACGGACATTTTGGATTAACACTCTATTTCAAAATTAACTCAAAATGAGCTATGCAATTTGCGTAGCTTATTTTGAGTTAAGGGTGTAGTGCAGATGTACCCTCTACTGACCAACAGCTAAGAGGAAGAATATTTACATGTCCTCTCTATTGGATAGCTAAAAAGCAAAGTTCGCCAAGATGGAGAGCAAAGGAATACGGTGTCAGATGGCTGTGTTTAGAGTCCCCTGACTTGGGACAGAGGCTATGTATACTTTGCAATAAAATACTCACAGTTGCCTTGTGTCAGCTGACTCAGGCTCGCAGGGCTCAGGCTGCAGAGTTATAAACTTGTTGTGTAGATGTTCGGGCTCCAGCCAAAGCCCAGATGTCAACACAGATGTCAAAGCCCCATACCAGAACTCTGCAAGCACAAGTCATCTGACAAAGGGCAGCCACAGGTGTCTTACTGCAATGTAGACATTCCCTGAGACAACTTGTTATTTTTTAAAACGTTGTTCCTCAAACAGAGAAAGAGAGAGTCAAAGTGGATTCTATAACAGCATGGGCATTGAAGCCCTGGAGCTGGCCAGCCTAAACTTTGTCTTCTCTTTGCTAACCTAAGGCCTTTCAGAGGATGCGTGTGCCAGGTGTCTGGTAATCTGTTACTTGAGAAGGCTCAAGTATTTGAGAAGGCTCTCTGGTGTCACTGCACTCACTGAAGAGGTATAGTATAGGACAAGCCTCCCATAGGCAGGCCCAGTCCTTGGGCAAGGTGAACGAGGAGATTGCCTTGGGCCCCAAGCATTCAGGGCCCTGCACTGCCCAGCTTCCAGCCCTGCCCACCCAGTTGGGAGCCACGCAGCCTTGCAGCTCAGTGTGCTGCCTTGGGCCCCTCACACTCTTTGACCGGGCCTACCCACAGGAGTCTGGTTCCTCTGGATATGCTGAAGGGAGCCACAGAGAGTCAGGGATCATGTCAAAGGTCCCGTCACAGAGCCTTGAAGATCATGGGCCTGCCTCAATGGAAGTGTAGACATCTGGGAACCAGCACACTAAAGGGGTGACTCCCAAGGGACTAGCTACATGCTGGGGCCAGACCCAGTGGATCCATATCACCCACAATGCAATCTGCAATCATGAGCAGCTGCCAACAAGACATGACCAAACTGTTTTGCCAAATGGATTCATTTACAGAACTAGCTAAGTATCCCAAAGTAGCCCTTCTACTGCTAAGACCATAACTGCACCTACAGCATATGCCCCAGGCACCTAGATAGTACAGTGGTGGGCCCATGCTTCAGACTGAGCCATAGGCACAGAGAACAAAGCAGTAGTGTCACAGTACTTCTGCTTAGATCCTGGGTTTTACCACTTCCAGGCCATTTATGTGCTATGAGTTCTGAATGGCTCTGTGTTGCAGGAGAGAAGGCTTTTACCATTCCTATAGTCACTGCTGAGTGGCATGAGAGGACTCATAGTAGGATAGGAGAGAAAGCACCGTGAGCAGGAACAGGGGTGGTAAGAGATAAGCGGCAGTCTAGCAAATGGGCAATAAGAAAGAGAGAAGTGGCCCCAGGGAGGGACCAGAAGAGATCAGAGCCTCTCTCATCATCTGTCTTTGTCCCCCAAATCAAACAACATTAGTGTCAGAACTAGCTACGAGAAGCAGTTGGGAAGAAGCAGCAGAGCCAACGCTGCTTCAAATATTGATACCTCCTAACTAAGTAGCTCTAAATAATGAGCTGAATAATTACTCAGCCAAATATCGATGTTTTGTCTAGCATTTGGCAGAATACCTATCTGAAGTCAAATTTCAGTACATCTATATGTCTAATATAGCCCTGTCTTCTACATGACACTGCTGTCAGAGTAATGCTCACTAACAGATCTAATCCAAGCCCATTGACATCAATGTGACAACACTCCATGAGCTTTGGATCATCTTATTTGGGTCATTCTCATAGCAGGGCCAAAGTACAGGACCAGTTTCCTGATTCCATTTGTTCCTCTAGTTACAACAAACAAATTATTAAAGACAGATGCAGAAGAAAGGTTTGTGGAGGAGAATAATTAATGGTGCATTTCACCACCAAAGGAATGGATGTCAGAATCCCATTAATAGGCAACCAGTGTCAGTGACGTATATCAGTATGTGTCATGAGACAGAGTGGGATAGTGGAAAAGAGATAGACCCTGTGTTGCTGTCACAAGCCTTCTGGCTGAGAAGGTCTGTATGGGAATCTGCTTAGAGACCATCAACACTGCTTCCTTGACATCAAGTACTACCTCTTCTCCCCTTGGTATGAAAGTCCATTACGGCAACATTCCACCACCACAATTACAAGGTAGGAAGTAATGTTCCACCAGCTAGTGAGGTTGATTTGGCTGAACATTTCTTAGTGTAGTCAAACAATGATTGCCAACCTTTTCCTTTTCGTGACCCACTTCTCCATAGCAGGATCATCCTGTGCCTTCCTTCTGTGTACCAGAGGTCTAGATGGGTACCCTATCCCTTTTAGTAATAAAGGACAGAAGTAGAAATTGCAACCCTCAGGCTCAGAGCCCCTGAGGTAAGATATTAATTTATTTTACTTGTTGTATTAAATTAATATTTCATTTTAAATCAGAGAATGGGGGGAAGCTATTTATTTTCCGAAGAAAAGATACTTGAAAATAAAAGATTCATAGGGGAAAAAAGGATGCTATAATTAATAAAACTGAAAACAGCTCTCATATACCACATACTTTACATGCACACTTCCTGGGTAACCATAGCCAAACACATTGATATCTTTGCCTCAGATGTATTAACCAATCATTAACTTCACAGTATGGAGAAGAGAGACTAGGTGTACTCAGCAGGTCATGCAGGAAATACTTTACATCCCAGTGATTCATTTTATTGCAAGTCAATCATTTACTACCACTGTAATCACAAATATGAGATTTCCAAACATATGGGGTGAAACGCTGGCTCCATTGACTCATGGGCAAAACTCCTTGCATTTCAATGGGGCTAGATGATGTCTTTCTTAGGATATAAAACAAAAGACAGAACTATATAGCACTTTAAAGACTAACAGGATGGTTTATTAGGTGATGAGCTTTCGTGGGCCAAACCCACTTTTTCAAATCAATTTGTGGAAGAAAATTGGCACGACCATATATACCAAAATGATACAATCAAAAAAAGTGAACACGTAAAATTGACAAATCAAATTTTAGAACAGAGTGAGGGTGAGGGGGGAAGGTTAGTGTCTATGAGGTAATGACATTAGGGGTGATAATTGGGGAAGCTATCTTTGTAATGAGTGAGATAATTATCTGAAGTCAGGAATGAGGAGAGAGAAATCTGTATAATGGATTGAGGATAGTAATGGGTGCTGTTCATCTACATATTAAGTTAAAGGTCATATTTAAAAAAAATTATTAGCCAATACAAGGAAATTTATTCTTGCCCTAAGGCAAGAGTTATTAGATGCACTGCTTCCAGTCAGCAATAGGACATGACAGGACATTCAGGGTATGTTTAGACTACATGGCTCCATCGAAGGAGCCATGTAAACTAGTTTACCCAGCATAGGCAAAGAAGTGGGGATTTAAATAATCCCTGCTTCATTAAAATAAACATGGCCACCGCGCTGTGCTGACGATCAGCTGATCCTGCACAGCACGGCAGTCTGGATGCGGATTTGTCGGCTGGGGAAACCTTTGCCGACCAATCCCTTATGCCTCGTGAAACAGAGCTGATAGATCTCCACCCAACAGATCCACGTCTAGACTGCCGCGCTGTGTGCCAGATCAGCTGATCGTCAGCACAGCATGGTGGCCATGTTTATTTTAATGAAGAGAGGATTATTTAAATCCCAGTTTCTTTGCCTATGCCGGGTAAACTAGTTTACATGGCTCCGTCCATGGAGCCATGTAGTCTAGACATACCCTCAGAGTAGTTCCATCAAGGCACACCTTGGTGCCTTGTGAGGGCCAAACATGGGAAGGGTTATGATTCTACATCCATAACCCATGCCCTGCAGTTTGATACTAGGTTTAGAAAATGGGTATTTTTAAAAATAAAGATGCAGTCAACATGATTATTATGATATAGATCCTCAGCCTTCACTAAGATCCCTTTGCGCCACTACAACAGCACAAAGGACCTTTAACCAGACTTAATTTGGCAGCTGGAATCCTGAATTCAGTCAGCTTTATATGATCTCTTCCTCCCAGCATAGGAGCCATGACAGGAGTGAGAGAAGGCAGAGATGAAGTTATCTCGTGGCTAGGTAACTTAAATGTAACAATCTATAAGGGACTGTGCCAGTTGGACATTACCACAGCCCTGCGGCCAGGGGCTGGTTCAGATCCTGGTCAAGCCGTGGCACAGCGAGGCAGAAAGATGGCTCAAGCTGACAGCAGATGAAGATTCTGTCCTACCTTTTTATTACAGAAAGTGCGCATGCAGAGCATTTTTTACAGCCAAAGTATTCCTTTTTGCTTAACATTTTCTGTAATGACAGCAGTTTTCCCATTTCGTCAGGGGACATAATCTTGAGAATATGCATCGATACTGTGTTTTTAAAAATATATGACACAACATGTTTACTATTTACCTGTTTTCAGTTGTTTGGGGTTTTAATAGACTAGGAAAACTGCGGACACTATAGGTTTGTGGAATCATAAAGCAACATCGGTGCCTTACATACTGTTTTGGACCTTCAAAGCAGTCCTAATTGGCCTGTGTTTGCAGACATTTTATTTGATTTGGCTTGCAGAAGAGCTGGCCATTGCATTTTAAATCACCATTATTTTCTCCTTTAGGGTAGGAAGAAAACGTCCAGCTTTCTTGGGTGGGATCAGTGTGAAGTTTCTTTCCAGACACTGGGTTCTTTTCTCCCAAAACACTGCAAAATGAACTCAAACACTCAAATGTTTCAGACTTTGAAGCCTTCAGTCAAGGATGGTATTTTGGCACCTTATTTTTAGGAGCTCTCTTTTTAAAAGTGAGTAATCATAACTTATCCATCCCTACATTCTCCCTGTTCTGGACTTTGGGAATTTACATCATGTCATTTTTGGAATACCCCAGGCAAGGGCTATGTCTCCCTCTGCAGAGCTAAGAGGCTGCACTTCCTCAGCTTAGCACTATTTTGTTGGTTACTGAGTTTAACAGAGACCATTCTTATATGTTCCCCTCTTTTTAAGGCAAAAGAAGTCAAAACCGATGGGGGAGCCTCAAAAAGGGGCAGTGGCTTACTTCAGTTTGGATAAGCATCCAAAAGTTTGTACATTTATCTGACTAAAACCTTTGGGTTCCCTGTCATCCCCAGCTTCTACCCTTACTAGTTCCTGCCTATCTTGTGCTTTCACAGAACCAGCTGGTCCTTTGAAAAAGGGCAGTTGGGAAGCCTGCCCCAAACTTCCAGCCTGCCCCACATCTCCACTGTTTCTCTTCAGTGGGCATATGAATTGGCCCCTCCATTCCATATGGTACTTTCCTTCTGTGCCTAGGGAGCTTGCCTTCCCCATCCGGGATTTTACAATATTGGTACATTGTACAGAAGGAGACACTCCTAATTGAAATAGCTTCAGGGGGTAGCTGAGTTAGTCTGTACAGGATAAACTTAAATAAAACAACAAGTGGTCTGGTAGCATTTTATAGACTAACAAAATATGTAGATGGTATCATGAGCTTTCGTGGGCACAGCCCACTTCTTCAGATGAATGGAGTTTTAAGCTTAGAATGTACAGACCCAAAATAAATAGGGGGAAAAGGGAGGGAGGAAAAAATGGAGGGGGCAGGTAACAAGGAGCAAAGGGTATGAAAATATCAAAGGGAAAATCAAATAGGCAGAACTGGTAACCTATAAGCACGTATAGATTGGATAGTTAAAAGAAGCAGATAAGGATCATAGGATAGCAATTAGGGTATAGCTACACTAGCATGGACACCAGGCCCACTGACGGGACAGAGGGGCAAATGGGGCAGTTGTCCCAAGGCCCAAAGATTCAAAAGGTGCCCCGGGCTCTTTTAATCACCACCCAAGTGCTGTGTTCTGGGTGACTTTCAGAACTGGCTGCTCCCAACCGCATCCCTGAGGCCCCATCCCTTCCAGAGCACAGAGCCAGTCTCCCCCCCTCCCCACCACCACCACCACCACCTTGCCCATGGGCCTGGAAAGTCTGTCAGCACTGCTGGTGGATGCAGATGCCTTATGGCACTATAACTTCCTCCTCTTCCCCTACAGAATAAGCTATACCAGTATAAGCACTTTTTATACCAGTATAACTGCATCCACCCTGATGAGGGAAGGGGAGTTTATACCACTTTTATTATACCTGCCTAGTTAAAGCAGTACACGTTTTGTGTACAGACAAGGACATAACATCAGGATTGTAAAGGTCTGATATGTGGTGAGCTCCAAGAATAAGCAGATTAAGTGTGGTGCAGTAACAGGAGTGTTGTGAGCAAGACACAAGCAGTCATTCTTCCATTCTATTCTGTGCTGATTAGGCCTCAGTTGGAGTAGTGTCTCCAGTTCTGGGCACCACATTTCAAGAAAGATGTGGAGAAATTGGAGAGAGTCCAGAGAAGAGTAACAAAAAATGATGAAAGGTCTAGAAAATATGAGCTATGTGGAAAGACTGAAAGAACTGGGTTTGTTTAGTTTGGAAAAGAGACAACTGAGAGGAGACATAATAATAATTTTAAAGTCTTAAAAGGTTGTTACGAGGAGAAGGGAGAAAAATTATCCTCCTTAACCTCTGAGGATAGGACAAGCAGCAATGGGCTTAAATTGCAGCAAGGGAGGTTTAGGTTGGATATTAGGAAAAATTTCCTAACGGTCAGGGTGGTTAAACACTGGAATAAGTTGCCTAAGTAGGTTGTGGACTCTCCATCACTGGAGACATTTAAGAGCAGGCTAGATAAACACCTCTCAGGGATAGCCAATATGATGTTTGGTCCTGTTGTGAGGGCAGGGGACTGGACGTGATGATCTTTCAAGGCTCCTTCCCATTATAGTAATCTATGATTCTGTTAGCTACAGGCTGCAAGCAAAGCTTTCTGCTAGCCTTAGTACTGTAAGTCAATGATGACCTGTTGCATTGACATTTAAGTTTAGCAGCACAGAAGCAGAGAAATGCACCGGTACACAGAAGCCAGGCCTGGACACGAACATGCTCAGTTGAGACATTAATAAAAGTTTAGGCCGGGATTTTCAAGACGCCTAAAGGAGTTAAACTTCCAATTCCCATAGAAGCCGAACTCCCTTAAGAAACTCTTAGCATCAATCTTTTGAAAAAATGTATTCATCCATCCAGGGCTGGCAACCAAGTCATTTGGAAAGCATTCCCACTGCCCAGAAGGCGTTCCAACAGGTTAAGTGTCCTTGGCAGCTAATGAAAGAGCTGAAGAATTATGACCATACCAAAGGAGTATGGGAAACCCAATAATTTCCATGGCATGTGAGCATGTAATAAAATTTCCTGAAACCATGATTAATAAAGTCAACAGAAGGAAGGAAATTCTCAAGGCTAGGTATTTCCCATGGTGCTGGTATGTCCTACCTCTGTGTGCCATCTTGGGAGGAGCCCTCCCCTACTGCTGAAGTATCTGCATAATTCCTTCTTGCTGGAATTGTCCCCACTGGAAACCCAAGGAAAAGCCTGCATTGAGGTCATTATACTTGTGCCCTGTCAGTAACAGCATTTCAATACCACTTGCATTAGAGAGACTGAGCCAGCAAAAACAAACTTCACTAGGCTCCTTGGTTATACCAGCTTGCACAGCGTGACTCAGCTTTGTGTAGGCGTCCACCCTATGATAATAGCTTCCCTCCTCTGCTCCCCCAATCATCACCTTGCCCAGACCAGGCTCTGAAGGGACAATCATCCATACAATACTTTGGATACTTTAGTCCAACAAGCTTTTTTTTTTAACATGCTTGAAAGACTAAAGCTATGAGCGAGGCAGTGCTAGGCTGCTGAGGAAGTGCGGCCTTTGCCCATAAAAGCTTATGCCCAAATAAATCTGTCAGTCTTTAAGGTGCTACGGGACTCCTCATTGTTAGTGCTAGGCACCATCATCTTTCATGAAGTTAATTGTAGTTAAGATTGTTCAGCATCTTGGAGCATCCAGCCTTCTTCAAGTAATTGATTCTTTGTGCTCACTCATTATAATTCAGACTCTACAATTCTTTAAGGGGTAAATATTTCATGATTTCCCTTTTCTCATGGGCCTACTTCCTGAATCTGAACACAAAGGCAGCAAATAATTGCAGAGGACTGGGCAATTATCAAAAAAAGATTTGGAGCCTCAGATAAGCAGCAGCCAATAGATTATTAGATGACCTGCTTAGTCTGAAAAACGGGCAAGAAATCCCAGGAGGTCCAGATGCCTCATAAGAGTTCCAATATTTTCTGGTTCTGCATCTGGGTGGGAAATACGTTACAAACACTTCTCACTGCAACTCAGCATTCATGTAACCAGTCAAAGATGTCATCAGTAGCAGCAGCATCGCAAGAAAATGTAGAAGGGAAAACAAAGTTAACAAAACTTTTTTTACTGAAATCAAAAAAGGTTCTGATTATTTTGAAATTTGAGTGTTTGGAGGAACCTTTATTTTATTTCATTATATTTGTCTTGAGCCCGGTCATTACCTGCCACAGGTTTTAACAGAGCAGTGTTGATTTCCATCACTGAGAATCTGGCCCATAATTCTTAATAGAAGGATGTAGGGGATTTTAAAAAAACACCCTAAAGCTGAATTAGGGTGGGATCTATAATAAATAAATAAATAATAATTATAATTATAATAATACTATCCATTTGAAAAACTTCAGAAACATGCATTTCATTGCTAGACTCCCAAGCCTTTTCTACACTAGACCAGGAAGGTCAGCTTAAGGTACGAAACTGCAAGTGCTTTCATCTGAAAATTTGACACCTTTTATCAAGGTCTGAGCAAAGACCTGACCTGGATAGGCTGCTACATTCAATACCCTAATGACATCAAAAGTTAAATATCGAGCACTTACAGCCCAATCTGTTGGACTCATTTAGCTCCAACACTCTAATTGACAATATTTTTTCCCTTCTCTTTCTCTCCCTCTTTTTCTGCTATTTATTTGTAATTCTGGACCCCTTGCTCCATTTATCTGAAGTGGGTTGTGCCCACAAAAGCTCATAATACCATCTGCATTTTTTGTTAGTCCATAAGGTACTGCTGGACTATTTGTTGTTTTTTAGTTCCTACATGTGATGCCGGCCCAATAAGATTTTGATCTGGAAGTGAGGCAACATTAATATTTTTTCAAGGAGTCAAATTATATTGAAAACAAAGATTATGATACAATTTTGGTTGGCATTCATGTAATAAACATGATGATAATTAGTGATACATTATGTGACACAAAATGGGAGCAGAAACAATTAAAAACTAAAGCCTCAGTCCTACAAAGATATCTATGCAGGCAAGCCATTATACAGGATGTTAGGGTCCTGCCATGCAGATGTCTTCCCAGGATGTTGACCAAGCATCTCCTGAAACTCATTGCCACTTCTTTCTTTAATGTGCCCCTTTGTGACCATGAATTGCACTCCTGAGGTTAGCGCACAATGTTTAGTATGATACATTATCGCACACTGAACTAAAAAAAGAAATTAAAAAATGAAATGTCAATTAATTCTGATTACAGCCTATTTGAATTCTGTGTTGATAGGTACAATCCAGCAAAACCACAAACAGGCCAAAACAGCCCAGCTCCTCCAATGAGGGAGGGCAACTTCAGAAATCAACAATTTTCAAAGGAAGGTGAGAGACTGAGGTGACTAGACACTGAAATCAATAGGTTGGCTGGACAGAAAGAACTAAGTCAGGACAAACTTCTCCTCCAATATCTTAACAAAGGGTATGTCTACACAGCAAAGTTATTTTGAAATAACAGTTGTTATTTTGAAATAACTTTCCTATCGTCTAAACAGCCAAACCACTATTTCAAATTAATTCGAAATAGCGGAGCGCTTATTTCGAATTTGGTAAACCTCGTTCTATGAGGAATAACACCAAAATTGAAATAGCTATTTCGAAATAAGCACTGTGTAGACACTTATTTCAAAATAGGGAGCCTCCAGGCCTTCCCAGGGTGCCCTGGTGCCACTCTGGGCAAAACCAGGAAAACTACTCTCCTCCCCTCCAGCCCTGGAGCCCTTAAAGGGGTATATTCTGTTTGGCCACAGAGCCTGTTCCAGCTCTAGGCTTGCCAGCGTAGAGCCCGCAGAAGCTGCCTCTGACCCAGTTGCCAGCATGAGCGAGCCAGCCAGTGCCAGCCAGTCCTCCACTATTCCCAGGAGCAGTCTGGCAGCTTCCAGGAGCCTGCCAGGGGCCGTAAAAGGTGGGCACCTTCCTGGTCCAGTGCAGAGATCATGGACCAGATTGAGGTTTGGGAGGAATTCTCCAACATCCATGATCTCAGCACTAGACACACAGGATCGCGGCCGTCTACAGATGGATGGCTGACAGCCTGGCCACCAAAGGCCACATGTGCAATCAGGAGCAGGTGCACATGAAAATAAAGGAGCTGCAGCAGGCCTATGCCAGAGCCACAAGGGGCAGCTTCCAACCAGGGGCAGACACAGACCCGGTCCCCTATTATGAAGCCCTGGACCACATCCTAGGGCAGAGGGCCCTGACCAGGACATGGAGGAGGACGATGGCCAGGAGTCGCAGGAGCCTGGAGGGAGTGTGACACTTACCCTGGACCTCTGAGGCATCACAGAAGCCATGTCACCGCTGTCTTCCGAGGCTGGGGAGGCTTCGACATGTGAGTGCCATCACTATCCCCTTATGTGGGGTGGAGGACGGGAGGAGAGGGAGCCTAGGGTGTGGGCCTTGCTGACCACGGAGCATGCAGCAACCTGTGCATGTGCCATGCCAGCCGCACAGCCCCGGCTGGCTGCCACACAGGGGCTCTGGCCCGTTACCCACACACATGTATGTATGAAGGCACGTGACATGCTTCTGATCCGGGGGAGGGACACTGCACAATGCCGTCCCTCCAGAAGCCCCCGCTACACAAAGACAGGGCACATCTCCTCTCCTTCCCCCTCCCCTCCACACCCACAGTATATACAGCACAGGGGCCAGCTCACACTCCGGGGATAGGAGGACATGACAGTGCAGAGACATGACATCCTCGCTTTGCACAGGGGGTCTGGGCTTCACCCTCTGTCCCCCCAAGGAGAACTGACCACTTCTCTTGTTTCTCCACAGCCACACCAGCTGCAAGTGCAGGGTGCACCACCCCGCCCTGGACATCCTCCCACACCCGGGCCAGCAGGCTCACCCAGAACCAGGAGCAGTACCAGCGGCAGCACCTGGGGTTACTGCGAAGGCAGGTCCGCAGCCAGGAGCACTGGGTGCAGGAAGACCTCCGACTGCGGCAGGAGAGCTTGCAGGAGTTGCTTGACCAGAGCCATGCCATCTGCGACCACCTGCAGACCCTGGTGCAGAGATTGGTGCCTGACACTCCAGCCCCTGAGGCCACCCCAGCTATCGCTCCTCCTCCCACGCATGTTCCACTCCTGCTTCTCCCTCCACACCCTCCCCACCTGCTGTACCCTCCATACCCGCTCCCCCCCAAGGACGCTGAGGCCCCCTTACCCACAGTGCTGGAAGACAGGTGGGCCAGCAAGACCCCCAACCCTGACCTTCTCCTCCCCCTTCCTCGCCTTACCTCCCACTTCCAGCTCCCTCCTCCCAGGTTTACCCCTCCCCTATACCACCCTCATTCTCCCCCTCCCCCACTCCCTGACCAGAGTTATGTTCAGTAAAGAGAGTTTGTTTTTGGCAACATGTGTTTTTATTTTACATCAGGAAGGGGGGTTAGGAAGGGGAAAGTAGAAAGACGTGAGGGTGGAATAAGGCACAAGGCCCCAGTGAGGCATGCCAGGGAGACATCACTCCTCCTCCATCAGGAAGCTCTCCTGCAGGGCCTCCTGGATACGGGTAGCCCCCCGATGGGCCTCCCGGCTGGCAGCTGTGTGGGGCTGCACATACAGGCCAGCCAAGTGCTCAGCCTCTGCCTTCCAGGCTGTCAGGAAAGCCTCCCCTTCCTTTCACACAAATTGTGCAGCACACAGCACGCTGCCATCACATGCGGAATATTCCTCTCGGAGAGGTCCAGGAGGGTGAGGAGGCATCTAAATTGGGCCTTCAGCCGACCAAAGGCCCCCTCCACCATGATGCGGGCCCTGCAGAGCCTGGCATTAAAGGCCTGTCAGGAGGGGTTGAGGTGTACCGTGTAGGGCTTCATGAGCCAAGGTTGTAGTGGATAGGCCGCATCCCCCACCAGGCACTCAGGCATGTCCACGTCCCTGACCCTGATGTGGGAGTCAGGGAAGAAGATCCCAGTATGCAGCCTCTGGCACACACAGGAGTTGCGGTAAACCCGTGTGTCATGTGCTTTGCTGGACCAGCCCACGTTAATGTCCAGGAACTGGCCCCGGTGGTCAGACACAGCCTGCAGGATGACTGGGAAGTATTCCTTCCAGTTTATGTAAAGGGCAGCCTGGTGTTCTGGGGCACGAATGGGGATGTGCATCCCATCAATTGTTTCCTCCTCCTTCCCCCCAGTTAGGGAAGCCCAGGCTGCCAAACCCCTCGACCACCGCATCCAAATCAGTGAGGCAGATGACTCTGCAGAACAGCACTAATTGATGGCCTTGACCACCTGCAGAGGGACACACAAAACCAAGACACACTGGGGTGCCAGGGTGGCTGACAGTGCTCCTTCCCCACCACTGCCCCATGCCCCCACTCCTCAGAAGCAACCCCCCCCTGCAATCCTGGCCACCGAGGGCAGTCCTTAGTGCGGCTGGGACAGAACAAACCCTCCCATGGAGGGGACGTGTACCACCTCCCCACCTTTTCTCTAGGGCAGCCCAGCCCCTTCTCGCACCCTCTCCTCCTGGCACAGTGCCTGGAGACAGCCTTGCCTGCATGAGCACTGCTCCAACGGTGGATTTCCCCATGCCGAACTGGTTCCCCACGGATCGGTAGCTATCCAGCATGGAGAGCTTCCAGAGGGCGATGGCCACATGCTCATGGAGGGGAATGGCGGGCCTCCTGTGCACGTTCCGTCACCGCAGAGCAGGGGCGAGCCACTCACAGAGCTCAAGGAAGGTGTCCTTCTTCATCCTGAAGTTCTGGGTCCATTGTTGGTCTCCCCAGAGCTCCAGGACGATGTGGTCCCAGCAGTCACTGCTGGTGTCCATATGCCAGATGCAGTGAGGCACGCTGGCACCCAGGCACTGCTGCTGCTCCTCCTCGACCCCCAGGGGGGTCTGGAAGAGGGCCTGGGGGTTGAGCTACAGCAGATGCTGCCCAGCAGTCTCCAGCAATTGCTGCAAGGCTTGCAGCAAGACATCCAAAATAAGCACCAGAGTACCCAGGTGAGTGCTGTGGTGTCCCGAGTCAGGGCAACCAAAGCAAGCAGAGACAAAAATGCTTTGCTGTCCCTCAGTGAGGTAGACAAGCAAGCAGGGAAAGCTGAGAACTGGCTGCCCAGGGGGGTCCCTTTAAGCACAAGCCACACAAAGCAACTACTGACCTGATGCCCTGCTGGAACCAGTTTCAGCTGACCTTAAATGCGATTCATTGTCCAATCGGTGTGGTCATTCTATTTCGAAATAGCAAAACGCTATTTTGAAATGCATTTTGTGTGTAGACGCGTTATTTCAAAATAACATATTTCGAATTAACTATTTCGAAATAAGATATTTTGAAATAACGCTGGAGTGTAGACATACCCAACATGTCTAAGTCCTTGGCCTGGAGAGAGAATGAAATGAAAAGGTTGTTGTGTTTCCATTTTAGCCTCTATTATTTGCTGTGATTGAGTGCATTTTTTGGTGTGTTATGGACCACCTTTTCAAGGATCTGGACTGACTCCAAAATCCTCCTCCCTTCCTTCAACCTGAGCTGGATATAGGGTCAGATGACCCAGGAAACTGCCAGGAGTGACAGGCAATGGCCCGGAGGGGAAGGGGGTGAGGGAGGGGCAGATCCTCGGGATGGTGTTTTGTTATTAGTGACAAAAGTTTAGCAAATGCACGGGGGCACAGAAGACACTTCTTGCCTGAGGCCCTGCCTAAAAGTAACTCATCAGACCATCAGATGTTAGGATCCGATGCAGCAAAGCACTTAAGCACATGCTTAACTGTAAGCATGTCAATAGTCCCATCAAAGTCAGTGGGACCACTTCTCGAACTTAACATGAAATGCATAATTAAGTGTATTTCTGGGTCAGAGTCTCACATCACGAATATGCTGAAATGCCTGTGCAGCAAGAGACACAGAATAACGATGCAGGACCTTATTTTTGAATTGTCTGGGCCTTACAGTGTGATTCACTGGTTTGTTTGTATGTTAATTTTCTCCAGTGAGGGGCAACCTAGGCTAGTGAGTGGACCTCCTTCATGTCAGTGGGCCACAAGAGTGTGGTAACCAAGTTGGTCTCCCGGAATAAATTTGCTAACTGGGCTTGCGTACCTAGAATTTGTTGGAGGGCGGGAGGCAGGGACTGAACCATAACAACACTTTGATTGGATGCACAGGGAGCGCATGACTCTTACAATGTTGTGTGCAATAAGCATGCCCCTCGCTTCAAATGCACTTGCTTTGTGTGCATGTCACTTTAGTAATACTGGTAGAGTATGTCTACTCAGCAAAGTTATTTTGAAATAACAGCCCTTATTTCGAAATAACTTTCCTAGCATCTACACAGCCAAACCGCTATTTCAAAATAAATTTGAAATAGTGGAGCGCTTATTTCAAATTTGGTAAACCTCATCTACGAGGAATAACGCCAAATTTGAAATAGCTATTTCGAAATAAGTGCTGTGTAGACACTTATTTTGAAATAGGAGGCCTCCAGCTTTCCCAGGGTGCCCTGGTGGCCTCTCCAGCCTCAACCAAGAACACTCCTCTCCCTCCCCCCTCCCTGCAACCCTTAAAGGGGTTGACTTTGGCCATAGTGCCTGTGCCAGCTCCAAGCCTGCCAGCCCAGAGCCAGCAGTCACTGTCCCTGACCCAGTGGCCCCAAAACATAAGCCAGCAAGCCACTGGCAGCCAGCCCTCCATCACTCCCCAGGAGCAGTCTGCCAGCTCCCAGGAGCCTGCCAGGGCCCAGAGAAGGTGAGTGCCTTCCTGGTCCAGAGCAGAGATCATGGACCAGATCAGGTTTGGGGGGGATGCCCTCAATGTCCATGATCTCCACACTAGACAGAGGAACATGGCCGTCTATGGCAGGATAGCTGCCAGCCTGGCCACCAAAGGCCACATACTAACCCAGGAGCAGGTTTGCATAACAATCAAGTTGGTCCGGCAAGACCCCACCCCCACCCCTGAGCCCTGAGCTTTCCTTCCCCCTTCTTCCCCTGGCTTCCCCCTTCCAGCTCCCTCCTCCCAGGTGTCTACCTCCCCTTTCCTACCATCTCCCTTCCCTTCTCCCGCCTCCTTTCCCCAGTCTCACCAGAGTTTCATTCCCCCCCCCACACACACACTTTTGCTAAATAAAGAGAGTTTGTGTTCATGAAAATACGTGTATTTTATTTGACATAAGGAAGTGGGGCTAGGGAGGGGTAAGTGGAAGGACGTGAGGGAGGAATGAGGCACAAGCCCCCAGTGGGGCAGACCAGGGAGGATCTTAGTGCTCCTCAGGGTGGAAGCTCTCCCGCAGGGCCTCCTGGATACTGACAGCCCCCCGATGGACCTCCTGGATGGCAGCCTGCAGAAAGTACAGCCAGGCTCGCAGCAACGCATCCAGGAGAAGCACCAGAGTGCCCAGGGGCAGCTCTGGCTCCATGTTGCAGAGTGCTGTGGTGTCCCAAGTGAGGGCAAGCAGGGCACGCAGAGACAAAATGCTTTGCTGTCCCTCATCGAGGTAGGCAAGTAAGCAGGGAAACCTGAGAACCGGCTGTCCGGGGACGTTCCTTTAAGCACAGGCCTCAAATAGCAGCAGCCACACAGAGACACTCCTGACCTGATGCCCTGCCGGACCAGATTCTGGCCAGCCTTAAATGCAATTAAGCATCCACTCAGTGTTATTTTGAAATGCATTTTGTGTGTAGATGCGTTATTCAAAATTGCTTATTTCGAAATAACACTGTAGTGTAGACATACCGTGGGGGGAAAAGCTATGCAGACAAAATCCAGCAGAATCTGGCAACCCTGCATGTGGGCAAAGATAAACAAAATGTCTTGTGGGCCACACATAGAGCCCCAAAGGGCTGTATGCAGACCTCGGGACACTTGTTGCCTACCACTGACTTTGTCCTTTCCTAAATCATGAAAACAATTTGCAGTTATTCATTTAGCACCGAAAACTCTTTCTCCATCGATTAGTGTGTTGCAAATGGGGGTGTTAATCGGCTTTAAACATTTAATTATAGTTTGTTTGAGCACAGCATTTTACAAGCACAGCAGTTCATCATATTGCTGGAACAAGTACAACAGAGCATCTTTAAAATTATGCACAAATAATAGATCGGCTACAGCAATACTTTTTCAGCAGCATTAATAAACTCTCTCTGGCATGCCCCGCGCCAGTGGCCAGGAGGATTCTCAGGAGGTCTTTCATACAGGATGCACATCTTTGTTATGAAATTCCTCAATGCCTTTTTGCTGTCTCCCTAATGACCAGTTAAATGGGCTCCCAAGAGAATGCCTGAGTAAGAGCCAACTTGAAAACTGCTGAGGAAACATCCTCTCTTACTGGAAGTGATTTCCATCAAACTGCCATGTACCATATTTAGCCTAACGGCTCAGTAATGCCAAACAGAGGGAGCTAAGTTCACAGCACTTGAGACTGCTCTCTCTGTGAAAAGAGATTGCTTTTGTCTCCCCATAGTTGCCTAGGGTACACAGTCAAAGCGGTCTGTAGTTCTAAGAAATAAATTCCGCTGGTGAGCTGTTGCCATCAAGCTCATTTAAGCTGCACAATGTTTTTAAAATGGCAACCACCGTAGCGATGTCTCATTCGAGCTGCTAATGAGAGAGCATGAACATTTGCAAACACCAACTTGTGGGCACACTAGTATAGCTATGCACTGCATAGGATCTGTATTTGTAAAGACTGGAAGACTCATTTTCTTTCATGTCTTAGAGAAAAATAATTCTTGGGCTTATGCCAGGGGTCTCCAACCTTTTCAAGCACAAGATCACTTTTTTAATGTAAGTGCAATCCAGGATCTACCACAAACCCAAACACCCTTGCCCCACCTCCTTCCCACCCCTTCTCCAAGGCTCCTGCTCATACCTCCCATCCTCCCTCCCCTATTCTGCCTTCCTTTCACCAGGCAGGGACAGAGGGTTGGGGTGCAGGCTCTGGTCTTGAGCTGAGGGATTTGGAGTGTGAGAGGGGCTCTAAGCTGAGCCTGGAGCCAGGGCTTGGGGTGCTGGAGGGGTTCATGACTTGGGGCAGGGGATTGGCGCTGGCTCCAGCTGGGCAGTGCTTACCTCATGTGGCTCCTTGGTGGTGGTGCAGTGGGGCTAAGGAAGGCTCACCCCTGCCCTGTGGCCCTGCACCACTTCCCACAGCAGCCAGCAAATTCCCTCCATCCCAAGCCCTGTGCCTGCCCTCTGCTCTGTGGCGATAGGATACAGGGTGGGAGAAGGGGCACCCTGACATCAGCGCCCTCCTCTCCCTTCCATGCTCTGTACCACAAGGAGAAGGCTCCCAGGGGGAGGGACAGCTCCAAGGCAAAGGGCAGGAGATGCACAGCAGTGAGGGGAGGGGCAACTGACGTGCTGCGCTTGGTAGCCTCTTGGCCAAACCAGTCAGGATCACCTGTCACAGGCACCAAGATCTACCGATAGATCCCCATCTACTGGTTGGTGAGCACTGGCTTTTCTTCAAGGGAGAGCATCCCAGCTAAATACAAGGAAGAACGGATTGTTTAGTGTGAGTAGTTACGCATATTGTAAGAGAGCATTCATGGTGAAAGGGCCAGTTAGCAGCCCTGTTGTCATCTGACAAAAATGCGGGGGGAGTTAGTGGGTTACAGATTGTTGTAATAAGCCATCAGCAGTCCCGTCTTCGTTACTGCCCGGATTTTTAGTGCCTAGCAAAGTGACGAATGTAAGCTCCCAGGCTCATCTTTTGAAGGGATTGTGCAGGTTTCCTTGGAAGAAGAGGACTGCGAGGGAGTGGACGCTATAAGGATACTACATTTATGTCTGACTGACAGGCCTGCCAATGGGGAAGGAGGGAGAAGGCAAAGGAGGCAGTTGCTCTGGGGCCCGGCAATTCAAAGGGGTGTGGGGCTCTCAGCTGCTGCTATTATTAATGCAAGAGCAGCAGCAGCCAGACCCCCAGGCTCTTTAAATTACCACTGGAGTGCTGAGCTGCCCACTCTGGGCAGCACTAAGGGCTGGGTGGGGAGGAGTGCGCCGTGCTCCAGGTGCACTGAAGGTTGCCTGGGCGATGATGTGGTCGGGGCGGCCCGTGCGTATAGGCCGACTTGGCCATCACCTAAGGCGCTGCCTTCAACAGGGCGCTCAATGATGACGTCACGCCATTGAGGGCCGTGCAGGCAGGGGGGCCGATCACGCGTTCCGCCTGGGGTGCCAGCTGCCAGCAGCCTGCCTCAGACCTCCCCTGGGTGTGGTGCACTCCAGACAGTGCTCCAGGCTAGCTGTCCTGCCCCCACCCCTTCTGGCCGAGGCCCTGCCCCTTCCACCCAAGATCCCAGCACTTCCAGGAACGAGAGCCACCCCCACCCGCACCTTGCCCGGGGGCCTACACAGGCTGTCAGTGCACTAATGTAAGTAGGAGCTGAACGAGCTCTTCCCTAGCATCTAGTGATGAGGAGGGAAAAGACTTCAGGAGCAGACACATCTATTCTGCCCAAGTGTTCAGCAGACGGATCTGCTTTGCTGAAGTGATCAGTTCTGGATTGTTTGGGGGTACAATTTAATTTGAATTCAGAAGTAATGAATTATTGTTATCCTTATGTAACTCCTCTGCCAAGTGACGCCAGCAGCAGCCAGGGCCGGGTTCAGTATCTAGGGGTTCCTTTCCATCGATCCAACACAGAGCTAGCTTGAACCCTTACCCAGTAACCTGGGAAATTTACCCAACCCCCACGAGTGCCTCCGAGAGGCAATGCTTTCCCACTCGCTAACACAAAGTCTGAGTGTAAAAAAAGAAACTTTTAATAAAAGGAAGGAAGTAATTTGGCATTAACTTGGGAAAACACCACAAACCAGGTTTGTAAACATAAACCATGCATAAAAGTCCCACCCCACGTAGGTTGGGTAATGTCCTTTTCCAATCAGGTTCCTAAGTCCAACAATCTAAATGTCTCCTGCACATGCCCAACCCTTCTCTGCACTCCATTCACAGTCGCTTGGTCTGGGCAGACCCAGAGTTCAGAGGAGCATCTGCAGAGTTCACCCCCCATCCTGAATGAAGGGAGGTAAAGAGGCATTTTCCTACCCTTGCTGGACACTCATCATCCAGCTGCTCACTGCTCTCTGCTGCCACCCTGCTTGGCAGCTCGTCACACCTCTCTGTCACTGCTGCCCTACCAGCCATCAGTACCATCCATTGTCATCCATCTCTTGGCTGTGGCTTCTGCACATCAGTTTCCTAGCAATTTTGCCGGTGGGACAGAAACATTGCCCCCTCTCAAGTGATTTCAGCTCCCAGTGATTTTAGCTTTCTATAGGCAGGGTAGAAGGAACACAGCTCTAACTACAATTAACATAACAAGGAGGTGCCAAATTGAATGGCGAGGAAAACAGGTAAAACCTGGCCAGACAGGACTCTTGGGGAGGGTGCATAGCCTCTTGACCAGAATACCTGCCCAACCCATCTTATTTTCACAAGGCTCTGACAGTCTAGCCCCTTAGGGTTACTTTTGATAAAATCAATGATGAGCAGGACTAGGGAGCTAAGATCAGGTGTAGACTACACAAGCACTTTGGTATAACCACATCACTCACACCTTCACACAGACAGTGTTATACACTGCACCCATACCTCGAAATAAGCTACACAACTTGTACTCTGCAAAATGTGTAGCTTATTTCAAGGTAATTTTGAAATAGCTTATTTTGACATTTGGCACAGTCTACACAAATTAGACAGCACCAAATTTCAAAATAAAGCGCTATTCCAAAACATCCCTTAATCCTTGCGGAACACGTATTTTGAAATAATGGGAGCGCTCAAAAGACATGGAGTAGCTATTTTGGGATACTTCCAGTCTGCAGTGTAGACGTAGCCTGAGAGACCTGCTCTGATCAACACAGATACTGCCTCTCATGGAGGAGGATTAAGCTCTCTCTTGTCAGAACAGAGCATCTTCACTGGAGCACTACAGTGGCAGAGTTACACTGATGCAGCGATTATAGCATAGATCAGCCTCAGCCTTAGGCCTGGTGTGAGGTCAGTGTTGCAGTGGCAGTAAGGTTCCCCACTATCCATTGAAATTTCTACGTGCTGGGTTAAGTAGTGGAACCTCAGAACATGGCATCACAGAAGTGGCAGGGAGGAATGGCAGTGCGGGGCTAATGGCAGCAGGGAAAATAGTGATGGTAGCCACAAAGGACAGGAGAAATATCAGTGGAAGTTAGCCACTGTGGAGGTGACCAGAGCAGCAGAGACACTGCTTGCCCACTCCCCCTTTTCAGAGGTGGGAGATTAATCCATGTGATTGCATCTCTGAACTCTGGGTCTTTGCCGACCGAAGGCAACCAACTGTGAGTGGAATGCAGCAGAGGGAAAGGGAAGTGGTGTGCTAAAAGGGACATTTCTCCATCACACATTTCTCCATCACACATGACCAACCTACTGTGGGGGAAGGTTTGCTTATGGCCACATGCTTCTGAATTGTGGTTGTGTTGTTTTATCAAACGAATGCTCAGCTCCCTTTCCCTTTTAATAAAAGTTTTCATGTGTCGTATAGAGACTCAGTGCTTGCAAGGGGGGACGTATTGCATCTTAGAGACACCACTCGGTAGCGTTTAATTGTCCTAGTTATAGGGCTGAGCCTTGAGCAGTTCTGTTGTGTATTTTTAAAAGGAATCTGCCTTTGTTACTCCGAGTACCAGTTGGCAGAAGGGTTACACGTTACAACACTCTGTAACCCACTAGCCCCTTTCTTCTATCCCATGACTTCAGAGGCATTAACTAGCCAAATGGTAGCTTACAATATGCTGTTTGCTATGTCGGTGTAGCCATGTTCATCACCAGATATTAAGCTTTGTCCACACTAGCCCTTCTGGCAGTAAAACTTTAGTCTGTCAGGGATGTGAAAAAAACCACGCACTCCGACTGGCATAAGTTTCACTGACAAGAGCACTGGTGTGGACAGTATTACGTCAGCTGGGGATGCTCTCCCACTGACATAGCTACGGCAGCTCATTGGGAGTGGTTTAATTATGTCAATGGGAGAGCTCTCTCCTATCCGTATGGAGCATCTACGTGGGAGACCTTACAGCAGTGCAGCTGCTGCAAGAGCTGGAGTGTGCACAGAGCCTTACAGAGACAAGGTATGGATGAGGTGATATCTTTTATTGGGCTTCACTCACCTTCTCCCTCCTACTGAACGTGCTCACTGCGTATGCTACGCAATCTGCTCCCCCTTGCACTTCGCTGTGCCACATGGAGCATCTTTCCCAGACATGAAGAAGAGCAATGTGTAGGCTCAAATGTTTGTCTCTCTCACCAACAGATGTTGGTCCAATAAAATATATTACCTCATCCACCTTGTCTCTCCCATATCCTGGGACCCACGTGGCTACAATAACATAGCAAATAAATAACTCAGCAATCTTAGTTTGAAATCATGCAATTCTACCCTGGTTGCTGTCTAGGACAAATGTGCAATAATAGAATGGAGGAGCTTCTGAGGTCATTGATGCTGATTCATTTCCTATCCTATCTGGCATAATACATCTAAAACAAGTCATTTTTTATTATCATACTAGCACATTTATCTGGCATTGCTCAGATCCTTAACTCAATTATATTTGTGTACTTTCCCCTCAATCCCCTCTATGACAGTGATGAAGGGGAACAGCCAGCAACATCCCCACATGAATCTGGGGCGGAGGGTGCTTTAGGTCCCCCCACCCTCCCTAAAGAGTGTATGGGGGTGGGAGGCTCAGGCTTGGGCAATCCCAGATGTGGAGGGTGGGGACCACGCCCCTCTCAGCCCTTTCACCTGCCTGGTGATTTTGTCTCTTTTCTGTATGGTTCTATGAGGAACAATCCCATTCCAGGCACATCCCATTTTCCTGGCATAACCAAACCCTGGCCTTGCTCTAAGTTAAGATAAGAAGAACCTGTACACAGGAGTTGGTGATCCTAATTCTTGCCATTTAGGAGGCATTCTGAAACAAACAGACAGATGGTTAGATAAACTCTCTCGGGGTATGTCTACACTACAACGTTAATTCGAACTAACTTAGTTTGAATTAGTTAATTCGAACTAAGCTAATTCGAACTAACGGATCCAGACTAAATAACTAGCTCGAATTAGCGTTTTGCTAATTCGAACTAGCATGTCCACATTAAGTGGACCCTGAACCGGTCTTAAGGATGGCCGGAAGCAGTGCTGGCAGGGCATCAGAGGAGGACTTAGAACGTGGAGATGCTGTCTCAGGCTAGCCGAGGGCTGTGCTTAAAGGGTCCCGACCCCCACCCCGGACAGACAGTTCTCAGGGGTACCCCGCTTGCAAAGCAGTCCTGGCTTGCATTGCCCGGACTACCCACACTGGGCACATCACACCACTCGGCCATCAGCCCGGCTGCACTTGCCGCAGGCTGCCATCTGGGGAGAGGGGGCAATTGGGAGGCTGCAGGAGAGCTTCCACCCCCAGAAGCCCGCAGAGCCAGCCCAGTCCTCCCCATCGGGGGCTCATGCCCCATTCCTCCCTTACCTCCTTCCACTTACCCTTCCCTAGCCCCTCTTCTTGATGTACAAAATAAAGATAACGTGTCTTCCAAAATGGAATCTGTCTTTATTGAACAAAACTGGGGGAGACTGGGAAAAGGAGGTGGGAGAGGGGAAGAGAGAGGCTGGGAGAGGGGAGGGCAACTAAAATGATCAGGGGTTGGGAACAGGTCCCATATGAAGAGAGGCTAAAGAGACTGGGACTTTTCAGCTTAGAAAAGAGGAGACGGAGGGGGGACAGGATAGAGGTCTGTAAAAGTAGGAGTGGGGTGGAGAGGGTGCATACAGAAAAGTTCTTCATTAGTTCCCATAAAGAAGGACTAGAGGACACCAAAGGAAAGGAATGGGTAGCAGGTTTCAAACTAGTAACAGAAAGTTGTTCTTCACAAAGCAAAGAGTCAACCTGTGGAACTCCTTGCTGAAGGAGGCTGTGAAGGCTAGAACTAGAACAGAGTTTAAAGGAAAGTGAGATCAAGTCATGGAGGTTGGGTCCATGGAGTGCTATTATCCAGGGGGTAGGAGTGGTGTCCCTGCCCAAGGTTTGTGGAAGGCTGGAGAGGGATGGCACAAGACAAATGGCTTGGTCACTTTATTCGGTCCATCCCCTCCAGGGTCCCTAGGGTTGGCCGCTGTCGGCAGACAGGCTACTGGGCTAGATGGACCTTTGGTCTGACCCAGGACGGCCATTGTAAGCTCAGGGCTCAGGGTCGGGGGTCTCAGTGGACCCCCTTGATTTTCTTGCACACCTGCTCCTTGGTGGCCAGACTGGCAGCTCTCCTGCCCTAGACGGCCACATTCCTGTGCCTAGTGCGGAGATCATGGATGAGGTCCACGATGTCCGCACTAGCCCAGGAGGGTGCCCACCTCTTGCGGTCCCGGGCAAGCTCCCGGGAGCCGCCAGCCTGGTCCCGGGAAGAGGGGGAGGGCTGGGTGGCATCGGGTGGGTGGCTTGATCCGTGCCAGGTGCAGGGTCTGGTGGCTGGGTGCTGGCAGGCTTGCACCTGGCACGGGCACCGTAGCCAGCCCGTGGCCGTTTAAGGGGTCCAGGACCAGGAGGGGGGCATACGAGTTTCCCTGGTGTTGGCCAGAGTGGCCACCAGGGAAACCTGGGGAGGGCTACCCTCCCACTAGTTCGAATTAAGGGTCTACACACCCCTTAATTTGAACTAGCTAGTTCGAACTAGGCTTAATCCTCGTGGAATGAGGTTTTCCTAGTTCGAACTAAGCGCTCCGTTAGTTCGAATTAAATTCGAACTAACAGCGCTAGTGTAGCGCCTATGAAAGTTAGTTCGAACTAACGTCTGTTAGTTCGAACTAACTTTGTAGTGTAGACATACCCTTGGATATACAGTAGACCATATACAGGAATCCAGCCAATGGGAGCTGCAAGATTTTGCTGGGGCAATGGCATTGCGAAAAGTCTCTCCCCTCTCTTGCTCCCGGTCTTGCAGCATTCAGAGAGCTGCTCTGAGAAGTGTGAGGAGGCAGGGCAGGCAAGGAACTTGGCAGAGGCTCCTAAGGGGCAGATTTGGTGGACTGGTGGGCCAGATTCAGCCCACAGGCTGGATTTTGCCCACGCCGGCTGGAGCCAGACCCTTCTCTTTGGGATAGGATAAATCTACTGACTCACGCCTGTGAATGTGGAGAAGAAACAAGGCCCAATAGCTTTCATAACAGAACATTTTTCAATCCTGATTCTATGCCTGATATAGTCCAGTCTGGCAACTATGTTCCTTGTCCTAAATACTCCAGATTGGTCAGACTTGTTTTTGCCACGGTATAATAAAACATCTAAACAATGTTCAGATCAGGGACCAAATTCTGCCCCGAATTATTTTCCATACCATCCCTTCAAGTCATAGTTTAAGGGAAAACAAGATCTATATTATTAAGTCATAAAAGGATATGTCTAGACTACATGCCTCTGGCAACATAAAAGGGAGCGTCCAGACTACTGCGCTGAGCCGACAAACAGCTGATTGGCTCAGCGCGGCAGCCATTTAAATTTAAATGAAGCGGCAATTATTTAAATTGCCACTTCATTTTCCTATGCCGGGTAGCCTAATCTACATGCTTCTGTTTCCAGAGGCCTGTAGTCTAGACATACCCAAACTGTGAATGTAAATTCATTATTTTCTATATAATTATCATATCTGTGTTCAGCTAGTTCTGTTCTGCCACATTAGACTCAACCTTACAGCATATAGAATGAGGCCTTCAATTTGATTTTTCAGGTTTGATAAGGCAAAGATCTTTTCTTTCTATACAGATATGCAGGCGTATGGAGATCACTGTCCCATCCCGACATATGAAATTTTATCAGCCGGGTTCTTGTGTTAGACCCACACCTCTACTTACAGGGATATGTCTGTGCTATTCCATGCTCTAGGCACTCTGCAACACAGAGCTGCAAATGGTTCTGCAGCCCTGCCTTGCCCTTTCAGGGGATCCTCCTTCCCTCCCAAAGAACAGGTATGACTCCTGTGGTCCAGATTTCCATGACATCTGTGGTCTGGCATCCCTGTGGGCGCTCACGGGGAAAAGCCAGGCTCTGCAGTCATCAACTCCTTCACTGACTTCTCAGAGCTTCTGGGATGCTACAAATAGCTCATCTGCAATGCTCAAGCTCATGGAGGGAGGAGCAGGGACGAGGGACCCTTAAAGGGAAAAAGCAGGGTGGCTGTGGAGCCCCACGGTCAGGGCCTGGGAGCCCTGCAGATGGTGGGTGGGAGGGAGGGCAGGACTGCAGCCCAGCTGCCAAGGGGCTCAGTACACTCCCATGGGACTGTGCTCCTGGGGCTCACCACTACCTTGCTTCAACCCCAAGTGCCCAACGCTAGTCCCCACTGGGTCAATGTTGGCCCCCTGGGGGCAGATCACTCTTTCTCAGTACAGTTTCAGATGCGTTGCAAAGTCATCCCTGCATTGGTTACACTTGCTGCAGGTTTTTAGGCTTTTCTTTGCTACCAGGAGACCTAGAAACTTTTTTTTAAATAAACTCTGAGATTCTAATGCACTCTCATATCTGGAAGTGAGGATCTTAGTAGTGCCTAGGGCTTAATCTGAGTCTGTGTATGATGGTTTTTTTCCTCCTCTTTCCCTTTCATCTCTCAGTTTGTTAAAACAGCTTCAAATACTCTGTCACTTTCCAAATAGTAGATTTTTTCCTGTACATCCTGATGCCCACAGTAAAAACTCTGGTATCAATCAGTGCGAAACTGCAAAGGAAAGTTAGTTATTTTGCCTGATGGCTCTGGGGGTATGTCTACACTACCCTCCTAGTTCGAACTAGGAGGGTAATGTAGGCATACCGCACTTGCAAATGAAGCCCGGGATTTGAATTTCCCGGGCTTCATTTGCATAAGCAGGAGCCGCCATTTTTAAAACCCCGCTGGTTCGAACCCCGTGCAGCGCGGTGTACTGGTGAACGAGGTGTACCGGTAGTTCGGAATAGGAAGCCTAGTCCGAACTACCTAGTTCGAGCCCCGTGTAGCCGCGCTGCACGGGGTTCGAACCAGCGGGGTTTTAAAAATGGCGGCTCCCCGCTTATGCAAATGAAGCCCGGGAAATTCAAATCCCGGGCTTCATTTGTAAGTGCGGTATGCCTACATTACCCCGCTAGTTCGAACTAGTGGGGTAGTGTAGACATACCCTGGGTTACTTCCAGGTACTGAGGGTGTATTTTTACTCCAGAGCTGCAAATTATCCTTCGCAGCACTTGAAATTGAAAGTAGCTCATTTTTCCTTTGCTTCTCTTTCAAGGGGATGAATTTTAGCATTTCAGTTTTTTTGTAAAGAAATGTATATCAATTAATCAGGAGGTATACATGTAGATTCTATTTAATTAGGTTGTAGGCAGTTATACTTTCCAGAAGCAGGTACCTGGCTTTAAATGAATATACATGTACATCTGAGCAGTTCCAATTAGGAAAGCTATGATTTGAGATCTTACATGCCAACCACAGTACCGCATTGTGTTTTTAGGTATTAAGCTGGAAATGCAAACCACTTTTTTGTGGTTCACATAATCTCTAGATGATAGTTTTACTGGAAGTTTTAAATCATATTCCTTATATCATAATCCTCTCAACTGATGATTTCCATGAACTTTTCGTATAATTACAAGTATTTTCTATAGGAGAGTGAAGAAGACTCACTGATTTCTTAAAATCAGTATCTATATTTTATCACAGAACTTTCTCTGATATTTCCACTCTGCTGATGTAATAAAGTGATACATAAATATCATGGAAGGTAAGGGAGAACTGATCATAATCATACAGGCTGAGAGATTTATGAGAAGACCATTAAGAACAGCAAATTATACACTACTGTACTTGGACTTCCTTACTATGTAGTATTATGAATGAATGGTGTACTTTAATGACTAACATATTAAAATTTCATGGACTTTCCATTGCTGCCTCCTTTCTTGGTTGTATCCATATTCAGCACAGAAAGCCACTATTTTCATACTCTCTTGTTGGACATGTCACATTAATTTAAGTGAACATTTACTCTATTTGCAGGAGTTATTTAGAAAAACAAAAGAATACATTCAGTGTGTCAAATTGTGCAGTCCTTATGCCTGAGCCCTGGATTTTGGCTCTGGGAACCTATGCCCTTGCATCTAATTTCAAAATCCCAGCCCTTGGCATCAATAGGACTTTTGCCTGGGTAGGACTGCAGGATATGATCCTGGATACATTATTATAAATTAATGTTGTATTTTTTGAAAGACTGCTGAACAGTGCACAATGAATCTAATTTCCTGGATACGTTACCTATAACTTGCAGCTCTTTATATGATGGAAAGAGACAGGCTTTGAAACATGCTCATACATTGTGGGTGTAGTATAAATAATTATGTATGCTTGCACACTATTAATAGTAATTGCATTGCTAATTTCATGTCTATTTGCATTATCATTATGTATTAATTATTATAGCAATGACATTGAGTACTAATATCAAACCCTGACAGCACTAATTCCCTGAATGCATTTTGTGGTTGCTGAATGTGATTACTGTTCAACAGGCTGCTATTTTTGACAATTGCAAGGTAATGCTGCTTTCAGAGTCTAGAAAGAGCTGACTCCCTTACATCTTTCTTACAAAAATCTACCCTGGAATTTGGATTTTAAAAAGGGATAAAAGCTGATTACCTCAAGTACACCAAGAGTCCAGTCATGGCTCCCCCCCCCCCAATAAAAAAAAATTAACCTCACGAGGGACAGGGAGTCAGTGGTTGGAGGTTCTCTGTGAGGAGTACGCTTGTCAATGGGATTTGCTCTACCTCAAAAAGTAATAGCTGAAGCACCCACACATCACAGTTCTACCAACACAACTATGGTTCTCCATGCTACCAAGGCCTGTACCGTCCAGAAAACTTATTCCTGCAGGAAGTACTAGCCACATTCTCCTCCTCCCCCTCCCTTCACAGCCACCACAGTAATGGCAAAAAAGCTTATGGTTTATAGCCTCTCCCAACTCAACTACACTCCAGCAAGAGTCTGGAGGTGAGGGGCACTCGAGAGGGGGAAGGCTATTAGTTTGGCAAGTTGTAAGACAATGAGTCCATGGTCTCTTTTACAAAGAAGGTGGCAAATAATAGGCAGGTTGAAATGTTGTGATTTGAGAGGGAGTTTAAAAAAAAATCTGGAGCTATCAAGTAGTGCATTTAGCTAACCTATGCAACCACATGTCTTTATTAATTTATATTCTTTTCTCCCTTTTCTCCTGTAGCTTGCTACATTAACTTGTTATGTCTTATCTTAGGTCTGATTGATATGCCAAGCTTCAATACAAGCTTGGTGTAAACCAGTTTAAGAAGTTCCTATATGAGTTCACACTGGTTTTACTAAAGAGGTTCAAAAACTAGGTTTAGTTAAACTAGTGTAATTTATGTGTTTAGATAGGTCCATGTTGCCCAGGGTGATGTGCAAACCTGCTGCTTATTAATTTCATTAGGTGACGCCTGCTCTTTGTGTTTTATGAAAGGGTAAATAACACTTGTGACATTCATGGAAAATGCCAAATAGTCAGCTGTGGAGTCTGAAGTCCTTATTTATCCACAGAAAAGATATTATCTCTTTGCCTGTGCTCCTCAGCCCTGTTCTGGATGGGGTACTTTCAGGAATAAGGGTCTTATCCAAAGTCCGCTGAAGGCAATGGGAAATCTTTCCAAAGACTTCTATGGGATTTGAATCAGGCCTTATCGCCCCAATGCAGGACAGCATACTTGCTCAGTAATGATCTTAAACCTATTTAAGCATGTCCTTAACTCCCACTGACTATAAGTTAAGTGTTTTCTGAATCAGGGCCTTGGAGAGGTGTTTTATCTCCTTCTCACCTTGGCCCTTCTGCAACTGTCCACCAGGGATTATTTAAAAAAACAGACATTTGTTTCACCATAGTCCAGTGCCAGAGAAAGGTTTCTATATTTCTCTTACACTGAGCAATTTCTTTCCCCAATTTACACTGGTTTGCGGCCAAGGATAGGCACAATACAGACCTAGACAACTGATAAAGATTCAATATCTGGCAACCTATCTGGCCTACAAACAGAAGCTTTATACGATTAGGAAAGGGATAAGCCCACATATCCAATTGGAAATGTGCTTATGTCAAGACCTGGAAGAATCTGCCATGTCAGGCTTTGAAATTATATTATGACATGGAAATTGTTAGAGATTTCTTAACTTTTATGAGATTTAAATTTTTCCTCTCTCTCTGAGCCTTGTACAGTTGGATATGCCTAGGACATGTCTACGAAGCCTATGGCAGCAAGCCCTGCAGCCCAGATTGACGAATGGGCTGGCAAGGCTCATGCTATTGCTCTAAAAATAGCTGTTCTAGATCGCACTTGGAAATTGTGGCTCCTACTGAAGTTCAGGCTCTGAAGTACAGCGAGAGGGTGGGCTTCAGCACCCGAGTCTCAGCATCAAACATTGCTTACCCAGCTATTTTTAGAGTGTTAGCATGATCCCTGCTAGCCCAAGTCTATCAGCCTGGGCAGAAAGGCTCAGCACTAAATGCTGTGTAGACATGCAGGCATGCCTATGATAACTAATGCCCTGATTGAGTAGGGTATGCAAACACGCTGAAGTCAATGGAGCTACTTATGTGCTTAAAAGATAAGTGTGTGCTCAAGTACTTGCTGAAGCAAAACCAAAAGCAGCTGATTTTACAAGCAGTTTCACATGACACAATATGTTTGATAGTTGCATGCGTCTTTGTGAAACGTGTCATGTACCGTATACAGGACAATGTTATGAAGATTTTGGTAGCCTTGGTTTTGGATAACCTGTACAACTTCCTCCTGGCTTTGCCTTTTGTGAATAAAAGAGCCATCCCAAACTCACACCAATAAACTCTTTATAGCATACCATCGTGTATGAGACTCATTCAACCCTTGTTAAAGATCAATGGAAAGACTTCTGACTTAAGAGAGAGTTCAGTAAGGCTTTATATTAAGAAGGGGGAGAGGAGGAAAATGCATTTATAACACCAGATCAGAATATTTCTGCTTTGCAAATGGTTTAGATCATGGAAGGCATCAGCATTTCGTGGCAAATTATAGTTTGCATTTCATAAAGTTAATTTATGCAATATTATAAAAGGAATCATTTAACTTTTTGCTGAAATCAAAGTTAAGCTTTAATATTAGAAGAACAGTAACACTCTTGGAGGAATATATGATTAAGTACTGTAGTTGTTAAAAGTTGAACAGCAACTCCATCAATCAAATATACGTCAAGAAGAACCTATAAAATATAGCACAATATTATTTGTGTATTATCAGATGCCAGGAAAAATTGGTTCACCTTTAAGCATTTTAAAGGTAAGAAACTGTAAGGTGTGAAAGCATGCTGTTAGAAGTCTCATTAAAGCATTATTTACCAGTTCAAAATGAATTTACATTGATCTTGAGAAACTATTGCTAACCACAAATGCATTAAAACTAAACAGTCTTCATTTACTGAGAAATAAATGTGTCAGCGTAACCTTGACTTTTATCCAATGTTGTTCCGGCTTTTAATTCACAGGAGCTCAGTGTTAAGCAGTTTATTGCTTGTTGTGCTAAAACATGTTGCTTTAATTGTTAATATATTTCCTTCCTGCAATCATTATCAAAACTATTATCTTAAAAAATATATTTTTAAAAAATAATCTGCTTGAACATCAGCACTGTGCATGGACCTATTCATCGTAATTGTTTCCTGCTTCATATTAAGTGGTAATGGTGCTTAAACAGCTCTAACAAGAGGTGAGGGTAACAGGCACAGAAAGGAATCTGGTTATGTTGATCCAGGTTCTGAGATGCTTTGGAGTTTTGTGAAGTCAATATGCACTCACTTGCATTTTAATCAATATTTCAATGTTTACATTACAATACCTTTGCTAATGGTTCCAGAGCATAGTCTAATGAATAAATAATTGTTGTTTATTTGATAATTGTATATTGTACATTTGAAGTGTCATAACCCCTAACTCAGAGCAATGAGAGAAAATAAGCTGACCTCTTATCATGTTGTATACTTAAAGCCTGATCCAAAAGTCCAGTGAAGTAAATGACAGTCTCCTTTGTGACTTCAGTGAGCCTTGGAGCAGATCCCGACTGCACCAGGGATGTGCTGTTTCAAGAGGATACGGTGTAACACAGTGTTACGTTCCTTGATGCATCTAATGTGGAACCTAACTGTCCCCATTGGCCCTAGTTCTCATCTGTGGTCCTAGCTTCCCCCCAAATGTAGCAGAGAGATGCAGGGAGCCAGCTGTGATTCCCTGATCCTCAGTTGCATGGCCCCATGGAAGCGGCAGAGCTTGTACTCTAATTACCACCCTGGGTGCAAACTCATATGATGTATTGAGGACTATGCTGGAATTGCAAACTATCAATGCAAGTGAGTTTGTGGGAAGGAAGGGCATTTCTGGTTCTGCTTGCAGGCTACGGGGCTATACTGGACAGAGTAGAAAACCCCAACTTAAAGCCAGGTACAGTGAGTTGTGCCTCTCTGGCTTAGTAAGCAGCTTGCTTCCTCTCTTTCTCTCTCTCTCTCTTTGTTTTTGGTTCTTGTTTGTTATTGTTCTGAATTTAAGAAAAAGTAGCATTGCATTGCTGCCTGCCAGCAAAAGCATGACATTACCTAATTTCTCTGTGTGTATATTGGTCTATGCACATAACAGCTTGTAGTGGTGATGTAGCCCACTCCAGCAAAGAGAGGGTTACAGGCAGAACAGAGGGAGCCTGCGCACACTGGGCCAATCAGCCAATTAAGCCTATAAAAGGCTACAAAGCTGATGGGAGCTTACTCTCACCCTGACGATCAAGGGAAAAGGAGCTGGGGCTCAGCAGAGGAGGGAACCAGCAGCACCTGGAGAGAGCAGTGCTGGGCAGGCTCAGGAGATCTGGAAAGAAACTCCTGCCTGATACCTCCCAAGCTGTGGACCTTGATGCAAGGACCAAGAAGGTGCATGGGCCATGGAGAAGTGGCCCAGGGAATTGGAGCAGTCAAGAGAGGAGGAAGAGGGCAGGAGATGGCTCCCACCAGAGTCTACGCCAACAGACAGCGCTAAATCCTGATGTGACCGGTAGGAGGCACTGCAGTGGCATTACACAGCTCAATAGACCATCAGGTGTCCTGGAGCTTAGCTCTACCACACACCCTCATCCCGTTCCTGATATGCTTGCTGCTCCTCCTTACGTCAGGGTTGCAGGAGCATCTAGGAGAAGACAGGGAGATTCTCTCTTGGGACTCTATGGACAGTTGATGGCCAAGTGAACTAGACAATCGAGCCTTCTCATGTGCATGATAGGATCATAGGGAGATCGACTCTGACATGGCAACACAAAGCTATTTCGTAATATCCACTTTAAATAACCTGCACAAATAAAGCAGCTCACCATGTTCTTTTGAAAACAGCACACTGCTCTCCGTGCATTTTTCAGATGGGAGATTAACAGCGGTGCAGTGCGCAGGAATGTAACCGCATTATTCCCATTCTACTCTAGCCAGTCTATGGCTTCAGCAGATCAGAGAATCCCGCTCCCTATCCACAATCCCATGAGCAACTGTCCACTCACTGATTACTATCATGTTGTTCACTTTCATGCAACTAAGTAGGAAACTGGCTAGGGAGAGGACACGCCATTCTAAGCAGCATGCTCTCTTTGGATGCTCTTATCGCTCACAATGCATTTAGCACTCTAAGACCATGTCTATTCTAGGAAATTATTTCAAAATTAGTAAATTCAACTTAATAACTCCTGATTTAACAAATTTGTAATAGGGTGTCCACACTATGAGGAAGCCTCAAACTTAGTTCGAAGCAGGCTCTGTTAATGCAGATGTGCTACCTCAGGCTTAGAGCACCAGGACACACTGGGGAGTAATTAGTTCTAATTACTCTGGGAAGTAATTATTTCAAAATAATGGCACTAGAACATCCACATTGCCATTATTTAGAAATAACTTCCTCAGAATTAGCTTTATTCCTGATGAAAAGCAGGAGTACAGATTTCTCATTAAGCAGGCCATTATTTCTGAACAACAGGCTTGGTAGTGTGGATGCTCCGCTTATAAATGCAACCTTGGCAGGGGGGAGGCTACTATAGATCAGGGCTAAGCTACTGTTATTGTTTTTATACAAGGAAATATATTTTGCTACCTAGTGGCCCAAAAACTGCACATCCTAAAATGAAGCCAGGAGAATTGCATAGCTAAGATCTTCCTGTGCTGAAAACCAGACTACCTGTGGAACAGTCTATATGGATTCTAGCTTCTGAAACTTTTCCAAACAGCTCCCCCTTCTAAATTTGCAATGCAACAGACTCACTTTCCTGTAATACCTTTAACACATAGGCTATGTCTAGACTGGCATGATTTTCCGGAAATACTTTTAATGGAAAAGTTTTCTGTTAAAAGCATTTTCGGAAAAGAGCGTCTTGATTGGCACAAACGCTTTTCCGCAAAAGCACTTTTTGCGGAAAAGCATCTGCGCCAATCTAGACGCGCTTTTCTGCAAAAAAGCCCCGATCGCCATTTTCGTGATTGGGGCTTTTTTGCGGAAAACAAATTCGAGCTGTCTACACTGGCCCTTTTTCCTGAACGGGAGCAGCATAGTATTTCCGCAAGCACTACTGATTTCTTACAGTAGGAAGTCAGTGCTTTTGTGGAAATTCAAGCTGCCAGTGTAGACAGCTGGCACGTTTTTCCAGAAAAGCGGCTGATTTTCCAGAAAAACTGGCCAGTCTAGATACAGCCATAAAGAGAAACATCTGTAAGGTTCTTTTCCCTTATCCAGAACCATCTACCGGTATAATCCATCCCACGTCACCAAAGTGAATTTTAACTTATTCAAGGACTGTGCTTTCCATGTAATGCTTGCTAATAAGAAATAAAAATAATATCTTATAACCCTTCTAGATAGATTATTTCTTTGCCTGGCATTTTCAACTTTTGGAGCTCCTCCATTGTCATGTGACCTGTCTTTAGATTTCTGCCTGCTGGTCTTTAGGGCTACATTTACACTGCAATGCTATTTCAGGATTCCGGAGTATCCCGAAATAGCTATCCTGCATCTTAACAGCAAGCCCGTCATTTTGAGCTTGCTATTCTGACGTCCCTGTAAACCTCATTCCGCAAGGAGTAATGAAAGTTTTGGAATAGCAGGTTATTTCAATATTTGGTGTTGTATAGACAGCGCCAAATTCTGAAATAAGCTTTTTCAAAATAAGATCAAAATAAGATACGCAATTTGAGTAGGTCAAATCGTGTATCTTATTTCAAACCATAGTGCAGTGTATATGTAGCCCAGAAGTCCAAAATATTTTATACTGTGCAAGTATTTTAAGCTGAGTGATAATGATTTCATAGCAATATGGGGAAACAATTGCACAGTACAAATCAGACTTACTCTAGTCTCCCTTCATCAGCACATCACTAGCACTGTAGATGAGCCTAACAGAATTCCCAAAAGTAGAAAAGGACTTTATAAAAATTAAAACGACAAAAATAATATTAGTTTTTTGGAGAGTGGGTAATGGTGCATAAGTCCCAGAGCTAGATGATTTAAAGGGGAGAAATCCTTTGCCTCTTCTATAGGAGAAAAGAAAAATTGCTGTCAGATTTAATTTGCATAATTTGTAATATTGCACCAGCGCATTTTCATACAGCCTTTTTGTTGTAACATTTATTGTTGATTGGAGTCCTGATTCTAGAAATACTAAATGGTGAAGACAAAGGAATTTATGAAAAAGGAAAAAAACTAAAACGCTACTGACTCTGACAGGTGAATAAGCCCAAATCCAACAAACAGACTAGAGGGAATCCTGTCTCAGAGATGTGGGGCTCTGATCAAGGGTTTTCTTTTGCTCAGGTTTTCTGCCCATACATTTTGAAGTCTTGCTAGAGTTGGTTTTATAAATTAAAAAATAGGCCCATGCTTAGGTCTATTGCAGGGCAGGGAGAGGTGGAAAGGGACTGGGAATGGGGCAGAACCTTACCATGCAGCAAGTACAGCTGAGATGAATCCAGCAAAAGACTATACTAATCTATTTTCCCCGAGAATAAGGAAGTAGCAGAAAAGGAACCGAGTTATAATCTTTCACAGGGCTTCTCCTCCGTACATAGGGCTACTTGTGAAAGATCAGTCTAGATGAACTAAGTATAAATAAAGGGTATGCATTCACTCTCAACTGGGATGTAAGAGTGTAACTGTTTAAATGGTTAACCAATAAGCATCAGTTTATCGGTTTCTGTTATGGTTACACGCCAGCTGCCACCCCGCGCTGCCAATTCTTTATCAGAGCCTGCAGTGTGGGGAGGAAGCCAGCTCCCCGAGAGTGAGGCTGGCAGCTGGAAGCCGGTACACATAAGCCAGTTCCTGGTGCTCCTGCGGGTCAACTGTCATCCTGTGCTGAGGGCTTTGCAGTAGAAAGCTTATACTTTCTCCCCAGCTCCCTGGGAGTGGAGCCAGCAGCTGGAAGCTTGTGCGCATCAGGACCTGGTGCGCACCAGCTCTCAGCTGCTGGCTCTCCAGAAGCAGGGCCGGCATAACAGGCTTTTATAACAGACTTTCTTCTTGATATGCTTCATTTCTTTCATGTCTTGTGAAGAGTCAGGGAACCTGTAATTGCAATGCTTAATTTTTATACTGCAGAACCTGCAGCATGTAATCTTGTAATCCCTACGATTTTTAACAGTTGCATGGCTACAATGGTTACATGGTTACATTATTAACCATATTTTTACATTCCTACTCTCAACCATTCCACTCAACCCCTCTTTCTGTTTTTCATTAGGGTTATAGTTGGTGGGTGTGTTGAAGGAATGTTGTTGGTTGGAGGGTTTTTTTTGGAGGGAGGGATCTGTCAGGGCTGTTCCCCACTTTGGCACTCCAAGTGCAGAAGGTGGAGGCATACAAGAGACCTTAAATACCTTGCCTCTATAGGCTTCTGCTTAAAAAACTCCACAAAGTTACAGATTCTCTAGCCTTAGGAGATAGGCCACCATCAAGTGAATTAAGAGAAACCCTGAAAACCAGGAAGAAACACTTGAACTTCTTCCCAAGGGGTACTCCCAAGCTCTTTTGCCACAAGAGAGCTTGAAAAGAAAAACCAAAAACACACAGAAAACAAACTGTGTCTCTGCTAGCTGACCTCTCAGTCTAGGGAGGCACATACAGAGACTTACTATTACCTTCCAGGACACAAGAATTTTATTAAAAAAGCAAAAAGATATATACTTGATAAAGCATACTTGGTTTCTAGGTGTTACAAAGCAACTAAGAACAGATCAAAACACAAAGAAACACAGTATCTTTGGGCTGCAGCTTAAATATGGTGAGTGGGGGAGAAAAGGCACACAGAATTCACACAGAGAAGTTTAAGCAAACAGCAAAATAAAGAAAAATATCCTGATTGTGACTAAACATACATTTCTCTATTTACTCATGATCCATACTGATCCATACTTCAAGGCCCAATCCATTCCCATGCCCAATTTTTCTTGTAAAGACATGGTAATACTGTTTGATTATTTCATCTTGCTTCCTCCAGCTGCTAACTTAGAACTCCCACAAAGGAATACCAGCCAGGTATCTATATTCCATTTAAATTTCAACAGTCTTTCCCATTGGCTTTCATGGCTTTCTGCCAACTCCTCCTAGCTACCTGAGTTTAACCCTTTAGTCACCAGGTGCTGGTAAGCACTCCTATCCATTATAGGGCCATTAACTGCAAATTGTGTGATGGTCTTTATTTGATAAAGCACAGTAAAATACATTGTAGTTAGAAAACTGCTAAAATCTTCAGCCATTTGAATATAATCATTCAGTTAGAGATCAAATAGCATCTCACAGTTGGCTGGAACTGGCTTTGTTTCCCACATTTCCACAATTTAAAGTGGAAGTAATAGAGGAAATGTTGTGTGGGGAATGCTCAGATAGTCCTTTCTAATGGTGGAAATACTTAAGTATCATCTGTATACAACTAATATAGAACAAAGTGGTTTATTATCACTGTTTTCTGATTTATGACTCACATTATGATTTTATTTTGAAATGGTTGGATTAAAAATTAATGTGTGGTAAAAGAAGAATACACAACAAGGAATGGAGATCAGGTTCTATCAGAGGCAAAGCCCTTCAATGATTTATTTCTTATAACCCTCCGAAATGAGCATCTCAATGCTGTGTTTGCAGGGACACGGCAACATGCATAACGTTATGTTAGCACTTCCAAGGTGCAACAGCTTTCGTTTTCAACTTTGAAGTGCCACACACTATTCATCTTTTAAAAGTTTGAGTAGTTTCTAAGAAATATGAATAATTTATAGCCAATGTGCTTAGGCTTGATTAGTGTTCTTTTATAACAGACTGTCTTTTTTATATGCTTCATTCCTTTCGTATATTGTGACGAGTCAGGGAACCTGTTATTGCAATGCTTACTGTACAATTCAACTTTGATCATGTATACAATGAAAGTTAGATACTGAGATCTTTGTTTCCTGTTCCAGGCACATTAACATTACATATTAGAAGAAGACAATCTAGGGACAAGTTAATAATCATATACAATAATTTCTCCTGAAGAACTCTGGGAGGTGCTATTCTCGCTGGCTATGTCTTCATTGATGCGATCTTGCTGCCTGTCTACACTGGCCGTGTGTTCTTGCGCAAGAACACTGACGTTCTAATGTATGAAATCAGGGCTTCTTGTGCAAGAACTATGATGCTCCTGCTCAGGAATAAGCCCTTTTGTGCAACTGGTCTTGCACAAGAGGCCAGTGTAGACAGGCAACGTGAATTTCTTGGCAAGAAAGCCCTATGGTTAAAATGGCCATCAGAGCTTTCTTGCGCAAGAGAGCATCTACACTGGCATGGATTCTCTTGTGCAAAGGCACATGCCAGTGTAGATGCTCTCTTCTGGAAGAGTTTTTGCACAAGATCTCTTCCGCAAAAGAGTTCTTGCGCAAAATCATGCCAGTGTAGACGTAGTCTGTCTTTCCAAATCACAGTTCCTTTAGACAATACCCCTTTTGCCCACATGTGAAAGCATCCTTTATGTGTGGTTCTCCCAGGGGCCTAATTTGAAATGGACGAGATGCCGGGCCTCAAGCCAGCACAGCAGGCCCAGAAGTGCCAGGGTTCTGAAATGCCAAGCCCAAAGGTGCCGGAGCTCAGACCTGGCACAATTTAGGCTCTGATTCTCCCCTCTTTTCTGTGGAAGGAGCGCTTAGCTTCTTCCATGCACTGTCCCAACATCATGACCATGTTAGCCTAATGATTTAAGCCTCACAAGTGCTGTAAGTTTTTAGACTCAGATGAGGAAAATGGAGCACAGAAAGTGAAGTGAATTGCCCAGAGTCACTAAGGGCATGTCTACACAGCAGGGCTAAAGTCAGAATAAGCTACACAACTTGAGCTACGTCAATTGCATAGCTTACATTGAAAAAGCTTAATTTGGCTTTGGGTGCTGTCTACACAGCAAGAAGTTGAAGGAAGAATGCTTTTCCTTTTACTTCCCTTATGCCTCGTGAAATGATGAGTTGAAGTAAGAAGTCCTCCAACTCGACATTATTTCAAAATAAAGGCTATCAGTCTAGACATGCACTATGTTATTTTGGAGAAACATCCATTATTCCGCAATAACGCTGCTGTGTAGACATAGCCAAAGAGTCAATAGTTGAGAGATGAGAACTGAACACAGGAGTCCTGACTCCCACAAAACACACTCTTCCAGATCATAAAATGATCCATTTTACTGAAGCTCTCGCATCTGGGATGCTTAGTTTTGTTTAACCAAACAAAAAGACAGTTTCAGAAATAGTCATCTTAATTATATGTACCATTAGATTACAAATACGCATTTAATCTTAATTTGATAAAAGTACATAAATATAAGACTTTTACACGGGTTATAATACCTCTGGAAATTATTACACTTTTAAAGTATGGCATAAAATCATAGACCTATAGGATTAGAGGGGACCACCATGGCTAATGAGTCTAACTACCTGCTAAGAGGCAGGATTTACTGTGCATGACCCATCCAAAAGAGATGGATATCCAGCCTCTTTTTGAAAACCTCCAGTGAAGGAGCCTCCACAACCTCCCTGGGCAGGAAGGGTATGTCTACACTACAAAGTTAATTTGAACTAACAGACGTTAGTTCGAATTAACTTTAATAGGCGCTACACATACAAACCGCTAGTTCGAACTTAATTCGAACTAGGTAAACTTCCTTCTATGAGGACTAACGCCTAGTTCGAATTAAGTAGTTTGAATTAAGGGCTGTGTAGCCACTTAATTCGAACTAGTGGGAGGCTAGCCCTCCCCAGCTTTCCCTGGTGGCCACTCTGGGCACCACCAGGGAAACTCTTCTGCCCCCCTCCCAGCCCCGGAGCCCTTAAAGAGGCACGGTCTGGCTATGGTGCCCGTGCCAGGTGCAAGCCTGCCAGCACCCAGCCAGCAGACCCTGTACCTGGCACGGCACGAACCAGCCACCCGCTGCCACCCAGCCCTCCGCCTCTTCCCGGGACCAGGCTGGTGGCTCCCAGGAGCCTACCCAGGACCGCAAGAGGCGGGTGCCCGCCTGGTCTAGTGCAGAGATCGTGGACCTCATCGAGGTTTGGGGGGAAGCCTCCAACGTCCACGACCTCTGCACTAGGCACAGGAAAGTGGCCGTCTAGGGCAGGATAGCTGCCAGCCTGGCCACCCAGGAGCAGGTTTGCATGAAAATCAAGGTGGTCCAGTGAGACCTCCCGACCCTGAGCCCTGAGCTTAGAAGATAAGAACACAAGAATGGCCATACCGGGTCAGACCAAAGGTCCATCTAGCCCAGTAGCCTGTCTGCTGACAGCGGCCAACACTAGGGACCCTGGAGGGGATGGACCGAAGACAGTGACCAAGCCATTTGTCTCGTGCCATCCATCTCCAGCCTTCCACAAACAGAGACCAGGGACACCATTTCTACCCCCTGGCTAATAAAAAAGGAAGAAATGTTCAATAAATATTTCTGTTATGTACTGGGTGATGGGAGAGAACAGATGTGGCTATATCATATCAAAATAGTCTTTCCCTTCCAGTTTTTCAGGAGGATGTGAAACAGTAGCTACTAAAGTTAGACATTTTTAAATCAGCAGGTCTGGATAACTTGCACCCAGCAGGTTTAAAAATCTGGCAGAGGAGTTTGTTGACTCATTAACATTGAGTTTCAATAAGTCTTGGAACTCTGGGGAAGTTCCAGAAGACTGGAAGAAAGCCAATGTACCACTATTTTAAAAAGGTAAACAGGATGACCCAGGGAATTATAGACATCAATCCTGAGCAAGATAATTGAGCAGCCAGTACTGGACATTGATGAACAAGGAATTAGAGGAGGGAAATATAATAAATGCTAGTCAACCTGTTTATAGAAAATAGATCCTTTCAAATTAGCTTGATTTTTAATACATAACAAACTTAATTGATAATGGATATAGTGTTGACATAATATACTTTAACTTCTGTAAGTCGTTTTACTTGGCTCCACATAACATTGATTTAAAAAGACTAGGGAGGTATAAAATTAACATGGCACACATTAAGTAAATTAAAAGCTGGCTGGTAGGTCTCAAAATGTAATTATAAATGAAGAATCATTGAATGGATATGTTTCTAGTGGGGTCCCACCGGGATCAGTTCTTGTCCCAACACTATTTAATGTTTTTTATTAATGACCTGGAAAAAAAAGATGAAAACATCACTGATTGCAGATAATACAAAAATTCAGAAAGTGATAAATAATGAAGATGACAGATCACTGATTCGGGTGATCTGGATCATTTCGTAAGCAGGGTGTAGGTACACAATAGGCATTTTAATATGGCTAAATGCATACATCTAGGAACAAAGAATGAAAGTCAGACCTTCACAATGGAGAGGAGGCTCTATCCTGGGAAGCAATAATTCTGAAAAAGATTTGGAACCCATGGTGGATAATCAGTTGAACATGAGCTCCCTGTAGGGTGATGTGGCAAAAGGACTAATGAAATCCTTAGTTGAGTAATGAGGGAGAACTCAAGTGGGAGTAGAGAGATTATTATACCGCTGTGTTTTGAACCAGTGTGACCATTGCTGCAATATTGTGTCCACTTGTGGTATCCACAGTTAAAGAGGATAAATTGGAGCAGATTCAAAGAAGAGCCATGAGAAAACATGCCTTACAGAAGAAGTGGGTAATAAGCGAGCTGTGGGCCAAACACAGGGTGCCAAAGTTGCTTGGCAGGCCACCAGATGCTTTATCTGCTTGTGTGTCTGCATGTACAGCCGCTCGTAGCTCCTTTTGGTCATGCATCGCCGTTCCTGGCCAATGGGAGCTGCGGGAAGCATTGTTCCAGTCCACACCACTTCCTGCAGCTGTCATTAGCTGAGAACAGTGATCTGTGGGCAAGAGGAGCTGAAAGCAGCCATACTTGTGGAGGCGGGTAAATAAAGTGCTGGTGGCTCACCAGGGGCTACCATGGCAAATTGCCTACAGTTTATTGACCACCTCTGCTGTCAAGTGATATATTGAACCTCTTGCATCTATGTAGCTTAACAAAGATATTGAGGGGTGACGCTATTACAGCCCTTATATCCACTTGCCTCTAAAGGTGTTTGCTAACATCAAAGACAATGTCATCTCTTTAATTACCTCCATCTATAACAGTGCCAAACTAGGAACCCTGCTTCCACTTAAATGAAGATAATTGTCCACAATCAGCTGCTGTTTCATTTGCGGGGGGAGGGGGAGGAGTAAGGGTGCTGATACCTTTGTAGAGGATAGGGTCCAAGCAGGCTCTTTCTGCAACTGGCTGCTCCAGCAGTGAGCCAGCTGCTCTCTCTTCTGGCACCACAGCAGCCCCTGGTGGATGAAAGGTGTAATTGCCGTACCTTTCCCCCCCCCTTCCCCCACAGAGTCTTGTTATTCAGGGAGGGGAGGGGGGAGAACCTGCAGAGGAAATGAATTCTGTGCCTTTTTTGTTGTTGTTGTTGTTGTTTAAAAAGTGAGAAAGTCATGAACCCCTACTGCCCCCGGTTCTGGCATCAGTGAATGATAACAAACAGTGGACATCACATTTCCACTTTTAATTCCCAACTATTTCAGCACTCTTAGGAAATTATTTGTAATGCTCCCTTTGCGCTAATATTCAATTAGCTTTCTAATGAGTGAAGAGCTTGCATGAGATGGCCACTTTACCAAGTACAGTACCAGCACAAGAGTTCACAAACAGCTGTTTCAAAGTAATTGAAATCATAATGTGCAGAAAAATTACTTTTATAATGGTTGTCTTGAAGATTTATTTTTTAAAAAAATGTAATTAAAAAGTAGATTTAGAAATATGCTCAGCATCCCAAAAGATTAAATATTAACATGGTACATAATTAATAAATGATACATCTCTCAATTACTAATGGGTTATTGACACTAAAAGCCTAACATTATGGAATATTAGGGCAAACAAAGGCTTTTGGGGAATATCTCCAAGCTTCCAGGGTAAAGCTCTATCTCATTCCTCCTGAAAAATCAAAATGGATTTTGAAGGCCCCTAAAACCACTGAAAAAGAAAATGTACAAATGTAACTGATGACTCTAATGATTAAACTGGTGCTGAGAAAATTCAGAAAACACGTAGTATTTTTGAATACCATCCTGTAGATTTTCAGCAACTCACCTAAAAATGGCAGAGACAGTTCTTGCTCTGAGATTAGCAGTTTACAACAGGCACATGTTATTTTAATTAATGCCTCAATGTTTTTAGACATATTGCACAACTTGGATATAAGGGAGACATTAACTATGGTGTCATACTTAAAATATATATTCTTTACATAGATTGAAATTAGGGAAGCCACCAATGAATATAAAACTCTCACCACAAACCAGAAATTTCGGGCACAAGAGATTTGCTAATCCAGGCACTTGGTATAGTTTTCCAAACTATACAATAAAATGATAGAAATTAAGACTTGTGTGTTATTGGTTGTTTTGTTTTCCGGGGACACCAAGTCACTATCCACAATGACTCCAAGATATCTCTCTTGAGTAGTTATAGCTAAATTAGTCCCCATCATATACATACAATATGATGTATGTAATTGTGGATAGTTCTCTGAAAACATCCATTCAATAGGCAGCAGCAGTCAAAAAAAGCAAGCAGAATGTTAGGAATCATTTAAAAAGGGATAGAGAATAAGACAGAGAATATCTTATTGCTGCTATATAAATCCATGTTACAATCACATCTTGAATTCTGTGTACAGATGTGGTCGCCTCATCTCAAAAAAGATATATTGGCATTGGAAAAGGTTCAGAAAAGGGCAACAAAAATTATTAGGGGTTTGGAATGGGTGCCCTATGAAGAGAGATTTAAAAGACTGGGACTCTTCCTCTTAGAAAAGGAGGCTAAGGGGAGGGGATATGATAGAGGTCTTTAAAATCATGACAGGTATAAGGAAAAATTGTTTACTTGTTCCCATAATATAAGAACTAGGGGATCACCAAATGAAATTAATAGGTAGGAAGTTTAAAACAAACAAAAGGAAGTTTTTCTTCACACAGCACACAGTCAACCTTTGAAACTCCTTGCCAAAGGATGTTGTGAAGACCGAGACTTTAACAGGGTTCAGAAAAGGACTAAATAAATTCATAGAGGTTAGGTCCATCAGTCGCTATTAGCCAGGATTGGTAGGAATGGTGTCCCTAACCTCCGCTTGTCAGAGGCTGGAAATGGATAACAGGAGAGGGATCACTTGATGATTACCTGTTCTGGTCACTGTCACTATGGAATTTGGAATTGGCCACTGTCGGACAACAGGATACTGGGCTAGACGGACCTTTGGTCTGACCCAGCATGGTCATTCTTATGTTCTTATGGTTTTCAAACTTTTTTTCTCATGTCCCAGTTGAAGAAAATTATTGATGTCCATGGCCCAAGATAATTTGACAAAAATGTGGGCTCCAAAATGGGGCTGAAGATGAGAGCTTTGAGGGGGCTCCAACTTCGGGGGTGATCAGGTCTGGGACATGAGAAACTTGCCTTGAGTGGTTCCTGTGCAGCAGTGCAGCAGGGGTGTGAAGGCAGACTTCCAGCCTGTCCTGGCACCACAGATCATACTGCACCCCAGAAGTAACAAATTCCCAGCCAACGGGAGAGCAGTGCACTCTGTGCACTCTTCCCCCGCCTCCCTCCACACACACACACCTATGAGCTGGACCTGCTTCTGGTCACTGCAGCAATGAGATCCAGTTCCTAACATTCTACAATCCATTACTGGGTTGTGCCCCATATTTTGAAAACCACTGTATTAGGACATAAGCTTTCCTGAGTAAAACCCACTTTATCAGATAAACTGGAGTGGAAGTAACAACAAAAGAAACATGATGGGCTCTGCCATGTATATTGGCCAAACCGGACAGTCTCTGCACTAAAGGATAGATGGACACAAACCAGACATCAGGAATTGTAACACACATAAAAACCTGTAAGGAAAGTAACCTCTCTGGACATTCAGTAATGGATTTTAAAGTAGCCATCTTCTACAACAAAATTTCAAAACCCAATTACAAAAGGAGACAGTAGAACTAGAGTTCATTTGCAAATTCATTATCAGATTCAATTAATTACATATCCTAATATGCTGTATGTAACTAAACAATAAAATATTCTATACTCTTACATTATCTATGCCCAGCACAATGGAAATTTATATATAGCATTCAATAAAATTTGTTTGCACAGTAGTATTGATTAAAGGATAATATGTTAGTAATGTTTAATATGTGCCGTATAGATTGTGATGATATACAATTTATAGCAATATAATTTCTTTTTGAATGTACATGTCGAACTATGTCAAGTGTATGTTTTACCATATGGCTATAATCTTCTGACAAATTGTATCTTGACTATGGGTAAATTTGCTACGCCCACATAGGCCATCTCTGCCCTAGGAAAGTATTTTGAAATTTCTAAAGTTGATTTAATAACTCCAGATTTAACAAATTTGAACTAGCATGTCCCCACTACAAGGAAGCTTCATAATTAGTCTAAGGCAGGCTCCATTAATGTGGACATGCTACCTCAGACTTAGAGCCCCAGGAAACACTGAGGAGTAATTAGTTCGAATTAGTCTGGGGAGTAATTATTTTGAAATAGCGGCATCAAAATGTCCACACTATCGCTATTTCAAAATAACTATTTTGGAATTAGCATTACTCCAGATGAAAAGCAGGAATACAGATTTCGAATTCTGCAACCCATTATTTTGAAATAATGGGCTTGGTAGTGTGGACAATCTGCTGATAAATCCAACAGGAGGGGGCAGTATTTAAAAAGAAAGTCCTAATATAGACCAGGGCATAGTGTTTATAAGCTGCATGCAGGATAATTACAGCAGCTTGTTATTGCAACTTTTTATTTGTATCCTGATTTCCTGAATCATGATATTATTCAGTTGAAAAGCTGATATAAGGCCAAATCTGCTGATTTTACTCACATGGGGAATAAGGAATTGGTAGTGCTTTCCAATTTCCAGTCCGCTCCATTTCTTGTAGGAATGGTGCCCCAAGGCAATGAAGTAGGTGAACCAGATTCTGATCTCTTTTATACTGGTATAAATCCAAAGTTAATCCATAAATAAACAGGAATCTTTGGATTTTTTAGGTGAGTAACTGAAATAGACATCTTGTCTAACACAGCTGCTTGCACAGGTAAAACAGGCAGGATTTAATCTGGACTACAAGGATTTATGGAAAAAGTTGTTTTTTCTCGAATGCTCATTTTAGTTCCCTTGTGATAACAAACCCAGTTTCCCCTGCAGCAGATTCACTCTAGGCCTAGCCATTGAGCCAGCTGTTGCCCTAGCTTTATAAAGTAAACTTGTTATGAATTTCACTATCATGTTTTCCCATCTCCATTTCCGGTCTTTTCTCAACAATCCTGGCGGGCAGTGACCTGCTTCCTATACTTCTGTTTTGAAACAAAAGGCTCTCGAGGAAAGAGATTGACAAGCTGTTTCAATAACTACATTGGCAGGATTTTGTCTGGCAGGTTACAGCAAATACATTACATTATTAAGCCATTATATTGAATGGTGGCTCTTTATACTAGAGAGCTATTTCCAGGAAGCTTTGCTTGGAACCTGTTAGCACAGTCACAGTGTTTTTCTTTGTTGACGGAAACCCCAGATCAGTGAATTGGTTTTAATTCCCAAGCTGGCAAAGCTAAGTATTGACTATCTCCAGAGAGGGTTATGGCCATGTTGCTTTTTATAGCACCCCCTGGCAGCCAGTCTATGAGATGGCATCAATCTTTTTTCCCCATCCACTGGTTAGGGATACCACAATAACTGCTGACAGTCAGACAGGGAGGAATGTGACTAGAAAATGGCAAATGGTACAAGGAAATGCTGAAACTGCAATGCTAATAGAGAAAGATCCCTTGGAATTCTGAGGGTATATAACAATAAAATGTAATTGTGCTGGAAATTAAATCTCCAAGCAATATTGATTGCTCGTAGCTTTTTACAAAAAAAATTCAATCGTATTTACTATGTAGAGATAAGAGCTGACTCCAAGCACTTTGTCTGATTCAGAACCTTATATCAGAAATCTAAAGATCACTCAAATTAAGGGGAGATAGCTAACTACTCCCCTGGGTATATTTTACTTACCCCGTTAGAGCAAAAGAGGAATATTTTACTTACCCCGTTAGAGCAAAAGAATAGCACAGTACAGAGTCAGTCCAAACTGAGATATCATTCAGCAAATCATGGCAGTGGCTTTTGTTTTTCTTAAAAGGTGTGGAAAATCATTTATTTCCATTAACTCTATATTAATTGTTCTTGTTCTCATTCAAAAAACTCTGAAATTGAGCAGCCAAAATCCCTGTAAATTCTATAATCCCCCGTTTTATATTATTATTTAAAACAGGACTACTGAATATGCGGGCCCGTTTGTTTGCAGCCCGCGATGTGTTTTGGGTTTACATGGGGCTCAACCTGAAGAAGTGGGTTGTGCCCATGAAAGCTCATGCTACCATCTACATTTTTTGTTAGTCTCTAAGGTGCTGCAAGACTATTCGTTATTTTTAAAGTTTTTCAGTTACAGACTAACACGGCTACCCCCTGAAACTTTTGAACATTAGTACTATATTCCCACATAATACAATGTCACAGAAACTGCAGTCAAGGATACTAATAGCAAGTGGCTTTTCTCTTATTATTTTGATTTTTCCCAGCAGAGTTCCCCACTCTAATTTTGTTCCGTAACTTGTGGTTTACAGCATGTAGGCATGTATTATGTAGTACAGTAGAACCTCAGAGTTACAAACTGTCTGGTCAACCATATGCCTCATTTGGAACTGGAAGTATATGATCACGTAGCAGCTGAAACCAAAAAAAGCAAACACAGTATAGTACTTTGTTAAAAATAGACTACTAAAAAAAGGAAAAAATGGCATTTTTCTTCTGCATAGTAAAGTTTCAAAGCTATATGAAGTCAATGTTCAGTTGAAAAATTTGGGAGAACAACCATAACATTTTGTCCAGAACTACATACTTTTCAGAGTCGCAAATAACCTCCATTCTTGAGGTTCTAATTACTCTGAGATTCTACTACAGCGTTCATATTTCTACCTTATATCAGTGGTCTAATTCTGAATGAGGAATATGTTCCTCTTGAGTGATTAAACCTGTTAGGAAACATAAGACTCAGTCCAAATTTAGCACAAGCCTCAAACCAAATCCTTGAATTTGTAAGGTTAGATTTGGTTCAAAAAAAATATGCCAGCCTGCCATCTCCAGGAAGAATAGAATGTCTGGAAGGAGGACAACCACCAAGTAACAGGAGATAGAAGTTCCAAATTTTTCTTCTTGCAGTATGTCAGAATATGGTAAATGTCATTTAGAAACCAATTAAGAAGAGCATATTAGACACTTGTCCTGGAGGACAACTAAAGGAACGGGGGAAACCACAATAGGAAAAAATAATCCCACAAACGTAATTTAGCCAAAGCCTTCACACTCAGAGTCTGCTTCCCCTAGCGTTGGCAACATGTAACCTCACTTCCCAAACGGACACCTGTTTTCTAGTCCAATTTCCTGAACCTCTCCCCAAAACCACTTCATACAGCCAAAGGAAGAGGGGAATCCCACACAATACTACAATGGGCTATTAGGAAGGACAACAGCCTCTTTGCAAAGAGTGCAGAGAAAAGGAAACATTTAGAGCTAGATTCTGACATACTTGCTTGTCTTGACTAACACCTAAATTCCTGAATTCAGCATGGCACATAGGGCTTCATCTAAAACCTACCATAGTCAATGAAAATCTTTCTACTGCCGTACATGAGCTCTGAGACAGGCCATAAAGCACGTACATAATATTAATCATGTGCTACAATCCAGTTGAAGCCAATACATTTGAAGCATGTGCTTGACTTCTTTGCTGAGTAGAGATAGACAAGCACATTCTTAAGTGTTTGCTGTATTGTTCCCTTTTTTTGCACACATAATCCCACTGAAGTCAGTAGGATGAACTATCTGGCTCTGTAATTTGGCAGTGAAATGCTTTCAGGCCAGTAGCACTTATTATCTTTATTCTGTTAAATGTGAATATCAACTATCAGTCAAAATATATTTTTGAAAATAACAGTAATGTTCAAACTTTTGCAGTTCTCTGGAAAAATTCCCCTGAAATGAAGCAGAGCAAGCTGTATCTGGTTTGACTTTTAATCAAACTATTTTCCTTCAACATATTGAGAATTTGGAAGTAGGGAGTATATAATTCAGTATGGAGACAGAATACACAGTTATTTGTTCATGTTACTTGAAATTGTTTATACTAATTTAATCTCATATAATACACAATGCAATGCATCATGCCATATGTGCTAAACTGCTGCCTCTCTTCTACACCAAGCAAACTTTTTCCTGGGGGCAGTCTAAAATTTTACAACATTATTGTTACACCTAGAAAATATTTGAATCAGGTTTTACTCTCTTTTCACTGTGAGGTAGTGACTTAGGAAACCTCAGTAATGAGGTAGCTCTGTATGATGCCGCCCAAACACACTCCCAAGCTGTACCAACCAAAATGACTAAAATTGCTCAGGTTTGTACTCGGAAAAGCCAGGCACTTGGAAATCAATTTTTTGGAGGGGAAGACGATACAACTTCATCAGAAAAATGAATCATTTGTCATGTGCTCTGGCAGTTCTCCATGTGTTTATCTGGAAGAGGAGGTTACTGGAAGATGGCAAACAGAACCATATCGTCTACAAACTACCTCCATATAAAGGAAGGGATTAATTTGAAAGTTGCTGGCAGAAGTACATAATTGCTTCTAAAATAGCTTCCAAATGTGTAGATCCTGAAACACCTATTAATCATGTATACTTGTCAACAGCATCATATAACCAGTACTTAAGCAAAGCAAAAAGAGTTTTAGTAAAATTATGGAAAGATGAACCAAATGGGTCTGTCATTTTTTCCAGCTGACTGTGACACAGCAATTCTAGGAAATTCACAATATTACTAGTTATTATGAAATGCTCCCATCATGCACCAAGCTTTACATATTATATTTTAAAGAATCTAAAAGTTATTAAATACATGGGGTGAAATCCTGGTCCTAGAAAAGTTAATGACAGAACTACCATTCAGTTCAGTAGGGCCAAGATTTCACAGTAGGACTCTACCACTAATTTTATACAATCAAAATTGAATGTTATTGAAAGCAGACAAGAGGGATAAATCTTCCACTTGGCAGCTAAGATGAATTTGGGCAGACCAAAGACCAGAAAACTGATACCAATCTGCCTTAATGGACCTGAACATTTTGCTCAGTATTTCTTCTTGCCCAATATTTCTTTCAAAAGAAAAGCGATTATGAAATGCCAATTTTCCAACATGCTTCAGTTCCAGTGTATTTTAATGATGAAATACTCATGAGCAATGATTAAACCAATGGCAACTTGGGCTAAAAAAACAAATTTATTCTTTGAGTTCAGTGACCCTTTCCTGGTGGATAATTCTTGCACTAACCAACAGGCCAGTTGTTTCACAACACTAGTCCACTGTGTATCTTAAATTATTTAAGAGAATAGTTTTTTCCCACTTACTTGCATTGGTAAATAATAATGGAGAAACCATTAAAAACTATATTTCTATTAATTCTGTGATCTGTGAATCATGTTGGCAACATCTGAGTCTTTGGCAATTGCTTTGGTCAGATGCTAGTTGATGGCATGGTCACTTGTACCTGATCCAGCTGTAGTTAGGGTGCAGAATCATGGGCATCCTTGGATACACGCAACACCCACACTCTATACCCTAGGGCTATGTCTACACTGCAAGATTTTTGTGCAAAAACAGCCAAAATTATTCCACATTGAATGTAGCATATGGGCCCCTTGACTAGCTAGGAGCGATCGATTTAGAGAAGCACAAACAGAGAGATTGTGAATTTAAGAACAGTGTAAAGTAGCCTTCACTGCACAGGGAAGCTGGGGCTCAATTTTCAGCTCTGGAAGAAGACTTTTTAATTGAGGATCTCCATGACTTGCACAGCCAAATGGTTAAATAATAGCTAAAGAAGTGTACTGCCATCTGCACACAGAGATATTCTAAATCAATTACTAAACCTTTCTTCATTTTTCCAGATAACTAGCCAGAATCTGCCCTCAATCTAATCTGTGCAAACCTACTGAAATTGATGAGTTTTACCCTCGAAAGCTCATGATACAATATATTTATTAGTTTCTCAGGTGCCACAGGACTGCTCATTGTTTTTAAAGGTACAGACTAACACGGCTATCCTTCTGAAATTGCTGGGCTACCTGGGTATAAATTAAAAAAATATTTGGTGCAATGTTTAATTTTATCCGCCACATCACAGCTGGAAATATGCTATGTGACTATGTATTACAATATAAATGATTGCTACTGGCATGAATAATAGGCTATGGGTAGCAGCTGGATCTTACATTTACTGTACATATTAGCTGAAATATCCTTGGTGTATTCAAATAGCCTATTATATATCATAATGTATAATAGATGGATTGTATAATAATGATACCAGGACCAATCTGTGAAGTGTGGAACACTGGATGTTGTATATTCCCAGAAGTGCTATTATTGGCTCAACCGCTTGCCAAGGAACTTACTAAACTGGAAGCTGCTAGGCCCACACCATTTCTGACACACGACCCATGCCTGCTCCGATTAAATTCAGTTGGATTTTTGCTACTTAAAGAGGACCAGGATCATGCCCGCAACGCAACTGTTTCACAGTGGAGCAATTTCAGTCAGTTTGCACAGATTTAACTGAGGGCAGATTCTTGTGTAGCCTGATATAAATTCATTTATAAAATAAAAACATGATCAAATAGCTCCCTTAAATATCCAGCCTTTAGCACTCTTGTTCTTCCAAATCCAATCTCTCCTCCCAGCATGCACAAGTGCCCTGTTGATTTCAATGGCAGCTGCTTGTATTTAGCTGCAAGGGAATAGGCCATTGGTCTTTTCTATCAATCCCTGTGTAGCTAGCTCAGGTTAGTTGTGGCTGAAAGTTGTTTCAATCCATGGCTGATGAGGAGAGGTCTGTATGTCCACTGGTGGTTGCCATACCCATCCCAGTTGTGAGAAGTCCTATGATGGAGAGAAATCCCCTAATAGGTGAGAGAGTCAAGGACCCAGTTACTCACTTCACCCACCCCTAATTAAGTCACTGTTTGGCAGGCAGAGACAGAGGGACTAAAAAGAGATGAGGTCATAACCTTGTAAGTAGGCTGAGAGAGTTCAGTCAGAGGGAGTGTTCAGGAAAGGGTTGTGGATTTGTTGGTGATTAAGTGCCCCCAGAGGCAGTAGGCTGGACAGGCCAGTACTCAGTACCAGAGCCAGGGAAAGGCAGAGCAGACCCCACCAGGAAAGGGCTGAGGAGAGGACCCTAAGGATAGATAGGATTCTTTGGGACTCCACCTGAATATCTGGCTACCTAGAAAGTGTTTGGACTAGCTGCTTCTCAGATGGATGCACACTAGTGATGAAAACCCCAGCAATGTCACGCTCAGATGAAGGAGTACACTGGTGGTGAATATACAAACTTACAGATCCACATCACAAAACATACCACATACATGGGTACTCCTCTGAGCATCACCGGCACAGAGACCAAGAAATAAATAAACACAGAAACTGAATTCTCTTGCCCCTCAAGGGCAGTCCATCAGGGTCAAGGTGGAAGGGGCAGGAGCAAACTTATATTACTTCAAGCCATGCAGTAGTTTTCCTATGGGTCAGAGGAGAGCACCAGTGTCCAGAGCTGTCACTCCAACACATTCACTTCCTGCAAATGATTTTGTTTTTTAAAGAAAGCTCTGCTGATATTACAGGAGTGGTATGTGTGCATGTGTACGTCCATGCTTCCCTGAGGGTGTGTCTAAACTACACCCCTCTGCCGACAGAGGGATGGAGATTAGGCACTTTGCTATTGCAAATGAAGCGGGGATTTAAATATGCACAAGGCATAAGGGATCAGTCGGAAAAGGGTTTCCTTGTCGACCAATCCCCGTCTAGGCTGCCCCTTTTTGCCGGCAAAGTGCCACATTTCTATTCAAATGAAGCACAGGATGTTTAAATCCCCGCTTCATTTGCAATAGCGATGTGCCTAACCTACATCCCCCTGTCAGCAGAGGGGTGGAGTTTAGACACAGCCTTAGTGTCTATGATTCTGCCTCCAAGCCTGCACACTGCTGCTTCATTCCATGCATCCACCTGCCTATCTTCCACCTAAACTCAAGGCAATCCATGAGCCTGTGAAGATAGGAGAGGACCTATATTGCCTGTGGGCCTTATACTGCAGACGTGCCCTGTGGCTAACTCCACACAACACAGCCCAGAGGGAAGGACAGCGCTGTGGAAGCGATGCTCACTTTAGTCCCTAGTTAGTGCAGTCAGTTGGGACATAGGCCACTCCCTATGTTTGAGTCCCCAATATGTCTACTGAAGAGAAAGGATTTGACTAAGGATCTGCCACTCATGTAAATGTTCTAATTGCTGACCATAGGATCTGCTGATATGTAGGGTGGCTCAATTTCTCCTAGTGGAGCTGTTCCACTTTGAATATTGAGTAAGTCAGAAAGAATGAGAATCATTCTATAGTCCAGGAGCAGAGTTCCTGGCTGTGGATTACACAGAGTTTATACCCAAGCTGTAGATAAATGGCTTTTCCCCATGAGATGGATGCCATTATGCCCAGCATCAGTTCTGGAACACCTACAGGGAGTGTCTTCTTGTGCTTTCTGCCCCATTGACAGCTGAGCAAAATCTGCCCCTAAGGGTGTGTCTAGACTACATGGCTCCGTTTACTAGATATAGCAAAATGAAGCGGTGATTTAAATAATAGCTGCTTCATTTACATCAAAATGGCCACCACACTGTGCTGATCAGCTAATTGTCGGCACAGCGCGGTAGTCTAGATGGGGATCAGCCGACCCCAGAATCTTTTGTCGTCAGATCCTTTATGCCTCTGGAAATATAAAGTGCTTCTATTGACATCAGTGGAATAACTCCACTTTTACAAAAGTCTAAATTGAATTGAAAGTCCAACCAATAGCCTTTAAAACTATTTTATGAAATTACTTGTGCTCAGTGCATTTAGTTAAGAGTATCACAGTTTGACAGTGGTCTGAACTGCTCTCAAAGGAAAGGAGGGAAGTAATTATGCATCGCCTATCCTCTACTTGCTAGTCACAGAAGGACACCGAAAGGCCAAAAGGAAAAAATGCAGGCAGTAAATATGAATAAGTTCAGTTTAAAAAGTACATTTCCATGTAGTTCAGGAAAATGACAGTTGAAGAGGGAAATAACCACAAAGTGGGGGACTCATTTAGTCTAATTTTAAATCCACTGAAAGACACAGTTTGACTCCAAGGTTAGTGTTATGGATTACACATGTTCCCAGTAGGAAAGACAGAAAACAGAATCAGTGAGAATAGAGACACAGGTGGAAAAATGGAGTACAATGAAAAAAGTAACTTACAGTAACTTGAAATGTGTGGTCCACAGACACATTCCTCATTTAGTGAGTGCACTTCCAGTGTGCATACATTGGAGAATTTTCTAGTCAGCAGTGTCTTTGCACCCTCCTCTCCTCCTCTACTGCAAGAGTAGAAAACAAGAAGGAAGGGTTTGCAATAAGTGGCCGGTTGGCCAGATGCAGTTCAACACAGTTAGCCTGTCAAGCTGATGGATGCTTTGTTTACTTGCACCTCCTGCAGCCCATGGTTCACTGTTCTCGGTCAATGGGAGCTGAGGAAAGTGGCATGGGCCAACCTACCACTTCCTGCAGCTCCCATTGACTGAGAACAGCCAACTGCAGCCAACACGGTGCACTCCAGGTGATTCTCAGGGCTGTCTGGAGTGGAGGGGGGTGTGGTGCATGCCAGGCAGCACTGAGGGCTGGCTGCTCCCAGCCCTACCCCTTCTGCCCAAGGCCTTGCCTCTTCTGGAAGCACAGAGCTGGGTCCCCCCCTCCTTGCCCAGGAGCCTGGTAAATCTGCTGGTCTCTCTGGCTGTACCCCAATGGGAAAAAGACCCATAGTCAGATGGCATCTGGCAGGAGGCCTGCTGCCTGGCCCATTCCTACTTGGTTTGGACAATACAGCAGCAATTTTCTACTTATATTACTAAGATTGCCTGGCCATGAATGGCGGGAAGGAAGAAAGATTTTCATGCTCTTTATAGACCCCTGGGTTCTAGAACACTGATGCATCTGACGGAGTGGGACTTTGCCCACGAATGTTTATGTTCCAATAACTCTATTAAGGTATGTCTACACTACAAAGTTAATTCAAAATAACAGTCATTATTTTGAATTAACTTTAATAGCGTCTATACGTGCAAACTGCTATTTTGAATTCAATTTGAAATAGTGGGGCGCTTAATTCAAATTTGGTCAACCTCATTCTACGAGGAGTAACACCAAATTTGAATTACCTAATTCGAATTAAGGGCTGTGTAGACACTTAATTCGAATTAGCTGGCCTCCAGCCCTTCCCAGGGTGCCCTGGTGGCAGGTTGAAAGTAGGGTAAATGGTGGGTTCTCTATAATTTGAAGTTTATATCACAATTTGAAGTCTTCAGTAACTCAGCCAGAGGTTAGTGGTGGCTGAGGTTTGGTGCTTGCAGTGTATAGGAGATCAGATTGGACAATTTTAGTGGTCCTTTCTGGCCTTAAAGTCTGAGAGTTCTTTGCTCTTGACAATCTGTCATGTAGGTGTTTACCTGGATTCTGACTCATTCACCAGCAGGCACAGGCATGTACACAACTGGAGAACAGGCCCAGTGTTGTTCCAGACCTGAGATTTTGAGTAGCCCATGACCTGTCCTTCTGAAGTAGTCCGATACCATTGCAAGGAGGCATAAATGGATGCAGTGCCTATCTAAGGGTGCATCTTACTTACTTTTTAGTAGAGCCTCCTTGTGTCTCATCTGGGGAATTAACTCACCATTGTCCGTGCCCCATCCTGCAGCTGCTCAGCTCATTACTTCAGTCATCCATTCTGTGGTCCCTCTTTCACTAGTTCAGTGCTGAAGTGTCTGATCTTCATGGCTTAAGCCTCTAGCCCATCAAGTTAAGTAAGTGTCTTTTGGGGGCTAATTTCTAGTGGCCCCAATGAGTTCTCTTGTCACCACCTGGGATCCCAGTACCGGCTGCAAATAGAACTGTTCATAGCTGGTAACCGGGACCTGGTACCATCAATCTGCTCATAATGATGTTGGTGCCAGTGATTTCAGTGCCAGCCATAGAGCCTTCAATGGATTGCAACAGCCCCTCATTGATGAAGATCGCTGTGCATCCTGGTGCTAATGAGCACTGGATACTGAGGGGTTTTTGTGGTGCATCCTACACCTCCTCAGTAGGGATCTCCAAAGCCATTCCTACCTCTTTCATGAAGCCTTGAAGTAGCTTGTATTCCAGCCGTGGGAGGTAGCTACTACTCCAAAGCAAGACAGCATCCAGATAAAACTAGGTTGTGGGTGACACCATCTGTTCTTTGATGGTACCTGGACCTGTTGCACTGGAGCTGCCCTCTCATGGATCTGGTTTTGAGGACACCGTGAGGGTCCAGCCTCTAGGGTAGCAGTGACGGGGAGGCCAGGCCAGCGTAGTAGAGACTGCAGCACTAGGGCCTAGAGTGTCCTTACGATGCTCCATTCTCATGAAGGGGGACAAGAGATATATATCCAGAGCTGAGATCAACATGGCCAAGCCCCATGTACCAAGCAGGAATGTTTATTGGCTGTCCTGTGAGTCAGAAGATGGAGTGCAGCCACTTGGAAAGGGTTGTGGTTGCCCCCTGAGTGTATGGAGAACCTGACATGATGGCAGAAATAGCAAGGGCAAAGGAATCAGGGATATGACTGCAGCTTCAGTAGCTGCATAGGCAGCAGCCTTGGCAATTGGCCCAAAACAGTGGAGCATCTACAGATCGCTATGACAGTGAGCACAATTGGAGTTGGTGGTAGAGGTTAGCAACTGGTTGGTACTAGAGACGGCTTCTACCTGATACCCAATAGGTTAATGCAGACTACCAGTTAAAGAAGGAGAGACTAGGGAAACAGATGAAAGGGAGAAAGGAAAACAAACTAATTAAATTGATTAAAATAGACATTCCACATACAGAGCCCTTTTTTATGCCAGCCCAGCTTTTGAGGGCCTTCTGTACCACATCGCACAGGCTTCCCTTCCACTAGAATTGTGTTTATTTATATATTATAAACTGAATCATATCTGGAGGGAGAAAACTAGACTTAAATTAGGGGGGAGGGTGAAATCTCTGACTTTGAAATTTAGGAGCCTTACAAAAAAGAGAAGCAGGCAACCTTCACCCTGCCCTCTCCTGTTGAATGCACCACAGTAGCTGTTGCCCTGAAATGGGTCATGGATTTGGACTGTCCTATGGGCAGAGTTAAACTAAAACTGTGCAGAAGAAAGATGCAGACAGCCTGGCTTGAGCTGGGCAAGTCTCCTCCATAGGCAGATTTATTTTCTAGGTATATAGAACCATAAAAAAGCAAGACAGTAAGTGAGACATAAGCATACTTTCATATTCCTTTCATCTCCACAGCCTCCTCTTATTCCCACCATAATCATCCAGAAGAGCTCAGTCATCATACCCTTGCAACAAATCTTCCAAATTGTTTGAGGGTGTGTTTCTAATTGTGGTGAATTATTACAGGTGACTTGAGAACATCCCCTCCATACCCTTGCATCTGTCTTGTTATGCACTAGCATGGGACAGTACCAGACATTTATTTAAATAGTCACCCTTACAGCATTTCTAGCCAGTGAACTAAGAAGGGTTTGCCTTTGGCCAAGCCTATAAGAACTTTGCTAAGCTTTTCTCAGCTGGAAATTGAGTATAATTTTCAGTTTTACTCTTAAAATCCCTTCCCGCTATAGAACACAAAGTCTTCTCCAAGTCCTCAGCAGAAACATTCTATAATCCCCTATCCCAAAGAAGCCTTTAAATCAAAAGTTTTAAAAGAACACAGGTGCTGCTGGTCAGCACTGATTCTGGCATTGCACACCTGTGCAGATCTGCTTCTTTAAAAGGCTGTATTCTGGCAGGGCTCATGTCCTAAAGCTGCAATTCACTAATGCTGTAGGCAGAAATTCTCCTCAGAGAAGAAACCTATTAGTTCTTAATTTTGTATTAAAATATATGGGGGCTTAATAATAAAAGGCACATCTACAGAGTAGAGCTAAAGTCAAATTAAGCTACTCCACTTCAGCTATGTCAATTGCGCAGCTGAAGTTGAAATAGCTTAATTCAGCTTTTGGTGTTGTCTATACAGTGGGAAGTCAAAGGAAGAACACTCTTTCTTTGACTTCCCTTACTCCTCGTAAAATGAGGCTTAGAGGAATTGGAGTAAGAAATCCTCCACTGCGACATTATTTCAAAATACAGCTGCTCCCCAAATTGCAAACAGGGGGTGGGATAGCTCAGTGGTTTGAGCATTGGCCTGCTAAACCCAGGGTTGTGAGTTCAATCCTTGCAGAGGTGATTTGGGGCAAAAATTTGTCGGGGATGGTACTTGGTCCTTCTGTGAAGGCAGGGGACTGGACTCAAGGTCTGTTCTAGGAGATAGGCAATCTCTATTATTATTATTATTATTCTGAAATAACATTGCTATGTAGATGTACTCAAAGTGATCCAGAAAGGAGTAATAACATTCAAGAAATTAAAAGGGAATTAGAAATGCTGTCTGGGCAAAGTTTGTGTCTTCAAACATGATAATATCTGCTAACTACTCCTAAAGTCCCTACTTCATGTTTTCCCTCAAACTCCTAGGAATACCACCTATGACCACCTTGATAATGCTCTGTGTCTCACATACCTCCACTGAAATAAAGTTACACTGGTGTTAATTGATGGAGAGGCAGCCCCAGTATAAAGGGAGAAAGCCTAGCTTGACTGCATATTTCTGACACAATGAGCCACCACTGCAAGAAGTGCTATTTTTTACTCTCCTATGTGTGAAAAGATTTAGCTGCAGCTCTTCCTGGTATGTGCTTTTGACTCAACAATTCCAGAAACACCTGGATAAAATCAACTACATTATATTGTATTAGGAACTTTGTATATCTTAGTTATACTGTTAGGAATAAGAAGGTGAATAAAAGTAACTGGGATTAATATGAAGAGTAGGTTAACTTTTGCATGGTGCTGAAAAACAGGCAGGAAGGAGGCGGGAATTAACATCAATTTAAAAACTGTCAAGACCAGGCAGTTCTAAACTCAAAAGGATCTAAAGATTAAGGCTTTTGGCTTGAGTCATTGTTATTTGATACTTACAGGAAATTAAACCACAGAAGCTGTAGTCAAAAACATTAATAAAAGCAAGGAAATTCGGAGCTAAGGAAGAAATCTTATGATATTCTAATGCTATTTTCACTGTTGCAAAGGCTTTCAGAACAGTGGGTTACTCTGTAAACTATATTGAGTGTGCTGCAATACTTAGGTTGAACTAAGAGATTCAGCATTATCTCTGTATTTACATGGTCTGGATGGATGTAAATCATGTTAGGTTACTCAGAACTTCATCTGCTTTAATCTGAACAGTAAAGTGTAGAAAAGCGGCGCCATCTGTTTTTTTAAAAAAGAAGGCAAACTTGAAGGGCACTGATGAGATTGTTTGAAGTAAAAAACATCTGGCATGTGCAATGAATCTGGGGGAGCATCTTTCTCACTGGTGTCAAATCAGAATTACAGAACTGATAAGAATATGCAGTTACACTGTTTGTAGTTTTTGCTAATAGCCTACAATTGGTCAAAAATAATGTATATTATAATTCCTGGAATAATATTCTGTCCATGTAATACAGATAAGTAGTCTGAAATTAAAACAGTGAAGCCATTTTTAAGGAGCCTTTCCGGCAGCTGAGGAGGATTTATCCCAACATTCTCATTAAGGGTTGTTGTGGCCAAAAGCAATGACCCCTCCTACAACATAATGCTTTTCATAGTAAGGTAAGAAGCCAATGATTGGAGTCACAGGTCTGCAGTTAACAGACTGCTTGGCTAGCTTGTAAAAGCCAGCTACATAAGGGCCCTTTCTCACATAAACCCGGTTGCTCATTCTCTGCCATTTAAAACAAAGTCAAAAGTCTCTGGGAATAAAGCCTTGATTGAAATTAGTTACGATCAAAGCCGGAATGGAAGCCAGCAGTAGCTATAAGGGGACAGTGGGAACTCAAAATCTAAGTATTCTAAAGTACAATGAGATTCATTAATTAACTTATAAAATGTATCCAGCAAAGAGTTACTTGTGGTAGTATATATTTCATATTTAAAATAATAAATCGAAATTGCCTGCTCAGGGTAAAGCAATCACACCTCTCTGTTTAAATGAATTGTGCTGACTAAAACCTCTGCTGAAGATTAAATAGCTGATTTTTAAAAGAGCAGGACATCGGGAATGTATCCTTTTTTTCTTGATATAATTAAAAATGGTGTACAAAAAAAATGTGACTTTATATGGGTCTGTTGATAAATTGTATAGTCAATTGTTTGACCACACATTCGTTTGTTATGAAATGTACTCAAGAGACTAAAAAACCAACATCAGTCAGGTTTTTAATGCACTTCTGGAAAATGGTATTTTATAGAACTTGTCTCCAAGAACCCATGTTACATTCACCTCACTCAGAAGGTCCACTCCCAGTGTTGCACATTTCAGGTGATATTATTTATATAATTTTAGAAGTTATAAGTCTTCACGTGTCATTAAAATCCAACCCATCAATTTGTCACAGCTCCCTAACTTGTTCTGTTCCTTTCTTATCTTTGTTTTGAATACTAGCATTTCAGGAACTTTTCCATGAAGGTATTTCCCCTTAGCTTGTACTAAGATGTAGAACAAATGTATCTTGATTTATTTTTACAAGTTTCCTATCTGATTATGCCAAATACTTATTTCAGCAAATGCAAAGAGTTAAGGGATACTTGACATAAGTGAATACGAGTATAGTTTAAGCCAGTTTAAGCAAAATATTGTAACCGTGCATACATATATATGGCATGGCTAAGATATTCATATGATATATACCGGCCAGCATATATTGATCAAAAGGTTAATGATATCTCAGGGAATGTTAACACTAATATATTAAACCCTGGTCCTGCAAGTAGACTACTACACCCATGTAGAGTGCACTAACTTCAGCAGGATCCTGGGCACCTAATAGTTCAAGTATGCAGATTAGCTTATAGAATCGTAGACTAAGTATTGGATTGATAGATAAACTTTAGCTGCATTCTTATCCATCTTTATAATAGAGCCCAAGCAGTTAGCTCTATTGTTCATTCCCTTTTGGGCACTCATTTGAACTGAACATTCCAAGCACTTGTGATCTCGGCATCACAAAAAGCACTATTGCAATTCTTGTGATCAGTGTCAGTAGACTCACCAAGGACAAAGCTAGCAAACTCTGGCTAGCCCACTTCTTACCCCGGGAGGTGTCTCTGTAGGGCACTGATGGGATGTGAAGGTAGCTTGTGCTACAGTTGATTATGTACTGTTCCTATTGTGTAGAGGGATCATTGTAATCTTGAGGGCTCGAATAATTCAAGCACTAAGGGCCAGATTTTAAAAATACCACACACACAAACCTGAGCCAATTCGCATTTAAGTAAATGGAAAGACCCCAATCTACCTCAGTGCAAAGTAAATCTCAAGATCCAGTCTCACATTTAAAATTCCTTTCATTTCGAAAGAATCTACTTTACCACTAATTAGGCATGAATTTCCTAGAAAGACAAATGTTAATATTGAAAATGTACGTGTTCAGATCCTAACAGAAAAATGCACAGTACTGACTAGACACTGCATTTCAAATGCCCAATTTTACTGAAGAAGCCAAAAAAGCTTGGCATATTTTAACTTAATTTATTCACAAACCATTCTGTGCTTTCTCAAGGTGTACAGAAAAAAACGATTATGAATTCTGTTAGCCTGAAATAATTAAAAGGTCATCAATTTACTGTCACCGTACTGATATGGTTTAATTACGTTCTATAAATATATTGAGCAAGCCATCAGAAGATTATTGTATTGCTGAAATGTGTTGTTATCTTAACAACAAACCAATGTGCATTGAGTGGGATGTATGAGGGAATGCTTGAACTTAGTTTTAAATGAGGGGAGCTGATATGAATCTAAATGTTATATTTTCATTTATTTATTATTCCACTAATAAACACAAAAAATACAGTACAACAGAAATCACACTTGAAAGTTTGTGTTTCAAATTCTACCAATGGTTCATTAACAACATTAGGATGGACAGTTAGAACTCTGTTAATTCATCAATAGAACTTTCCTTAGTTAAAAAATAGCATTTATCTCCTCAGAGAAATATGATAAAGAAAACCTATAGGCTGATTTAAAGCACACGGGCTCAGTGGTATCAATAAGTATAGCCCCACTGAATTAAATAAAACTACATGGATTCATCCCAGGATCAGAATTGTCAGGATTTTGTTTGAAGTAACATCTAATACTTTGCTTTATAGATAATTATATTGATTATATTTTATGTGTTTTATATCATTTGAATAAATCTTACGAAGCCTGAAAACTTGACAATTACCTTCTTTTGCAATAGGTGTTGTTCAAAATGCACATTTATAGTACTGAGATACTTACCTTTATTGGGGACATGCCTTTACACAGTATTTCCTGTACTCAAATAAGATATACCTCAGACACTTTAGTAGGTTTGATGGCATTACTGTGAGCCTAGTTCACCCATTGTACATGCTGAATGTTGGTAAGGGAACCAATAAACATCACATTCTCAAATGTTCGCCAACAAAAGAACATAAATATGGACAAATAACTTGTATTTAAAAAACATAATGCTAAATATAACTATTTTGCATTATTCATGCAGCTAGAACTATTATTGTTCATATTTCCAGGGTATCCCTCCCGATAGAATTTGGGAGCCATTGCATATATTTAGAAGGATGTCAATCCCACCTTGCAAGACATAAGAAAAAACCCTTCTCTCTCCTAAATTGGTTTAATTCTAAGAGATCCCAGTCAAGGATATTTGCAACTCCATTCCTGGGAGAAGACTTACTTAAGGAATTAGACTTATTTTATTGCATAGCTAGCCGAGAGACTCCAGCTCTGGTAGTAGTGAATTCCACAGGAAATATTCTCCACTAAGAAGACCTTCTCCCTAGCTTTCACAAATGCAAATCTAGTATCATTCTTAAAGCCCTGAGCATAGGCCACATGGGATTATAGATCATGACACAGCTTCTCAGATAGCTACAGCTCATGTGCTATTTTGACAAGAAACACTAGGGTCTGAATTCTCCAGCCCACTTAGTCCTCTTTGCCCCCAGACAACTCAAAATCAAATAAGTATTGGTTTTGGTACAATGGGTTTGCACAAATTCTCAACTGCTCACTGGTTTTACTAAGAAAATAAAACTACGGGCCAAAGGAGAAAATACTTATGTGACCTACCTCAAGTGACCTTTCCCAGCAATCATAGTTCAAATCAAACCACATGGCCAAATAGCAGCCTCAGATGTTCAATGATAACCTGAGAGGATCAAAAAGTTATTATTCTCCTTTAGAGGAAAAACCAACCTAAATTTTGACAAACTACTGCTGAGCAGCCTTTGAAGATCAGTCTCAAACCAGCACTGATTTTTAACATTTTCAAGGTTGAAATCTAAAGTTCTGCATATCAGCATACATCCAAGCAAGGAATATATACATATGGATAAATTTAACAGCTAATGAAAAATGTTGTTACTCACAATCTATGGGTATGTGTACACTTGCCCCCTCGTTCGGACTAGGGAGGCAAATGAAGCATACTGAAGTTGCTAATAAAACAGGGGATTTAAATATCCTGTGCTTGATTAGCATATCCGTGGCCGGTCGCCATTTTAAAATGCCGGTAGCCCGAATTAACTCGCCACATGTAGACGTGGTTGTCCGATCCAAAACCCTTCCCTCAAATTAACTGTTACTCATTGCATGAGGAGTAACATTTTAAAATGGCGAACAGCATTTTAAAATGGTGACCAGGCTGCGAATATGCTAATCAAGCGCAGGATATTTAAATCTCACCCTTCATTAGCAACTTCGGTATACTTCATTTGTCTCCCTAGTCCGAACTAGGGGGCAAGTGTACACATACCCTATAAGAGTGTTCTTATTTTTGATAATTTCTCATGTATTATTATGGTCTAGGATTTATATCAGCACATTGAAAATTGAGCAGTCTAATGAGGACATCGGGGTGAGTGGGGTGGGGTAAAATTTCTAGAAAATTACAGGTTAACATTTATTTGTCCAAATCTAATCATAAATGTTATAACTGGCATGAACGCATCTTGATATCTTTGTGTATCTAACAAGAAGGAAAGGGTTTTATTTTTCTTGTTACTATACTGTCCTATTAAGTCCTACCTGAATACAACAGAAATAATCCTGTAGCATAACACTCCCTATTTGGGGGCAAATATGTACTGACAACCACAAGTCTTCTTTTATTTCTCACTACATAGAAAAGAGAGCACAATTTAGTCTTCAATATAGTTACATGTTCTGTTATTAGCCTAGTAACTCTTGCAGCATAGTTGCCAGACACCTTTCCCAATAAGAGGGTTAGATTTTTACAATATTTGATTGAAAATGCACAATGACATGGAACCTGTATTTAACTGAAGGAAAGTGTGTGTCAGAATATTACAGTGCAATCAATCAATCACAGACAGAACTATGATGTCACACAGTCTTCCTCCAGAACACAAGTGTCATCATTGTACAGTTGAAGCCTAAGGACTTTTTTTTTTTTTTTTTTTTGCAGGAATAGTTGTGGTTGAGAGCTGTTTACCTATATTAAGTTTGTGTACAGCCCTATGTAAATTACCAGCAGATTGTGGTCAGCGGTTGTATGCAGACTTTGTCATTTTGCTTACTGACCACACATTCCCATTGATCAATTCTCAATTGGATTATTGTTAGGTTTAAAAGCGCCTCAGCAGCAGAAAGTAGCTGTGGTAGCTGGCAAAGCAGAGATGGATAGCAGAATAAACAGTGAAAGTGACAAGATTTGAGACTGAATTGATCACTGTCAGCGAGTTAGTGGTCAGCTGTCTGACCTTTGGTGCTCAAACTAAACATCAGAATAATGTTTAGACAAACACATTTGATTTTTGAGGTAATGGGTATGTCAACTAAATGACAAACCTTAGAAAGGTCAAAGGGATAGCCATTTTTCAGACTTTTTTCAAGCACTAATCATTCAGTTAGGCAACAGTGCATATCTGCTCTGGACAGAAAGAGAACTTCACTTGTATGCACACTGCAAATTGTTCAGTCAAAAACCATAGTACAGTAAAACCAGTTTATCATACTCATCTTCTTTCCAGAATCATATTTTGCTACAATTGACATTTTATTACAACTCTATGCTCAGGAATTTAGATCCTGATGAAGGCCCTGCTATGTTTTAATATTGGCATCATTCATCCTAGCAAGTGAAGAAAATTATATATGTATATATATGCAATTGATAATCATAGCTTTATTTAATAAGACCATGAGGTATATATGACAAAGCATAGCTTACTCACTGCTGTTATTCATTTCAAGCAATCCATTCTTTACTTTGGCTATTTTTGATTATATGCTATTTTGTAATCTTTCTTGCATGCTGCACATAAATCATATGTGTATAATGCTAATTACAGTCGTTTAAAACATTTAGACAGACTCTGAGCAGAACTGGACAACAACAGACTTGGTTAGAATTCCGGTGCGTGACCTATACCTGAACTCCCACAGCAATGTTATTGGAGCAGCAGGAAATACGACAAAAATATTACTGTGGACAAACACTTTGAGATTCAAAATCATTGGCTATGACTGTAGAATGTAGCTAAATCTGTGCTTGAGCAGGCATTACTTTTTTAAAAATAAAGTTAATTGGAAGCTTTACTTAGCAAAGTACAGAATTATATGACAGGAAAAAAATAGAGCTTTTGACTATTCCTGTGCTGAAAGATCACTACAGTGGAGGATGATGTCTGGGGTGTTTGTCTATCAGGATGACAGAAACAACAAGGAAAAAAATCATCCTCCTACTTATCTGCTTTTACCACAAAAATATTCACAGCACCAATGGGAAGAAAAGAAGAAAGAGATAAAGAAGTAATAAATGATTCCTAAATGTGGTATGAGTTCTTTCTCTCTCTGTGTCTCACATACATACACTCCCCTTCCTCCTCCTGTGCTCCCTTCCCCAGTGCATCAAGGCAGTTGCTATTTGGCATGCACTACAGGCAGACTAGCAGCAGCTATAAACATTCTGCATAGCTCTGTGTATTGGTCTCAAAAGGGTTTGAGTCTATATATTTCACCAAGTAGTCACCAACAGTAGCCATCATCTTTTGGGCAAAAGAAGAGATGGAGGGGAGCCCATTTAGCCAGCTCTAATAAAGACTGAGTGACATGTGGAGGAACCATCATAATCTGAGAAGTCCTCCTAAACCATTTCACCCAAATGCCTCTCACTGAGCACTGAATGCCATTTTATAACAACGTCTCTCATGATCCTCAAATACTCTTGATCAACAGGGTGCATAGTTGTACAATATTTTAAGAAGGTTGGGAGGAACTCAACACTTCTATACTAAGTACTACGGTCATCTGAAGAAGTGGTCTGTGTCCACAAAAGCTAATGATACCACCTACATGTTTTGTTAGTCTATAAAGTGTTACCAGACCATTTATTGGTTTTTTAAGTTTATCCTGTACAAACTAACTCAGCTACCCCCTGAGGATTCCTCAGTGAGTCCTAATATCACCAGCAATGACTGCTTAACCTTATGACAATGTCACCAGCAATGACTGCTTAACCTTATGACAATGTCACTAGCAATGACTGCTTAACCTTATTATTTAACCATGTACTAGTGTACTGTAATAATATATATTATTTAGCCCACCATTTCTTAATCCTGGTGTTTAATTATGTGTCTGAGCTATAGCAAGGTGATGGGAAAGGGTGAGGTGTTGAAAAGAGAAAGGCTTTTTATTACTAAAACAGTCCATATCCGATTTCTCTATTTTCACTGCAGTCAGGGTCTTCTCTGGCTCTACTGCTGACACAAAATGTTGGTTGTGTTTATCTGGCAATTGCTGCCTCTCCATGAGCTGATGACAAAATACCATGGCACTCTAGAATTTTTATGCTGCTCCTGCTACTGGAGTTGTCAATACAGCTGCTGCTTTCTTTTAATCTCATTCGCATTCTAGGATACATAAGGAATGTGGGCACATCCTTTCTGGTGTTGCATTGAAAGCAAAATGATATATGCACAATCAAATGAAATCAGATGCCACTTTACTTTACATTATAGAAATATCTCATGAAGTAAGGCCTGTAATCTTACATAATAGCTCTTGAACATTTCCTCACATGGTAAGTATAATGTAATTATAAGATAGAAATAACCACGTATTTATTTCTCTGATAATGAAGAGTGCCTGTTACATGGCAGTTAATTTGGGATGTGATAAGTACTCTTACCATTATGCTACAGGATATAGATACAGGGCAGATTTAAGAAATAGGTGAACCCAAAGAAATTGCCTTCAACTTTTACTGCTGGCCGTCAAGTCTAGTGTGTTTCTTTAACACAAACTATTTCTACTGACACTCCAGGGATAATTTTTCAGGACTTTTCTAGACTGTGGCCCACATCTTTGTGTAAACACAGGCTCTGCTGAACCTAACATAAACAGCAGTTGGTCTTTGTGTACAGAAAGCATGACAAATACCACTGCCCTAAGCATAAGTTGTTCTGCATCTTCTTAAATTCTAAAGGCTGCCATAGAAAATAATAATTTAAAGTCCAAAAAATGAAACCTGTTTTCTGATTGCATTTAGATTATTCAATGTATGTGCAATGATGATTCCTGTGCTAACCTAAACCATCCCATTTTATATTCCATTGCAGGCTGCCTCATTAGCAATAGCTGCTGATCACCACATAATTAACATAATGTGTTACGGTATTTCATCAAGGACTCCCACATAAGGTTCCCTATGAATCTGTAATACACCTCATGTCCCAATAGTGCATATGCTTGCAGGGAGATTGAAAATAATGAATACTTTCCAGAAAATATAACCAAGAAGAAAGGCAATTCCAGTTAAGTTCATTTGCTGGCAATGTGTGATTTTCTTCTGGAGTAATGTAGTGAATCTGTGGTACTAACTCTTAAGCATAATAGTTTGCAGAGGGATGAGAGGCTGTGAAGATCCTATAGAAGCAGCCACTGCAGGACTATGTTTTCTCTGTGGAAGTATTTGGAAAATGCCTGAGGGTTGGTGAAACCCGTTGCATTTGACAATCGGAAAATAGGCTCTTGGGAATTAGGAAGATATATCACTTCTGGTTGGAATGCTTGAGCAGTAGCCAGAGATGGGATGAACTTTTATCAGACATAGGGAAATCACGGCAACCCTTCTATGAGTTTGGCAGCAAAATTTTAATAAGGGGCTGCAACATGATCCCTACGACAGCACATCACTGCTTACAGAAGCCACTAATACCATCATTTCACAGTCCACACTATATGCCTCACGCACAGATTAAATGGGTCACCAACATTACAATGTGTCTGGGCTCCACTGACCCAAGAGCACTCCATGATCTGTGTTTCTTGAACAATAGCACAGTATTGGCATTCTTAACATTCAGTCCAACTTTTCCTAATCTATGTTCCATTATTCCAGCCTTTGAAAATGTCTTGGCAGATACATAGGCTCAGTATTGATTTCCATTCACCCGTATCGTTACTGGTGTGTAGCAACCTATGGTGTAATATGAGAAAAAATATTGATTTCAGGAAACTTAATATTATTAAAAGACAGTTGTATTAATCTCTTTCCTGGATTTTGGCTGGGGGTTTTCAGCCTCAGAAAATCAATGAAGCGAATACCCTGGTTAGATCAAGAGAGCTTGTTAGACTCTTTTTATTGTAACAGTTCCATGTTATGTTAAGAGCAGAAACTCTAAAAGACTATAGGCCCAGTGACAGAATTACAGAACTTGAATGACTGGAACCATAATGTTGATAGTTTCTTCAGTGACCCCTGAAGGAACAGGAAAGCTCCATAGGGAGTGTAAAATGTATTCGTTTTCCATGCAGCTCCAACCAAAGTCTATGGTATTTCAGGAGATCATTATGATCATTATTTACTAACTTTTGAATACAATAAATAGTCTTGTGCCACATTAGAGATTAATATTTGCTAGCCTCTAAGGTGCCACAGGACTACTCGTTATTTTTAAAGTTACAGACTAACACGACTGCCCCTCTGTAACTTTTGAATGATACTAAATTGTAGCTACATTAAGGACAATACCCTCCCTCTCAGAATACAGGCCAGTCTTGCATGAACTCTAACCTGCAAATGACTGATACCTAGAATATTTGATAAGCAAAATGTTCCCATGTCTTAATTCATAAACTAGTTTTCAATAATTGTCCAAATCTGCTTCTCTTATGCTTATTCTGCAGATGGAGGCAGCTGTTTCTACCTTCTTATCACATACCTGAATGACCGACAGGATTCAAAGAGATTAACATTTCATTTGGGAACTAGAACATCCACATTTGGCAATAAACAAGAATTACCATGGAATTGCTAAGAGAAACTTTTTTTTCCACAATAATCCAATAATTCCTGAACTCCCAACTAAAATCTATTTCTCAAGCCCAGAGCCCCCTTATAACCATTTCATTATATTCAATCCTCTAACTACACAACAAGAAATATTTTTAGTCATAATGTTACAGGTAGTCAAAACAAAATACTCTCCCTCCAATATTTTTATCTGAATTTCCATCTGATTAGAGGCCGTTACAAGTTTCACCACCACCCACCCCAACCAAATCCCTGTAGCCGGAAATGTAAATATAACCTGACTGCAGAATTTCTGTCATTCATTGTCCCAGTTCTCCCACACAAAGATTGTTTTAGAAGGATAACACAAATAGAGTTGGGATCAGTGGATCCATAACTATTCTGATTCACTGGCCACTTTCCCTTCTTCAAAGGTCATATTGGTTTCAGATACACAACAGCGCTAAGCTATAGGGTGAGGTTTCTGGCCAGCAAGGTTCCATGCTGTGATTCAAATTTTGGCCCTAGTTGAAAACTGAGGTTGAAATTTAATCCAACTGAAAATCTACCTTTTGATTTCTGTGGCAGAAAGGGGATCTTGGCCCCCAGCTGCCAGTTGAAGTCCATGTTAGTCCATGACTTTTGTTGACAAAGATATTTCTGTCTCATCCTATTTCTGTCCCATACCACTGTGGCTCTTAACTATAACTCATCTATATGACTGCAGAATCTCACCATATTGTTTTCAGCTCTTTGCTATACCCTATCAACTGGAAATACTTTTATGAAAAACCAATTTGCTATGAAATTATTATTTCACTATAATTTTGTGCCACATAAGACACAATATTTCCCACATTCCCAGGAGCAAAGACAGTATGGTTATGTGAATGATAACCTACAGGCAAAATTAACAGAACAGTGTCCATTTTACTAACCTCTAGTCCCAAACCAACTATACACAACCACACACCACCTGACTTGGAATCTCATCAATTATCATTATAAAAAAAGCAGGAAATGAATGGCTCATGGTTTGAATCATCAATAATTTAAATAAAAAAGTCATAAAAATCATCCTTCTTCCTGCAGTGTAAATGAATGTGATTCTAAGTGTATAGTAAAGACAAAGTAATTGCCAGCAAATTAACTTCCAGGGAAGATGAAAAGGGAACTCTGTCTTGTCTTATTGTTGCATCATTTCCTACGAATGGAGTTTTGATTATCTCTTTTTAGAATCTAGTGTTAAATTCAATATATATGTGCTCATCTGGGGCAAGAGAAATGTAACATGAGCTGTAAGTGGTGTCCAAAATGTTTGCACAAAAATATATTGTAGCTAGATACACAATGATGGGCACTATATTCAAACTTCAGATAGACACTGAGTTTATAGCCTTTTCCTTAGCAATATCTCCAAAGAATATGTAAAATTTATGTTACCATACAAGAAAGGGATGAAGGTCTTTAATATGTCATTATTTTTCTAGTTTTTTTCAACAACAGACTACAAAAAATAACAAGTATCCACGTACTTTAGAGGCTAACAAAAATATATCTCTAAAGGTGCTACAGAACTATTCATTGGATTTTTTTAAGTTATAGACTAACCCAGCTACCCCTCTGAGACAAAAATATAAATTAGAGAACACATGCAATTCAAATTCTATGCTCAGATGTTCTGAAATAATATAATAATCCACCAAAAAGTATTACAGAAGAAGTTAGAATCTAAAACTATTAAATTTAAGTTTGATTCTGTCCTGAAATATCTAAGGGTATGTCTACACTAGCTCGTTAATTCGAGTTAGGTAGGCAAATCAGGCCATCGGAGTTGCAAATGAAGCCTGGAATTTAAATATCCTGGGATTTATTTGTATGTTCCCATCCGGCCGCCATTTTTAAATCCCCCTTAGTTCGAACGAACTGCCCACAGCTACACGCAGCAATTTAAAGTTAATCCAAACTAAGTCCTTAGTTCGGATTAACTCTTACTCCTCGTGAAATGAGGTGTAACAGTTAATCCAAACTAAGGACTTAGTCTGGATTAACTTTAAACTGCCGTGTTTAGCCGCGGGCAGTTCATTCGAACTAAGGGGGATATAAAAATGGTGGCCGGATGGGAACATGCAAATAAAACCCAGGATATTTAAATCCCAGGCTTCATTTGCAACTCCCGTTGCCTGATTTGCCTACCTAGCTCGAATTAATGAGCTAGTGTAGACATAACCTAAGTAAATAATCAGTAGCTTTTGGGGGGTAAGTATGATTCAGAGTCATCTTCTCCCCTCCACTCCACCTACATGGGGCAAACTTGTCCTTCTAACCAGGAGGAGCTGGACAGTACAAGCATACCTCCCGAGTCAATCCAATGGAGTCCAAACATAACACAAAACAATTTAGTTTTTAACACCTCTTCAGGTTCAGGGAGAAAGTGCAACATCTACAGGCAGAAAGCCCCTTTTAGCAATGTATTGCATTGCATTTCCATTGGCCCGCTGAGCCAAAATCAGAAATAAAATCCGCTTCTATACATATATGCAAGATACACAGTGTTGTGTAGGACTGAGCATTCAGTAGCTGAACTGCTCCTGTTAGGCTGTGATATAAATCCAATTCACCAGTAAATGCTAGAAGTTCAATTATATCCCTCCCATTGAAAATATATTTGTCTTGTATCTTTTTGCTATGTATTGGGTATTTGAAAGCTAACAAAATAATAATCTCTCATTCTGGTGAAATGTGTCTTATATCTGAGGTAAATATTTTAAAGTCTTGTTTTGAAGGTAAATATTTAAAATGGGGAGACATGGATCCCCAAAAGGATTAGCTAATTGTACACATTATTCTACAGTAGAAAAGAATTTGTGCATTCTTTATTCAATAGACCTCAAAAAGTTTACAATGTGCTAAGTTTGGATACAGAAAGTGCAGTGACCTTGGTCCTCTCTGTTCATTGCTCTTAGGCTGTGTCTAGACTGGCCAGTTTTTCCGGAAAATCAGCCACTTTTCCGGAAAAACTTGCCAGCTGTCTATACTGGCCACTTGAATTTCCACAAAAGCTCTGACTTCCTACTGTAAGAAATCAGTGCTTTTTGCGGAAATACTATGCTGCTCCCATTCGGGCAAAAGTCCCTTTTGCGCAAAGCTTTTGCGCAAAAGGGCCAGTGTAGACAGTTCAGATTTGTTTTCCGCAAAAAAGCCCCGATCGCCATTTTCGCGATCGGGGCTTTTTTGCGGAAAAGCGCGTCTAGATCGGCCACGGACGCTTTTCCGCAAAAAGTGCTTTTGCGGAAAAGCGTCCATGCCAATCTAGACGCTTTTTTCCAAAAATGCTTTTAATGGAAAACTTTTCCGTTAAAAGCATTTCCAGAAAATCATGCCAGTTTAGATGTAGCCTCACTGTATATTGAGTTTTACAACAGTAAAATTCCACTGGCTTAGGTTGTGTTATCCCAGTTACCCACTGTCAATAGCAGTAGATTGACATTAGATTGTATTGCCAACAAACATGGCTGTCATTTTGTACTGATAGCCCAATTCAAGTCCTACCAATGGAGACAGTTTCCATCAATTTAAGTGGGAGTTAGTTTGGGCCCTTTTACCTGGGTGCAGCAATGTGGAGAAAGAGCTGAGTAAACTCCTGAGTACAATTTGAACTGAGAATCACCTGAGTGCTTTTTGGTTTTAAAGTAAGCACCCTGGAAACAACAAAAATTGTGTTTTAGCACTATCTCTTGCCAGCTTCATTAATATTCCAAGGCTGGGTCCAATATACTTCATATGTACACTTATCAGCTGTCGACTCCCCTTTTTACTCTGGGGGTCCCATGAGTGTCAAGAACAACTGTATCACTTGAAAAATCTGCTGGAATTATTAATAAAGATAAAAATATATTTGTCCAATCTCTAAGTGGTCACACAGCTGTTAAGAACATTTTCAATTAAATATAATTTCACTGAAATATGCAGTTTCATCAAATCCAAAACACTTACGGTGCGTCTACGCAGCACCATTTTGTGTTATGCAAATTGTGTATTTTATTTTGATTGAACTTTGAAATGGCATACTTTGAAATTTGCTGCTGCTACACAGCACCAAATTTCAAAATAACACTCTATTCTGAGACAGCCCTTAACCCTTGTGGAACGAGGAATACAGGGATGTGAAATAGCATGTCTGCTGTTTTGAGACTTATCTTGAAATAGTAGGCACGTTCAAAAGATGTGGGCTAGCTATTTCGGAATACTTATGGTATCACAAAATAGCCCCATTGTGGAGACGTACTCTTTGTGAGAAAATATTGGTTTGGAGAAAGATTTCACTGAGAAGGTTTCTGAAACCAAGAGCTCTGTGTTCTTATGTGACCAGAGACACAGACCTGAATTAAAAAATTGAGCTTTTCGATTTAAAATCAGCCATTTTGACAAAATTCCACTTCATTAATTCTAAACATTTTTTTTCCATTGTAAAGCAGAACAAAAACAAATTTCAAAACCTTGTGACAAAATTGTGACAAAACAGAATTGTCATCCTCCAGCCAGCTCTTCCCAAGGTGCTGATCAGAGACAGTCAGTGGAATACTTTTATTAGTGTTGCATGATTTTTGTCAGGTGACACTTGTTTTCAGTGAAAAATGCAATGTTGCCAACACCAAAATATTATGCAAATTTGTGTCAATTTCGCCAAATTGTTTCAGTTAAAAAAAACTGGGGAAAAAAACATTTTGTTTTGACATGTTCTAAATTCAGTGTGTCAGTTTTTCAGTTCAAAATAACTTCTATTTCTAAAATGTCCTTTAATCTTATTTTTAAATCAAGGCTATAAAATGGTCAAAAACAATACAAACTTTTCAGCTTGTCAGAATGGAACCTTTTGCTTAGCCTAGAATGATTTTTCTTTTCCTTTTCAATTTGCTGAAAATGTTTTTAAAAAATCTTTTTGATTCAGCTTTTAATTTTGTGTTATTTTTTTCAAGATTGCCAACAAAATGAAAAATCCTTCATTTGCCCAGCTCTAGTTTTTAGTTCTTTACACGTGTTGATGTTGCATTTGTGTGTTTGTGTGAATTAGAATATTCTATTTGTAGTTTGTGATTTTTGCTTGCAGCTATTTGTTGTTATATTGCTTTGGGGCTGCTAGAGTGGAAAAAGACACCACAGCAAGAGCATAGTCAATGTGTAGAGAAGCTCATTTTAAGGTTTCACCGCCTCTCCTTTTCCCCACAAACAGGGAGTCTAGTATAGGAGGCATTCTTGTTGGTGATTTATACTGCACATGTGCTTTGATAGGCTCTTCATATTTCCATTGAGGCCATTTGCTGTCTCTGCTATGATCACTGACCATACATTTAATCCATTTTTATTTTTATTATTGCTTTTGGGTATGTCTACACTACCCCGCTAGTTCGAACTAGCGGGGTAGTGTAGACATACCCTTTGTGTTACAATGATGAATACTCCTCCGAGTCACCAGAGAGTAAATAGGCTATAGTATATGTTGTCAGTTTAGTCGTCATTATATTTTATTTTTCATAAATAAGTATATTTCTTCATGTATAGTGATGTGTTTCTTCTATTTAAGTTTGTACTTTTCTATACAAAGTTGAATACACTGTTAGTTTATTAAGTTTACACCAGAAATGCGAATTGCTTCACTGAGTATAATGGCCATACAACACTGCTCTGTAAAACACATAGGCACCAATTCAAGAAAGTATCCCTATTTAGCAAAGCACACAAGTATGTACTTGACTTTAACATTTGTGTTAGCCCCATTGACTTTGATATGAGAGGACCATAAAAATGTGAGATGCCAAACTAGGGATAGTGGGAGATTAGCAAACATTTTAATTGTTACCTTTTATGTCAGTCAACATTTTCCTTTCAGATGGACATTGGCAACTTGAAATATAGTCCATCACAAAAGATGTTAAGATGTTTCAGGAATTCCTATTCTTATGGTTTTGCCATCGGAAATTTTTTTAACATTTTTTCTCTTTCAAGTTGCTATGTGAAAGACCAGCACAAACAAAAGGGGCAGTTGACTGACTGACTGAATATATAAGGGACACAGCAAAGCAGACAAAACACTGTCAAATATACAATATGAACATACAGGAAAATAGAAGAGGTTTCCCTCTAATTCCTTTATTTGTTATAGTTGGTGATACTTGAAATAAAAAATGTTGAAGTGGAGGTGTGATTGAATGTTGAAGTGGAGGCTGACAGCCTCTCTTTTAAATTGTGTATATTATGGATCATTGTAACATAAAAAATTATATTTTGATTATACCATATTATATATCAACTAGTTTAATAGTAATGGCTACAACATTTTAAAGTATTCAAAGCACAGCCTCAATATATCTTTAAAACTAAAATGCATCAAGGGGTATTAATAAGAACACTTTTATTGTATATGAGATACCAGAATTGCTTCAGAGTATGCATCTCAGATGTTCATACATGATGCACACAATTGATCAGACATAGGGTGCATGAAGACAGACACAGGGATGGATCTGAATGGCAGACTGCAACTGGGAGGGGGGTCTGTTCACTCTAACTAGCAAACTTGTCCAGTGCTGGATTACAGATATCCTAGCATACAACCCATAATTCAGGGTAGACTCTCCTGGTATACCCTTAGGATTCATCTCACTTTTCTGAAACATCTTACCCTCTCCAACCCTACAGTGAGCAGGAGAGTGGGGGAGACAGAGGGCAAGGAAAGGGGAACTTAGTCTTTAAAAACATCCGCTCTCCCCTTCTCCAGGTATCTTTTTGTTCTGGGTTCACAAGAGAGTCTGGCTACAAGTTACAATGAACTCGGCATTCTTAAAAATTAATATAAGTGCTTTTTAAATCCTATGATTCTTTAACCAAACTATCACACAGTGCCACAAGGAAGGAAAACAACCCAGCAGGCTTCTGCCAATTTGGAAAAAAATTCTTCCTGGCCCCCTAAAACAGGCACTCGATTGGGTTCCCATCATCCAATAACAATGCAGCTCCTACAAAGACAGAGGGTGGAACAGCAGAGTGGGACATTCTGGCTGGCATAAGTAAGAGCAGCACTATGGCTGCTCTGACTTGTGCCAAGAACCAAACCAGAATTGAGAGAAAAATAAGAGCTTAGAGCTACAAGTTTGTCACAGCTAAGAACAAAGCTTCTTTTCTCCTGACTCCCAGACCAGTGCTCTATTCCCTGGATAACAAGAGGGTGGGCAGAATAAAAAGAAGATAGAAATAAAGATGTATCAATAATAATTAGCAGCCTAACCAACGGCTTCCTAATTCTTAAGCCTAAAGTAACTCTTAGAACCAATCCCATGAAATTGTTTCTTTTTCCTTTTTGATAAATTCTTGATACTCATGTTCTCGTGAAAATAGGCCAGTTTATATTGTGTGCTCTAGGAACGAGAAGAAGCTATTCTCTGTTTAAATTCTCAGCTATGTCATAGGTTGCACATGTGTGTTTCTGTGATTTGTGAAAAGTCCTTAAACATAAGTAGACTCCCCATCTCTTCTAGCCAATGTTTAATGGCCATCTTGCCTTGTTTTATTCTCCCCTGGGAGTACATTGCCTTGAGCAAATCCCTTGAAGCTTATTGACTTCATATTTTCATTGTTTCCTTGTCAAGGTTTTGCTAAGGAAAACTTTTCTCTGACAATGACTGCATCTTCCTAAAAGCTTCTGATTCCTTCTGTTTGAAGCATTGGATCCATCATCATATTTTTCTGCCGTAATTGCCTTGGGCCAATTTCTTCTAAAAGAATTAAAAATGCAAATCTAATATCATAATTGGGTAATAGGATAAGCTTGGCAGCTCAATCAATACTATCTTCCACTGTCAATAATAAGGCTATGATGCATGTTTGTCAGAACTGACCAATCTCACTTTATCACTGGCACTGTGGTCCTTCCACATCTATAAGCTGTGACATTTTATTAGTATCCTGCTATCAATCAACTCTAATTTTTGGATCATAGAAATTCATGTTGTCATCTTGAAGCCTGGCGGCGTCAGGGTTGCTCTCCGAGCCAGGCGGCAGAGCCTTGCAGTCTTAGCCTTCTCAGAGACTCCTCAGTTCAGTCTGATGGGGGGTAGGGACTGACAATAGCACACTTGGGTGTCTTCATTTTCTAGCCACAAATGACTGGGGTTAGCAGCAAAGGACGTGGCTCGTAACCACTGTGGAAAGAGAAATCTGTAGATCAATAAGGGAATGCCCACTGGTATTTGTTCTGTGGTGCCTATTTCTAAAATAGTGGGGGAGGAATAGAAAACTTCATCCCCTGTGCTGATCCCACAAAACCTGTTTCAGGCAGTTTTTTATACTATTTAATAGTGCAGCCTTAGTTCTGTGTAATTAAATGTCACAAAGATGGCTTGGTGTTAAAGCAGTTAACAACTAACATACTAGCACACATCATTTGCTACTGCACAGTGATAATCACAGTTAGGCTGTGTCTAGACTGCATCCCTTTTCCGTAAAAGGGATGCAAATTAGACACATCGCAATTGCAAATGAAACGGGGATTTAAATCCTCCCCGCTTCATTTGCATAAACATGGCTGCCGCTTTTTTCCGGCTCGGAGCTTTGCCGGAAAAAAGCGCCAGTCTAGACGCGGATCTTTTGGAAGAGAAAGCCTTTTCTGAAAGATCCCTTATTCCTTATTTTAAGAGGGATAAGGGATCTTTCGGAAAAGGCTTTATCTTCCAAAAGATCCGCGTCTAAACTGGCACTTTTTTCCGGCAAAGCTCCGAGCCGGAAAAAAGCGGCAGCCATGTTTATGCAAATGAAGCGAGGGGGATTTAAATCCCCACTTCATTTGCAATTGCGATGTGTCTAATTTGCATCCCTTTTACGGAAAAGGGATGCAGTCTAGACACAGCCTTAATGAAAAAGAGAAGCTCTCTCCGTGATGAAAATCCACAGTACTACTAAATACACGTAGGGTGTGTCTAGACCACAGGGTTTTTTCAAATTAAGTGGCCTTTTTTCAAAAAAACTTCCCCTGCATCTAGACTGCTGCCACTTTCTTTCAAAAGTAAATCGAAAGAATGCAGCAGTTTTTTCAACCGTGGAAAACCTCATTTTACGAGGAAAAACGCCTTTTTTCAAACATACTCTTTTGAAAAAAAGGCGCTATGTAAGGCACACTGCTTTTTTGAAAGAGAGCATCCAGACTGCTTTTTTGAAAGTACTGGTTGTAGTCTAGATGCTCTTTTTTGAAAGAGGCTTGCAGTCTAGACGTAGCCGTACTTCTTTGTTTTGGCGTATTTTCAAATGCTACCTTTCCAGAAGACACACCGACTTTGAATCGGCACTCATTTACACTAGAGAGATGAGGTGGATGAAGTAATATCTTTTATTGGGCCAACTTTTGTGGGTGAGAGTGAGAAGCTGATTTATACTTATAGCAAGAAGGGGGTCTCTGGACTCTCATGGTATGTCTAAATAGTTAATTCAAAACAAGATATTTCAAAATAACGCGCCTACACACAAAATTCATTTCAAAATAGTGTTTTGCTATTTCGAAATAGCACGTCCACACTGATTGGATGCTGAATTGCATTTAAGGCCAGCTGAAACTGGTTCCAGCAGGGTATCAGGTCAGTAGTTACTTAGCCTCAGGCAGCAGCCACACAATCTGAGGCCTGTGCTTAAAGGGATCCCCCCTGGACAGCCAGTTCTCAGCTTTCCCTGCTTGCTTGCCTACCTTGCTGAGGGACAGCAAAGCATTTTTGTCTCTGTTTCTTTGGTTGCCTTGATTCGGAACACCACAGCACTCGGCACCATGGAGCCAGAGCTGCCCCTGGGCACTCTGGTGCTCATTTTGGATGTCTTGCTGCAAGCCTGGCAGCAATTGCCGGAGACTGCCTGGCAGCATTTGGAGCAGCCCAAACCCTAGGCCCTCTTCCAGATCCTCCTGGGGGACGAGGGGAGCAGCAGCAGTGCCTGGATGCCAGCGTACCCCACCACATCTGGCATCTGCACACAGCAGCGACTGGTGGGACCACATCATCCTGGAGCACTAGGGAGACCAACAGTGGACCCAGAACTTCAGGATGAAGAAGGACACTTTCCTCGAGCTCTGTGAGTGGCTCACCCCTGCTTTGCAGTGACGAGACACGCACATGAGGCCCACCATTCCCCTACACAAGCGTGTGGCCATTTCCCTCTGGAATCTCTCCACGCCGGATAGCTACCGATCCATGGCGAACCAGTTCAGCATGGGGAGATCCACCGTCAGAGCAGTGCTCATGCAGGTAAGGCAGTCTCCAGCCACTGTGCCTCCCTGGAGGGTTTGTTCTGTCCCAGCCAGACTATTCACTGCCCGTGGTGGCCAGGATTGCAGGGGGGGGGGGTTGCTTCTGGGAGGGGGTACAGGGCAGTAGCGGGGAAGGAGCACTGTCAACCATCCTGGCACCCCAGTGACTCTCGGTGGTTTTGTGTGTCCCTCTGCAGGTGGTCAAGGCCATCAATAGCATGCTTCTCCGCAGAGTCATCCACCTCACTGATATGGACGAGGTCATCAAGGGCTTTGGCACCCTGGGCTTCCCCAACTGCAGGGGGGGCAATCGACAGGACACACACATCCCCATCCATGTCGCGGAACTCCAGTCCTCCCTGTACATAAACCGGAAGGGATACTTCTCGGTCATCCTGCAGGCTGAGTCTGACCACCAGGGCTGCTTCCTGGACATTAACATGGGCTGGTCTGGAAAGGCACATGACACGCGGGTTTACCGCAACTCCTCCGTGTTCCAGAGGCTGCACACTGGAACTTTCTTCCCCAGCCACCACATCAAGGTCGGGAATGTGGACATGCCTGTCTGCCTGGTGGGGGATGCGGCCTACCTACTGCAGCCCTGGCTCATAAAGCACTACACGGGACACCTCAACCCCTCCTGGCAGGCCTTTAATGCCAGGCTCAGCAGGGCCCGCATTGTGGTGGAGGGGGCCTTCAGCTGGCTGAAAGCCGATTTAGATGCCTCCTGACCCACCTGGACCTCTCCAAGAAGAATATTCCATACATGGTGGTGGCATGCTGTGTGCTGCACAATTTGTGCAAAAGGAAGGGGGAGGCTTTCCTGCCAGCCTGGACGGCAGAGGCTGACCACTTGGCTGTCCTCTACATGCAGCCCCGCATCGCTGCCAGCCAGAGGCCCATCGGGGGGCTGTCCATATCTGGGAGGCCCTGCAGGAGAGCTTCTACCCAGGAGGAGGACTGAAGTCTCCCTGGCGTGCCCCACTGGGGCCTTGTGCCTTATTCCACCCTCACGTCCTTCCTCTTTCCTCTCCCTAACCCCTCTTCCAGATGTACAATAAAAACATGTGTGTTGCCAAAAACAGACTCTCTTTATTGACCATAACTAGGGTGAGGGGGGAATGAGGGTGAGAGAGGGGAGGGCTAAACCTGGGAGGAGGAAGCTGGAAGGGGGAGGCAAGGGAAGGAAGGGGGGAGAAGCTCAGGGTTGAGGGTCTTGCTGGTCCACCTATCTCCCAGCACTGTGGGTGTGGAGGCCTCGGCGTCCCCGGGGCGGGGGGAGCGGGTATGGAGGGTGGGGCGGGGGGGAGGAAGAGGCAGGAGGTGGAGCAGGAGTGGGAGGAGGAGCGGTAGATGGGGTGGCAGCAGGGGCTGGAGCAGCAGGAGGCACCAATCTCTGCTCCAGGGTTTGCAGGTGGTCTCCCGCCGCAGCTGCAGGTCTTCATGCACCCAGTGCTCCAGGATATGGACCTGCCTTTGCAGGAGCCCCAGGTGATGCTGCTGGTACTCCTCCTGGTTCTGGGTGAGCCTGTTGGCCCGGGTGTGGGTGGATGTTCTAGGTGGGGTGGTGCACCCTGAACTCGCAGCTGGTGCGGCTGTGGAGAAAGAAGAGAAGTGGTCAGTTCTCTCTGGGGACACAGTGGGTGAAGCCCAGCCCCCCTCTGCAAGGTGTGGACGGCAGGTCTCCACACCATCAGAGCCGATGTGCTTGCACACAGGCCATGTTTGGCATGTCCTGCTATCCCCGGGAGTGTGAACTGGCCCGGGACTGCACCCATGCCCCTGTGCTGTATATAGTGTGAGGATGAGGAGGGAGGGAAGATGTGCCCTGCCTCTGCATAGAGGAGGCTTGTGGAGGGAGGGTATTGTGCAGTGTCCCTCCCCGGGGTCAGGAGCATGTTATGGGCCTTCATAGATACACGCGTGTGAGTAACAGGCCAGGGACCCTGTGTGGAAGCCAGCGGGGGCCACGTGCCCAGGGTGGCACGGCACATGCACAGGTTGCTGTGTGCTCCGTGGTCAGCAAGGCCCACACGCGCAGTCCCTGGTGTCCCTCTCTGCCCCCGCTCCCCGCCCCGCATAAGGGACAGTGATGGTACTCACATGTCGAGGCCTCCCCGGCCTTGGATGACACCAGTGACATGGCTGCAGTGAGGCCTCGGAGGTCCTGGGTGAGTGCCACACTCCCTCCAGGTTCCTGCAACTCCTGGCCATAGTCCTCCTTCTTTTCCTCCTCCTCCTCCATGCCCTGCTCAGAGCCCTCTGCCCCAGGGTCGATGTGGTCCGGGGCATCATAACAGGGGCAGGGGTCTGGGTCAGCCCCTGGTTGGGAGCTGCCCCCTGTGGCCCTGGCATAGGCCTGCCGCAGCTCTTTGATTTTCATGTGCACCTGCTCCTGGATGTGCACGTGGCCTTTGGTGTCCAGGCTGTCAGCCATCCACCTGTATACGGCCACGATCCTGTGTGTCTAGTGTAGAGATCATGTACATTGGAGGCCTCCCCCCAAACCTCAATCAGATCCATGATCTCTGCATTGGACCAGGAAGACATCCACCTTTTGCAGCCGCTGGCAGGCTCCTGGGAGCTGCCAGCCTGCTCCTGGGGAGCAGTGGAGGTCTGGGTGCCAGTGGGTTGCTGGTTTATGCTGGGCCAGGGGCAGTGACTGCTGGCTCTATGCTGGCAGGCTTGCAGCTGGCACAGACACTGTGCCCAGAGTCTACCTCTTTAAGGGCTCCAGGGCTGGAGCAGAGCAGAAGAGTTTTCCTGGTTTGGCCCAGAGTGGCCACCAGGGCACCCTGGGAAGGACTGGAGGCCCCCTATTTCGAAATAAGAGTCTACACAGCGCTTATTTCAATTTAGCTATTTCGAATTTGCCATTATTCCTCGTGGAATGAGGTTTACCAAATTCAAAATAAGCGCTCTGCTATTTTGATTTAATTTGAAATAGCGGTTTGGCTGTGTAGACGCTAGTAAAGTTATTTCGAAATAACTTCGTTGTGTAGACATACCCATAGTGGTGTAAATCAGAGTATCCACTGAAAATAATGGCTAGAAAGACAACAAGAATAACAAAGTTCTACAGAAGGAGCATACAATAATTCAGACAGGGAATAACACTATCTGATTCCCCTATTGACTGGAGATGGCATGCTCAAAACACCCTTCACCTTAAGTAGTCTGCATATAGAGATAGACAGATATCATTATATAGTAACTAAATGCAGGAACCAAAAGCAAAAAGCACAAATATGAATGATTGACATGATCTAAAGCCTTCTCCCGATCAAGGGAAATCAGTCTAGTATGCAAATCAAACATTTCTGAGGCTGAAACCACGTGCCACACTAGGAAACGTTATCAAGAGTTGATCTATTGAGGATGCAACTGAGCTCATCAGAGTGCATGAGCAAACCAATCAGTTTTCAATGTATTTGCCAAGGCCTTTAAAAAAAGTTGGAGCAAGGAAGGGACACGGGTCTCCAATTCTTCATCTGACCATGGTTCCTTTTCTTAGACAGCAGGGTAAGAACCACTCATTGAAAACTGAGATCCTAAAAAAAAATCCTCAAAGAGCCATTGAGTCTGAGGTGGAAACACGTGATCTGCAGCATACAAGTGTAAAAAGAAATTCACAGCAAAGTTCCTCATCCCCACAGGATATGAAAGCACTTGGCTCAATGATTTCTTGAAGTGGCCATTCATTTTCTGTTCTACAGGTTTCTTTTCCAAGCTGAAGAAAAACTGAACAGGTGAATCCATTTGATAGAGTGGCCCTGAAATTGGCCCTAATCGGCATACCCTGAATTTGCTCTCCAGCAGGTCCTGCAGGAGCTGTTTTATTTATGTGTAGGTCTTTTGCAAATCAGCATGAAAGGCCCTTTCATATTCCACAATCCCCAACTCTAACTCTGGGGAAGGGTTAGGGTTGTCTGCTGTGCATATCGCTCAGAAAAAGCGTATCATAATAACTGTACTCACCTCCCATCCTTGCCTCAGGGAGGAAAAAATATTTTGTGAGGCAACCCAGGCCTCCCAAAAATAACTGAAAGAGTCCCAAAAATGAACACCTGGTGAAAGATCAGTGTTAAAATGACAATATAGACAACAGTCTTGAATAGAAAGAAGAGACTACACAAATGCACCTAACTGTGATCAGAAATCCCAACAGGAACAATACAACTAGAAAGCGAACAAGACAAATGATGAGTAAAACATAGAAATAGTCCAAATGGGCCATTGAGAAAGAGCTGGCACAAGCATTCAGCCAGATGTATAAGCATTCACATAAGGGTGAAAATGTCATCACATACCAGACAGGTCAGAAACTTGTAAAACTAAGTTCCCTCTAAGCTGTGTGGCTGCTCCAGCACACCGCAAGGGAGTGACACCTCTCCCCACAATCCCAGTCCCACCAAAGCTGCCACAGCGAGGGAGAAGTGCTCTCCCCCAGCCCCAGGCGTCTGTGGTGAGAGAGGGCTGAGGTGAGGTCTGCACTCCAAACCCCACCTCTCCAGCCACACCCCAGAGCCTGCCTCCCCAGTCAGAGTCCTCCACCCACCCCACAGTCTTCATAATTTACTAGGACTCTAACCAGCTGCTCATTGACAAAAAAAGCAGGAACATTAAAGATCATGACTTTAACAGCAGCTGTTTTGAGCAGAACTACAGGAAATAAAGCACCTGAACAACGTTTCCTCTAAATTTTCCATCCATGTACAGAATAAATTTTATGTGCCCTGAAGAATGTGCAGATATGCGCTACCTCTAGAAGCATGTGCTGCCAGCTGTGGATGCTGAGGGAACTCTACTAATTATCTGGGAAGCATTTGAATCTCTCCTGGGTGGCCACCCAAGCACTCATTTTACAGGAAATACTGCTGCACAACATTTGCCTCCATGACACTGGTTTAACCAGGCTAAGCAGGCAACAAACAAAACAAAAGCCTTGCTCATGCAAGCAGCTTAAAACACATTTTTAAGCCAATCATCTTTTCCCACTGTGAGAACACACTGCTTATCAGAAACAGAATCTGGAGGCAAAATTCACAACTCATAAGCACAGCTTAAACCCTCAAAAACCACAACAAGCAGAGGCCTCTATCCCTCTGGATTTGCCATAAGCCCTGAGGGCAGACAAAATTAAACCCACAACAACCACAAAACTAAACAGAAACGAAAAAAACAACAATTCAGAGAACAGCAAATCACACCCACACTCCACCTCACACCCAAAAATCCCCCAATCCTGAGGGAAACCGACAGAAACAAAGAGAGGCACAGCATTAGCTGTTACAATGATTACTGCACAAGGACTAGCCCCTAACTGAACACTTGGATCTAGAAGAAAATTCCCATACAAAAAAGCTTTGTAAAGATGATGTTAAGGTTTCAGGCACACATCCATGTTATAAGTGTGCGTTAGCCTTCAAGAACATTAGAGAATTTTAAAAATCAGAGACCTAAAAAATTCAGCGTTAAGGTTGCACTCCTCAAATAACACACGAATTTGTGCTCAAATAACTTCAGACTCACCTCTGCCCTGGTATCATTGCAATCAGACAATATGCTCAGAAGCATTGCTCCTCCTTTTCTATATTTGGCTTAAGGAAATATATTTGTTCATTTTCAGGGAGAGAAGTCATTTAAACGAAAGGATGGAACAATCAACCACAGATAACTTGATTTATGGATCAATTTAGAACTGTCTGCACTTATCAACTTCTTAAACCTCAAAGAATAATAAAAAAATATAAAGTATCAGTTACAGAAACAACTTCCTTATTTTTCAAGGAATTAAACCGGTTCTAGAATGTGGCATAACTAGATAAGTATTAAGATCCATGGAGCTAGGATTCTTCCAAGCTACTATTACTATCAGACTAGGGTTAGTCAGCTACCTCCTCCTCTCAGTGATAGAAATGTAGCCGTGTTAGTCTGGTGTAGCTGAAATAAAAGGCAGAACTATGTAGCACTTTAAAGACTAACAAGGTGGTTTATTAGGTGATGAGCTTTCGTGGGCCAGACCCACTTCCTCAGATCAGTATGTGGAAGAAAATCGGCACAACCAGATATACCAAAGTGATACAATCAAAAAAAAGTGAACGCATGTGAAATTGACAAATCAAATTTTATGTCACTACCTCACAGAAACTTACCTTCCCCTCTCACTCCCACTCTGTTCTAAAATTTGATTTGTCAATTTCACATGCGTTCACTTTTTTTTGATTGTATCACTTTGGTGTATCTGGTTGTGCCGATTTTCTTCCACATACTGCTCTGAGGAAGTGGGTCTGGCCCATAAAAGCTCATCATCTAATAAACCATCTTGTTAGTCTTTACAGTGCTACATAGTTCTGCCTTTTGTTTCTCCTCCTCCTCTCAGGGTCTTGAAGTTCTTCTCTGCTTCTTGGGAAGTACTAAACACAAGAAAGCATAGGAAATGCAGATGACCTAGGCTGAGTTAGTAATTTTAGGGACAGTGGATTGGAAGTGGGCACTCCAGAGGCAAAGGGGTGGATTCCTGGGTCCCTAAGGAACAATCTGGGAAACTCATGTCTCAGCCTCTAGAGCAGGGGTGGGCAAAAGGGCCTCTGCAGGTTGAATCCAGCCCACCAAGCGGGTTGATCCACCCCACAGAGGACCTGTCACTCCCCCGCCCCCAGGCCAATCAGGGCCTGGAAGTGGGAGGAAACACGCTAAGTCTCCTCCTATCCTGCTCCTGCCTCTGCCCTGCAAGGAGTGTGCAGCATTGCGAACCACTGTGCACTTCTTGCAGAACTGGGACAGGGTGGAAGGAGACTGTGTACTTGATTGGCCTGGGGGTGGGGGGAGCGCAAAGTCTCCTCCCACCCTGCAAGGTGCTTGGCACTTAGAGTCAACTGCCAGCTGCTGCTCAGCTGGCAGCCGACTCTAAGTGCAGCACTCCCTTGCAGGGCGGGGGCAGACTTCACATGCTTCCCCCGCCCCCGGGCCCTGACTGAACTGGGGGTGGAGGGCATAAAGTCTCCTCCGTCCCACCGCCAGGGGCATGGGCACCTAAAGAGACTCACCAGCTTTTCAGAACAACTGGCAGTTCTCTCTAGGGGGCAAAGACTTCACATGCTTCCCCACCCACAGACCAATTAGGGACTGTGGGCAGGGAAGCATGGAAGTGTCCTGGCCCGGCCCCTTCTTCCTGAGGCTCCCAATCAAAAATTATTGCTCAACTCTGCTCTAGAGGCTAATCAGGTGTCCACTGGTACCACCGCAAGCCCTCCATTCTAGATGTGGAACTGCAGAGTTCCTTATCCCCATCAGAACAGAGGCAAACTTTCCTCCATTCAAAGCTATACCCTGATGTGTTCCCTAATAGACCTGTACTGAAACACAGATTGTTCCCTCTTATTTTAGCCTCACAAGGTGCTAGTGCCAGAGGTGAGAAAAGCAGAGGAAAACCACTACTTTTGAATGTTGAATTTGTGTTTGAGATCAGCTCATACCAGAAATCAGTATTTCTTCTGGTCAAATCTGCAACTAGTGCAACACATCTCATTTTAAACCTTGCCCTTTCCAATGAGCAGGGCCTGCTATGTGCCGTTCTTCCTCGTGTCTCTCTATGTGAGCGAGGCATGTGATAGAGATGCAAATGCGGATGGACAGTGAAGAGAAAGACACTCCAATAGGAGACTTGACAAATGGTAGGATAAAGCCAGATAGAACACATATATCAAACTTTGAAACATTTGCATGCCTCTTATATTTGAGGAGGTGTGACAGTGTTTCTTGTTACAATTATCTGCAGGCATTGGTGAAGCAGGTGTTGGCTAGTGCACTATGCCTCAATTTTGATAGTTACCCTTCACAGTATTTACTGTTGCAAGTACACAAAAGTGTATCAAACACATCTGATGCACATTTCAAGATGCTAAAAACCCTGCTATGTAGCTTCATGGCCTTTTGCATATGACTTGCTATTGCCTTAGACATCCAGTGATGCAGCTATGAAAATCTAGGGCACAACATTTAAGCCACTTTGTAAAATAGTTTGCTTTTTCTAAACTAAAATAACTTTCAGAACCGCTTTTGTTAGTTCATCCTTGGACTACTGCCTTCAATCCTTTTGTCTCGTAAGCATCTCTTCCATAAGACAGCATTACCAACCATGACAGCATTGATTTTCAAAAGTATGATTGCTAGTGAAATATTAAACCTTATTGATCTGAAATTCAGGATCAGTTGCATGTTGGATTGTCTGCATATTTTGGGGATGGACAGTTTCATTTATCAGTTCTTCCACTTGCTGAATAATTAGAACTCCATCATGTTCCTGCTTTAAGATGTAGGGCTTCACGTCAGCCTTCAGCATCTTAAAAAATGTTCTATGCATTAGGTTTACTAATTGGTCAGTTTATCCTCTTAGTGAAGCTTTTTCATTCATTATTGAGCAAATTCACTCCAAGTTCTCTGGTTTTTCAGTCACTATGGGCACATCTACACAGCAGTGTTATTTCAAAATAACTCACTTTATTTTGAAATAACTAGGTGAGCATCTACACAGCAAGCCCGTTATTTCGAATGTCTAAATAATGGGCATTTTATTCTGAATTCTGTAACCCTCATTTTATGAGCAGTAACACCCATTTTGAAATAATTATTTCGAAATAGGGCATGTGTAGACAGGGCAGCTGAAGTTATTTCAAAATAAGGGGCCTCCGGGGCTTCTCACAGCTGCCCTGGTGGCCACTCCATCCACAGCCATAAGAACTCTATTATTCCCTTTCCCCTGCAGCCCTGTAAGCTGCAGCCTCAGTGAGGGAATCAGTTTGTGGCACTACATGAGCCCTGCTAGCACTGTACCACACACAGCAGCGCCAGCTCTGCATTCCCTGCTGCCATGGCAGACCCCACCACACCACCCATGGATGCAAGCACAGCTGCCGGCATCTCCCAAGCCCCTTCCTGGGGGGCGGAGGAGATGGGCCCCATCCTGGACTGGTGCAGAGATCCTGGACATCATTGAGATCTGGGGAGACAAGGCTAACCTCCAGGATCTCCCCACCAGGCACAGAAACACCAACACCTGCATCCGGAGGGCTGACAGCCTGGTCCAGAGGGGCCACATGCGCACCCAGGAGCAGGTGTGCATGAAAGTAAAGGTGCTCAGGCAGGCCTATATCAAGGCCAGGGAGTACAGCTCCTGCTCAAGGGCAGCACCCTAGACCTGCCTCTACTTCAACCAGCTCCACCACATCTTGGGGGGGGGGGCGGCAGTGCCTTCTTTCCTTCATTGTGGCTGGAAACACCCACTGTCACCCTCCTGAAGGGCAGGCCTGTGGCCAAGGAGGAGGAGGACAAGCAGGCCACTGACACCACAATGTCCACCAGCCAGGAACTCAGCCAGTCCCTGGAGCTGATACCACTCTCCCAGGATGTCACCCAGGAATCAGACAAAGCCAAGGAAGGCCCATCAGGTGAGCTCCATTTCTTTCCCTAGGCACACACAGGGAGAGGAGGTGGGCTGTGAGGGGCTGCACACTCCTCTCTTGGCCTTCTCGGCCTGGGGACTGCACAGCAGCCTGTGCACTTGGAGCGCCAGGCCAGAGCACACAGCCACAATGAGGTTGCCTCAGAGGGCCCTTGTGCTCCTGCTGACAGGTTTTCTGGAGAGGCCTGCCTTATTCCCAACTCCATGGTGGGACACCCTCACACCACAAGCCACCACTAAGGACACACACACACATACACACACACACACAGAGTAGTGTCACATGGTCAGGCCCACTCTCTCGGGGGCAATATGCTCTCCGGGGCAAACACAGTGAGGCAGAGGACACTAAGCCCCTGCAGGGGAGCCTGCTGGGTGGGGAAGGAAGTGCAGGGGACCCCAACTCTCTAGCAAGCAGCCTCTGCCACACACACACACCTCCCACACTGCCCTCCCCCCCACTCCAGCGGGCAGGGACAGAAGTCCTCTCCCTGCGGGATCTCTGCCACTGCCAGACCCGGCGTGTGTGCAGCAGGCAAGGAAGCTGAGCCGCCCCATCACCCCCTTCCTGCCCGAAGGCTCCTGACCTGGCTAGCATCTTCCCATGCCTGCTTGTCCCCAGGATGTGGGGATAGCGAGGCTTCCCCCAGGGACAGCTGTGCCCCTGCAGTAAAGGACCTGCTTGCTCCATACACATCACCTTTGTCTGACCTGAGAACTTTCGGTGTCATCTCAAGGTATGTCTACACTACCCCGCTAGTTCGAACTAGCGGGGGTAATGTAGTCATCCGCAGTTGCAAATGAAGCCCGGGATTTGAATTCCCGGGCTTCATTTGCAACTGCGGATGACTACATTACCCCCGCTAGTTCGAACTAGCGGGGAAGTGTAGACATACCCTCAGAGATGAGGATGAGGCTTCATGCACCCTGTCTCCTGAGATGACTGCCCTTCTTCATAGCTGGACCAGCTGTGAGTGAGGCACACACCACGCCTCCCGTGCCAGCCTCCTGACCCCGTGGGAGCCACCTCCACAGATGAACCCATGAGGACCTGGAGTGGGAACACATTGCCTGTCTGCATGGCCTCCAGCAGTCTCTAGAGCAGCAGGACCAGTGGTGAGAAGTGGACCAGGACCTGCCGCAACACCTGCTGGGATTTGGCACAAGAGACCCGCAGCATGTGTGCAGCATATACAGCAGCCGTCAACCACATGAAGAAGCCTCTCCTCCCCCTTCCACCTCCCTCCTCCCACATTCTTTCCTCTGTCCCTCCCCAATTTTCATTAACACAAATTAAAAAAACATAGTTCATTGTCCCAAACCAAAAAGTCTGCTTTATTGTATCTGCCGTGGAGGGGAGAGGGAGAGAGGGAAGGGAGGGCTGGGGAAGGGAGGGGTGAAGGAGGAAAGGCACAGCGGGGCCCTGCAGAGGCCCCTTGTGGGGAGGCCCAGGGGAGAGTCTCACAGATGTCCTTGTCTGAAACTCTCCCTCAGGGCCTCCCAGATGCGCACAGCCCCCTGATGGCCTTGCTGAATGGCAGCTGTGCACGGCTGCTCAAAAGCCCTGGTAAGCCACTCAGCCTCTGCCCCACAACAGGAACATCTCCCCCTTTTCCTCACAAATATTGTGAAGGACACAGCATCCCACCACTACTTGGGGGATGTTCTGCTTGCCGAGGTCCAGGCAGGTGAGGAGGCAGAGGAATCTCCCTTTGAGATGCCCAAAGGCATCCTCCACCACAGTGCAGGCCCTGCTGAGCCTGGCATTAAACTGTTCCAGAGAGGGGTCCAGTGTAGGGCTTTGTAAGCCAGGACAGCAGAGGGTAGGCTTCCCCCAATGCACATGGGCATGTCCATATCCCTGACCCTGATGGTGCGGTCATGGAAAAAAGTGCCAGCATTCATCATCTGGTAGAGGCTGGATTACCTAAAGATGCGGGCACCTTCCCCAATCACCTGACATTAATTAACGTGAAGCAGCCATGGTGGTGCTCAACAGCCTGTGGGACCATGGGGAAAGTACCCCTTCTGGTTGATGTAGTCGGCTGCCCGGTGGTCTGAGGCCCAGATGGGGATGTGGATGCAGCCAATCCCCCCCACACACAGTTGCAGAAGTCCCTGGCGGCAAAGCCAGTGACAATGGTGTCCACATCACCCAGGAGGATGAGCCTGCGCAGCAGGATGGTGTTGATGGCCCTCACCACCTGGAAAAGGAGACAGAGAATCACAGGGTTGCCAGAGCCCTTGGGAGGTCCCCAAGCCCAACCCCCCTTTCTCCACACACCAATCCCAACCCCAATTAACCCAGGGATTTGCGAAGGCAAGGCTGGAAAACCTCCCAGGGAGGGAGCTTCCACTACCTTTCCCCCTTCCCTAGGTCCAGGAGCTAGAGACTGCGGGTACGTCTAGACTACATGCCTCTGTCACCAGAGGCATGTAGATTAGGCTACCTGACACAGTAAAATGAAGCGGCAATTTAAATAATCGCCACTTCATTTAAATTTACATGGCTGCCGCGCTGAGCCGACAAACAGCTGATCAGCTGTTTGTCGGCTCAGCGCGATAGTCTGGACGCTCCCCTGCCGACATCGAAGGCATTTGTCGACCACCCAGGTAAACCTCATCCCAGGAGGCATACCTGGGTGGTCGACAAATACCTTTGATGTCAGCAGGGGAGCGTCCAGACTATCGCGCTGAGCCGACAAACAGCTGATCAGCTATTTGTCGGCTCAGCGCGGCAGCCATGTAAATTTAAATGAAGCGGCGATTATTTAAATCACCGCTTCATTTTACTGTGTCGGGTAGCCTAATCTACATGCCTCTGGCGACAGAGGCATGGAGTCTAGACGTACCCTGCTTTGCAAGAGGCCTGGCTCCATGGCAGACATGCTGTGGTGTCCGCAAGGACAACCAGAGCATGCAGCAGAATGGTTTTGCTGTCCCTCACGGAGGTAGGCAAAAGAGAGGAGCCTGAGACATGACTGTACAGGGGGGTCCATTTAAGCATGAGCCTCAGGTAGCCTCAGGCCGCAGCTCTAGGAAGTGACTGCTGTCCTGATGCCCTGCCTGAAGTGCTTCTGAGGGGTCTTAAATGTGATTGAGGATCCAATCAGTGTGGACGTGCTATTTGGAAATAGCTCAGCATTACTTTGATGGGTATTTGCAGTGTAGACGTGCTATTTCGAAATAAGCTATTTCAGAGTTTTTAGTCCAAAATCGCTTATTCCGAAATAATGCTGCTGTGTAGACATTCCCTATAAGGCCACGCTGTTGTTTCTTCTTAACCCATGAAAAAAATCACAAGATCATTAATGGAGATTCCCAAGGGTAACACATATATTCAAGAAAATGATTTGTAAGAATTTAAGCTGCAGCAGTTTATTTTAAATGTCATGGCCTGATGCTTTTATATATTGGGGTACGAGTTAACCAATTAAGGGTTTCTACCTCTGAGATTAAAATTTCCACAAAATTCATCAAAATGATTTGCCAACAAAGAACAATGTTTTTAAATACTGCAAAGAAATTATCTGTAGAGGACAGAAAATACACTAGGAACTTTTAAAAGTTTGCAATACACATGGGCTTCATTAAAAGTAGGAACAGCACGTCTCATTCTCTTTGTCTACACTGTTTAATACTAACAGATGAAATCCTAGCCCCATTGAAGTCAATGGCATTTTTTGTTGTTGACTTCGTTAAGGTCAGGTTTTTACACCTAATATTTTCTGTGGGGCACAGATATTGCAGATTATACCTTTGCAACCCAGGAAACTCTTAGTGCCAATTGGCAGAGGGCACATGGGTACCTAAGGGGTATGGAGATCTCCTGAGTCTGGTAGCTCCTTCCTACTTCACCAAAAAGTGCCATGTAAGCTCTCTTAATTGAAAACCTGGGTAACACTGGGTCTTCATAATGGCCATATGATGTATGATTGGATGTGTGTGTGTGTGTGTGTGTCAGAAACAGAGATAGAGACAGAGACAGAGAGAAATGTGCACACAGGAGTCTTTCCACTGGCTTGTTGCAGTTGGAAAGTTTTAAGGTGGAAAAGTATCCATATGAACCTATTGCCACGTACGCTGTTTTGATAGTTGAATAAATGTTTGTAGACCATATCACTTACATTTTCTGATACCAGTTTTGTCCCTAGGCAAGAGCAGTTTGAGTGGCATATAAAAGCCACTGGCAAGCATTCAGAATGGAAGTGGAGAGTGGAACTCCAGAGAGTAACAAACTAGTCAATGTGTTTAGAGATGAAAGGGAGATGGAGAAGTTTTTAGCAAGGCAAATGGGCTCAAGGATGAGCTTGTATTGTGAGGAGACAAGCCAAAGCAGAGTGAGAAATTAAGAGGACTAAGGGAGGGGATAAGAACATATGTGAGGGAGATTAGAATATGGGATGGGGTCACTGAGGTCGGTGGCAAGGTTAGCTGAGGAAGGCAGATGAGAAACATCTGTGTCTGTGACCCAGAAGGTGTAGGAAAGACTTGTAGAAGAGGAAGGGGAGAGGAAAGATGAACCAAGGAGAGGAGAAAGTTGTGTGGTATTTTTTCAATTTTCTCTTAGAAGGAAGGAGTGTGGAGAAAAAAAGTTGAGACAGGAGAACTGGAAGGTTTGAGGAGTGCTTGTGCAGTGCTTGGAAGCATCTCAGTTTTCCCCTTTTAAAATATTCTTGGAATCATTTTTCATCGGCATTATTCACAATAACTTCCTTTTCATTTCCCCTACTGTATTTTCTTGTCTGTGGTTTTATTGGCAGGGTGTTAACTTGTGATATTATAGAGTGGTGATAGTCTCTCCATAAGTCAGGGTGTAGCTGAATTTCTATTATCTCCACAATTTAGCCCTTGCATCCTTCCTTTCCTTATAACTATTCTCAGAACAAATATTATTTCAGCCTGATTCTGCACACTTCAACACTTTCTGATCTGTCCTGAGTGTTAACAGTGTAACCACTGTCTTATTGGTTTTACAAAACCAATTCCTTGAAATGTTATGCGAATACTGAAAAATTAGAAACATATACTTGTATATGGATATAAATGCCTAAATGTTCAAAACTGACTAGTGATGTTGGGTGCTTCAAAAGTCTTCAGCACCACTGGACTCTGACAAAATCAGCCCTTTCAGGTGGCTGACTGTCCTGAGCATCCCCAAACCACTAATCACTTTTCAAAATCTCGACTAGAATAGATAACATAACTGTGTACAGTACAATGTGTAATGAAGTCTGTGAGCTACCACCATTTATAGCTTAACAGACAGCCTTCCAAGAACAGTGAAGCAGAATTCTACTCTGTATACTGATGAATACTTTGGAGTAGTCTCCTCCAACAGGAAGTAGCCTAATTAGAGAAGTACTTTGTGGAGGTTTCACTGCATTATCCAAAACAGCAGTGTTTTTCAGAAATCTACTATAGTATTAAACTGATATCTTTCGAGTTGTATGAGACGTATATCTAATGTGTATCTGATTAAAATGTGACGATTCCTGAATCCTTGATTTTTAGCAGCAAAAATAAAATTGCAAAAATTTCAAACTGAATTTTTAAAAATTACAATGAAATATAGGTTTTCCTTGGAGTGTTCAGAGCCTCAGCATAGATAGCTTGGGCAACACAAGAAAGTAATAAAATAAGAAGGTATGAAGATTTGCATTTTACTATCACATGACCTGCTGGTAATACATTTTGGAACTCTATGCCTAAATGTGAAGTTTCAAACATATATTGATTTGATGCTTCAATTGTATATATCACAGAATAATCACCATATTAATTTTCCTAATCCAAAAAATCCTATAACATAGGCATATTTATGGTGGCTCTGCCACTTTATATTAAATATATAATCTTCTTAGTGATGAAAGGCGTACTATTATTCTTTTATACAGCTGTCTTCCCTCTGGGATAAATTTTAATGTTCCTGAAAGGTGAGATTTTCAAAAGCCCCAAGTGATTTAGGAGTATAAATTCAATTGACTTTCCAAGGTGACTTGTGTTTTTAAGTCAATTAGGCCAGCTTTACAATGGGACTTAGATACCTACAGATATGTAATGGGATTTATAAAACCACCTACAGGCCTAACTCCCATCAAAATAAATTTGAAAGTCAATGGGGGTTAGATGCCTAATTCACTTAGGCACCAGTGTAAATCCCAGTTGGCACCTATCTGCATCTTTAGGCACTTAAGTACCATCGTAAATCTGGCACTTAGGTACTTATGCAAAACCTAGTCTAAATCAGTAACATATGTTAAGCTAGAGGCTATATCTACACTTTCTTTGATCAACAAAACTGTAGACATTCACACACCCTATACTCCCTTCCCCTCCTTCCCCCCTCTCCCCCCCCTGCTTTGTTAGTAGGACCACTGTGCTGCTGACAATGCAAAAGTGCTTTGTTGGGGGTTGGAAGTGTTTTGTCGACAAAAGTGCCAACAAACAGCATTCACACACGCTGACTTTTAGCAACAGGGCTGCGTTAACAAATCTGTCTCGCTAAAAGCTGAATAGTGTAGACATATCCAGAAACTCTAGAGAATTGTTTCATTATTTTCTCAAGGGGCTATGGAGTACTCAGAATTGCAAAACAAAATCTTTTCACTGTAAATATGGATTTTTTCTTTAAATGTGTGTCTTAATCTGCCTCATGCACTTTTCTTCTTGTTATGATTAGATATTGCAAATTAAATGACAAATATTGTTCAGCTAAAATGCCATATCCACGTAGCATTTTGGATTAAAACAACATATCACGTTGTATAATGTATGTAACAAGTATAACAATAAAAACAAAAATATTCTCAATAAAATCAAATAGAATAGAGAGAAACAAGTCCAAAACATAGATCTGAGAAGAGAAAGAAAATCCTGAATTCATTAGTACTGGCATGAGGATAAAAATACTGGGGAAACAAGCATTGGCTAGGCTTCCGTGAAGCTGGGCTCATTCTCAGCAGCTGAGAATCTAACCCACAGTTCTGTGCTTAAGAATTTGATCACAGAAGAATTAAAGAATCTAAGGGACCATTCTTTTAAATGTCCCAAGCTAGAAAAATCTTGATTGCTTAGAAATCATTGTCTTAGTATAGAAACAGCAGGCTCTATACATCATTCATGATGTCATTTCCATGTTTAGCTTTTAAAATATTAATGATCAGTTCTGGCCTCTCTTTTGCTGACCACTGAAAACAGCCCTGTTCCCTGGAGAAAGCCAGGCCCGACTCTATAAGGCTGCAATTGAAATTCAGTCAAACCCTTTGGCGAATGGAAATCATTTATTGTGTGACAGTGACAGAGCGCAGCTTCTTTTTGTTTGCAAAAGAGCCCAGGGACTCTATGTCTGTCCATTGTCCTCAGCATCAGGATTTAATATCTACAGTTCCCCAAAACTTTGCAGCTTTGAAGACAGCAGGCTGTGCAGCAGCTGGAGGATTTGGCTGGAACAGGATCCAGGCCAGAACACAAACTAGTTTGCTGGTTTCTATTCTAACCAGTGGGCAGAACACTATATCCATTGCTGGTACATTTGGAGAGGAAGAATATTGACATTGACTAACATGTTATTGCACAGGGGGGAAATTTCTCTAAAGTATTAACAAAAAGAATGAACCTAAAAGTAAGTATCATTTAAAGCTACTCTACCAGAGACAATTCTTCCAAAGGGTCCAATCCACCAGTTGCAATGTACTACCTTGATATACACAATTAAGAGGATGATGCTAGAGAAGAGAAGAGGCATCAACAAGTCCTGTGTAAATAGAACTTGGCACTTTATTTAGCACCACAAATCAGAAGATTTCAGAGCCCCAGCACCTACATTTTATCTTCTGAATTTTTTTACCTACTCATCAACCTTCACCGTGGTTTGATGGCTGCTACCTATGGCTGAAATATATCTTCCTCTGAAAGCCAATGTAACATCCACCCAAGGTGCATTTCAGTCTCACTCATGTCCCATTTTGTATGGTGTAATGAGACTTAAGTGACGGCTAGACTTTGGGCTGGCCCTTTGCACAGGGGTGGATTTTAAAGTCAGAGGTGATGGAGAGTGAATTTGTGAAACACGGGGACTTCCTTAGTAGGCTTTGATGTTCAGGCATTTATCTATGGTTAAAGGAAATACCAAAAATTTGCAAATACCAAAAATTTCTTCTGCTTCATTAAAATATTATCTATGATCAACATTTATAAAAATAAATCTGTTTAGAAGAAACCTGTTTTCGTATTGAAATTGTATTAGTGTCACTTTGCAAGGTTGCTAGTTACTGAGAAAACAGAAATCTTTCCACTCGAACGACTGGAGCCAGCCTGGAGTCAACCTGTGGAACTCCTTGCCAGAGGATGTGGTGAAGACTAGGAATTTAACAGGGTTCAAAAAAGAGCTACATAGATTCATGGAGGTTAGGTCCATCAATGGTTATTAACCAGGATGAGTAGGAATGGTGTCCCTAGCCTCCGCTTGTCTCGGTGACAGGAGAGAGATCACATGAGGATTACCTGTTGTGTTCCCTCCCTCTGAGGTATCTGGCACTGACCACTGTCGGCAGACAGGATACTGGCTAGATGGACCTTTGGTCTGACCCAGTATGGCCGTTCTTATGTTTTTATGACTGATTCTTACCTTATATCGTCTATGAATTTTTTAATATTTGCCAGAGTCTATACTTCCCTTTAAAATTTGCCAAACATCAAATCCATCAGAATGCAGACTGCTACCACTTGCACCTGCAAACAGATTAAATAATAGCTCCAACTGAAGTGTGAGCTTCCCCTTCCCTAGTCTGTTTCACCACATTTCAGAGGGCATATTGCTGTTCCCGTTACAATTTTTTTAAAATGTTTTTCCTGTGGCTCTATTTATATGCTAGTTGACCAGACAGGGCCTATAAGGGCATGTCTACACAGCAGGGCAGAACTTCAGCTCCATCAATTGCGTTGCTTAAGTCGAAATAGCTTATTTCTGCTTTTGGCGCTGTCCACATAGCAGGAAGTCGAAGGAAGAACACACTTCCTTTGACTTCCCTTACTCCTTGTGAAATGCGAGTTACGTGAGTTGGAGTAAGAAGTCCTCCTGCTCGGCATTATTGTGAAATAAGGGCTTGTCGTGTACACACACATTTTGTTATTTTGGAATAACATGAGTAATTCCAAAATAACGCTACTGTATTGACATAGCCTAAGAGAGTTCCATAGTACAGGAGTAAAATAATTTATATAGTTCTTAGAGACCCCGAATCAGGGTGAGGACCCCTCTGTCCTAAGGGCTCATCTCTGAACCAAGGTGTGCAGTGTAAGCACAGGGCTGAAAAACAAAGCTGATAATGCAAGTGATCAGGAGGAGGCAGGAAAGTTCAAGTAACAGTGAAACAAGTATTATTAGAAAAACAAACTGTAATCTCAACATAATCCCAATTTTTTCTTCTTTAAAACACAATTGTTTCACTTTCTGGATGTACATAATAATGTTAAACCTCAAGCGGAGGGATTTAGTTCAAAAAGCTTAATTACAATACAGTTTAATTAAGTTTGCCTTGTTAAATCTATTTGCTCCAGAGGATCTTTACAGAGGAATTCTCCTTGGTGGAAAGCCCAATAAACTTACTGAGGGGGTGAGTCTGTTAAGTATTCCCATGTTGGCTTTTTCCTGTACATGAGTATTTTTTCAAAAAGTTAAAAATGAAAGCTCCCCATTTACAACTCAGACTGAATGTATGTGACCTTGAGTTCCACAGAGGTTAACCTACTCTGATTAACTTTTCCATGTTATTCCATTAAATAAAAACAGTTTTGACACCCAGAGACTGAGGCATCCTAGAGATAATACAATAACCTGATGCAATCATTGCAAATTGAATTGCAATAATTCACTTAGGTGACCATACATATTTGTTATGTGTAATATGAAACATTGCAAAATGAAATCAATAGAAATGTTTCTTGTTAATGAAGATATACTGGGCTGTTATGTGTGGGCTGTGGACTCAATACCACAGAAATCTTATTTGTATTCTAAAGTCCAGGGTATCAGGATAGTTAAAAATGAAGATAGCATTACTTATAGATGAGATGGCCGGACATCTGGAAAATTATATCATAAATTTTGTGTTGTATCCTGTTCTTTTATGGTGAAATTCTGGACCCATGAAGTCAACGGGAGTTTTGCCATTGACTTCAATGGAACTACTGATTTCACAAGAGTCTCTGCAAGAGTTACAGAACCCTCAAAGAAATTTACACAAATGAAACTCATGTTCATTAAAGTTCACAACTGAACTTACCTATTGAAAACGGCAGAGACCAAACTCCTTTGCAATTTGATATGAAATAAGAATACAGCTTTTTCTCAATGGCTGTGTCTAGACTGGCAAGATTTCCACAAAATCATCTGATTTTGCGGAAAAACTTGCCAGCTGTCTACACTGGCCGCTTGAATTTCCGCAAGAACACTGACGATCTCATGTAAGATTGTCGGTGTTCTTGAGGAAATACTGTGCTGCTCCTGTTCGGGCAAAAGCCCTCTTGCGCAAATCATTTGTGCAAGAGGGCCAGTGTAAACAGCACAGTACTGTTTTCCGCAAAAAAGCCCCGATCGCGAAAATGGTGATCGGGGCTTTTTTGCGGAAAACCGCGTCTAGATTGGCCACGGACGCTTTTCCACAAAAAGTGCTTTTGCGGAAAAGCATCCTGCCAATCTAGACGTGCTTTCCTGAAAATGCTTTTAACGGAAAACTTTTCCGTTAAAAGCATTTTCGGAAAATCATGCCAGTGTAGACGTAGCCAATGAGTCCCTCCTTTCTCCCCCCCCCCCCCCTTTTAGACACTGCCTCCTCCGGGAGTGGGAAGGGACCAATCTCTGTGCTTCTGCTATGCCTTCTCTGTGCAGGGACTAATATGGTGCCCGATTCTTATAAAAGCTACTCGAAGGCAGGAGGAAAGCTTCTTTCTTCTTCCCACCTCTACTGCACATCTATGTGCATGAAAAAGACTTCAGATGGGTTGGCCTTTTTGGAGGCAATTCCATGAATTTGCATCTTACTGCTAACGAATGGGATTTGGAGGTATAGTTAGGTCAGAAGGCTGCAGTGGTATTACATCTGGCAAGCCTCCATTGGAAATACTCTGCTTCACAAAGCCCCTGTGTTTTTGGAACTTTTTAACTCAATTAATATAGGGCTTATCTGAAAAACTACAGTATCACAGCTGCAGACCTGGGTAATCTACCTCCCCAGAAGGCAGTAGCTAAGTTGAGGGAAGAATTCCTCCACTGATCTACTGTGTCTGTACAGGGGCCTGGGCTGGCTTATGTACATCGTTCCAGGGGTGCGTGTAGCTCAGTCAACCTAACCTTTTAAGTGCAGACCAGGCCGTAGTCTTTACCCATATGATCACTGGATTAAAAGGGTGGCCAAGATTCAGGTGAATTAGCAGAAATGCATAGAGACTGAAAAAGAACTGTATACATAGAGCAGTATTTAACAGCAAATTTTGTCAGGTGGAATTTTAAAGCCACTATATGTGATTCTTTTATGGTCAGTCCAGATATTTCAAATCCTATTAAATGAAAAAGAGGTTGCCTGAAAAAGCCTTAAACAGAAAGTTGTAATAAGGTCAGCCAAAGAAACACTGGAGGGATAGATGAGGCATACTTAATGGAACATGGCTTAAACTGCACAGAAAATTTCTTTGAAAGTCATATACAGCTCTAGACACTGTCATTAAAGGAGTCTGAACTCTGTGACCGAAGAGATCAAATCAGTGAAAACTCGGCATGCTAAGCTACATGAAAACTTATGACATTGAAGCAGAGGATCAATTTGTTTGGGTGTTTGTTTGTGAAAAGCCTGAATTAGGAAATTGCGTACCCTGTCTCTGACCATCATCTGCAGAATTTTAAAAAAACAAAACAAAGAAACATTCACTGACCTCAAAATGATGAGAAGGCCCAGTTCAAAAGGAGAAGGAAAATGGATACAAGACCTTTCAAAAGAAAATGGAAAATGGTCATTAAAAGCAAATGTCTTGACGAATTTGTAAAAAGTTTCTACAATGGATTCTCTGACTCAGGAGTGTGACCTGGTGACAGCAGTAACCTCAATATAGAGAATGGAGTTTTATGAATTCAGAAAAGATTTCTGTGGTTCCTGTAGCAAGCCAGGGTTTGTGACATGAAAAACAAATTTACCACAGGGCTAAAAACTCATGATAAAAGGCAGTGCATTGTGGAAGACGTGAAAATTTTAAAAAGACAAGCTGTGGTTTTAGTTTTAGCAATGAATTTTGAAATTAAAGGAATACTGTCAGGTTCAAATCAGACTTTAAAAATTAAAATTCCTTCTGTATGGTTCTGACAACATCATTTAGCTGATTAAAATAGATTTATTTTTAACAAAAAAATCTAATTTATTTTTCACCATTTTCCCCCACTGACTTTTTTCCCCATTTCTCTCAGCCTGGACCGAGAGAATCTCACTTTTGTTTATAGTTAGGTTTTAGTAACAGATGAAGGAAAAAGAAAATTCTCATTGTACCATTCACTGCCATCACCTACATATCTGGAGTAACAAACCAAAAATAAAACAAATGTGAGCGAGGTCACTGCCCCTTACAATTTGACATCAGTTATGAAAACTAGAATAGACTATCATGTCCTCCTGCCTCTTCGAAGAAAGAAAGATCCACAAGAATCACCACACACTCCAAGATGGGCCAGCAGTCCAACCACTATAGGGTGAAGACAGGAGGGAAAGGACGAATCTATACGAAGGGAAGAGTTCACCGACTCTTTAGCGGACATACATGGACAGTGCCCTTTTCACTGTTCTTCAGTCAACACCTCATGCCACTCTACAGAGTCTGTAAAGCCTACAGCCACAGCTCCCAGCAGGCAAATGGAAAGAGTGAGAAGATTCAAGATTTCATTTAGATCATTACAGACCAATAGTCTGAAGTAGTAAATGATTTGCACACATGTTCTTATGAAAAAGGCATTGCTCATACGCAAATGGCACTAAAACAGCATCCAGCCATTCCAAAACAGCTTGGACATCATAACGCAGTACATTAAATTTTGTTATTGGAGGCTTAATATCACAAAAAAGTATCTACTTCTAAGGCCTTGCCTAGGTTAAAATTTGCATCAAAAGCATGTTTTTAAAATGAATTTAGTCTAATTTGTTTGTGTAGGCTCACTAATTTCACTTTAATTGTGGCTTGTCATAATTTAACTTATTCCTGTAAACAAAGAAGCTTGGGGACAAATCAGCATACAGACAAGACCTTATAAAAAGGAAAACCAGAGTGATATTGTGACTAATCACCTCAGGAGATGAGAATCTCTGGGCATATAAATCTGCCAGAGAGGACTCTTCCCATAGCTTCCATTTTCTAATCCATTGCCAGGAAAATAAAATTACAGCAAAAAAACTAAAACAGACTAAGAGACATAACGGGAATTATGATATAACAAACTGAAATTCCCTTTAAAGAAGCAAAATGCAGGACAATGTAGCACTTTAAAGACTAACAAGATGGTTTATTAGATGATGAGCTTTCGTGGGCCAGACCCACTTCCTCAGATCAAATAATGGAAGAAAATAGTCACAACCATATATACCAAAGGATACAATTTAAAAAAATGAACACACATGAAAAGGACAAATCACATTACAGAACAGAAGGGGGATGTGGGGGGGGGGGGGGAAGGAAGGTGAATGCCAGTGAGTTAATGATATTAGAGGTGGGGAAGGGGAAATGTCTGTGAGTTAATAGTATTAGAGGTGATAATTAGGGAAGCTACCTTTGTAATGTGTAAGATTGTTGGGGTCTTTGTTAAGTCCGGTGCGGAGGGTGTCGAATTTTAGCATGAATGCCAGTTCAGAGGATTCCCTTTCAAGTGCAGATTTGAATGTCTTCTGAAGTAGGATGCAGGTTAGCAGGTCATTGAGACTGTGTCCTTTCTGGTTGAAATGACAAGAAAAACAGTTTCTAGGGAGACTACTAGGGAGACTACTGTAGGGATTCGAAGTTGCAAATGAAGCCCGGGATTTAAATATCCCGGGCTTTATTTGCACCTTCCCATCCGGGCGCCATTTTTAAATCCCCTTAGTCTGAACTAACTATGTCTTAGTTCGAATTAACATTTGACTGCCGCGTGTAGCCATGGGCAGTTAGTTCGGACTAAGGGGATTTAAAAATGGTGCCCGGACAGGAAGGTGCAAATAAAGCCCGGGATATTTAAATTCAGGGCTTCATTTGCAACTTCAAATCCCTAAATTAGCCTCCTAGTTCGAACTACCCTCAGAGGTAAAGAATTTATTCAGTTGGTTTTATAGTAGTCGGGTGCATGGCTGAAGAGACTCTCTTGGGAGAGACCATCTCTGCTGCATTTGTCACATTTAAAGGTGATATTTTGATTCTTTGGGCTTTGCTTTCTGCAAGTTCTTTTCTCCTGTGGACTGCTCCCTCTCAACTCCAGAGAGCTTTGCTAAGCTCTTGTTTCCAAAGGCTGAGGTCTTGAGCATGACCTTCACATTTATCCATGTCCATTAATTTGAGGTCTCACTAGCACACATTCTTGAAATGCAGTTTTGAGCATCCTTTACATAGCGTCATCCATAGGGGGAACACGGGGTCTGGAGCACCCAGGGCAACTCCCTTCCTGCAGGCCCCACCCCTGCCCTACCCTGACTCTGTTCCACCCCTCCCCATCCCTGCTCCACCCCTCCCCATGCCTTGCTCCTACTCCACCTGCATCCCATCCCGGCTTCACCCTCTTACCCCCTCCTCCGAGCAATATGAGCTGGGGGATTGTGGAACCTGGCATGAAGCAGCAGCAGGGGGTACCCTCCCCCATACTCAACATCGTGATGGGAGCCAGAGAGGCCCCGCCCCACCACCTTCTCCCACTGTACTCCACTTCTCTGCGGTGGCAGGAAATGGAGCGTCCTAGGGCTGAGTTGCTCTGCTTCCCACTGCTGTGATGAAGCAGAGAACAGCCAGTCAGGTGAGGGCAGCACTGCATAGCAGAGCAGAGCAGAGCAGGCTGCCAGGCCACTCTGGATTCCACTGCTGCAGTGAGGGGTGGGGTGACCCCTGCTGCCACCCTGCTCCAGGATCCCATAAATCCCCAGATCCCGCCTATCTATAGGACAGTTGAGGAGGCTGCCACAGGGCCCCACAAAGTGCAGGACTTGGGGTGGGCTCCCTGAATTGTCCTATGGATGGGACAGTTCTGCCTTTTAGTCTTTTTTCAGATGCCAATTCACTCATTCGGCACACCTGCCCAAGCCAACAAAGGTGTCTCTGTTTGAGGAGTGTTTGCATGCTGAGTATGCTGGCCTGTTTGAGCACTTCACCATTAGTGACTTTGTCCCTCCAGGAGATTCCAAAGATTCAATCAAAGCAATGCATATAAAGCTGCTACACCTCGTCTCCTGGTATGAGTATAAGGTTCATATCCCGCTCCAATATAGAAGTGTGCTGATAACACGTGCACCATACACACTGATCTTGTGTGTTCTGTCAGTGTTGTCTGTTTCACCCTTTTTTCAGTCTAAACAGAGTTGTGACAACTTTTCCAAGGCAGATGCGGAATTCCATTTCAAGTGAAAGGTTGTCTGCAATAGTGGGCCCCAGATATGTGAACTCGCTCATCACTTCCAGTTCATGGTTGTTAATCTTGATGGAAGGTGCTTCCTCATCTCCTTGGCACATTGTTAGTCTTTTTTATGTTTATAGTAAGCCTAAATTCTTCGGGAAAACTGTCCATTAGGCTTCTGCATGGGTTGTCGTTGCTGCATCTTCAGCAAAGAGGAGGCGTTGGATAACGAGTCTAGGTTTTAGATCTGAGTCTTGCAAGATTGGATAGCTTTCCATCAGACCTTGTGTGCAAGCAGATTCCCTCATTTGAGGAACCTAATTCTTGTTTCAGTATCAGGGAAAAGAAAATCTCAATTTGAGACATAAGAATCTTGCGCAAAAGGGGATTTTTGCACAGAACAGACCCATCTACAATGCTTGTTTTTACGCAAAAACCTCTTGCACAAAAAGCATCAGCAGAGAATATGCAAATGACAACATGACAAATGCTAATGAGCACTTCATTAGTATACTCTCTGTTGGCAAAAGGCTGCAGTGTAGACGTAGCCTCAGTGAAAAGATCGTATCAACAGTAGACCTTTCAGCTCAGAAGCTGCACTGTGTCTGCACTGGGATTGAAGTCTGTTCACGACAACTCGGCAAAGGCTTTTCCCATAATAAGAAGAAGGGAAATGCCATGATGATTCTTATGGTTGCTCCTGACACCCTTGTTTTTATAAAGTGTGATGATGTTGGCACCTCTCATGTCTTTTCCCTTCTTTCCAGCACAGGCAAAGCAACTCATGAAGACGTTGCAGTAAAATAGGTTGTCCACACTGTATGCCTGATGGTGTGCAGTCTTTTCTAGGGGAGACTTTTCATTTGGAAGGCCATCTGTCACACGGTTAAGCTCCTTTAAAGTAGGTTCATCATCAAGTTGGTTCATAACAGACAGGCTTTTGAGAGCATTGATGGCTGCATCCATAATAATATTTTCATGAGAGTAAACCTCAGAGTTTACTATCCAGCAATGCATCTGCTTGATGCAATCACTGATTTTTCCCCTCTGTGGTTGATTTCAATAGAGCTGTCTCCCATGTTGTGTCAACTCTGGAGACAAAGCCAGAGAACCTCTCCAGGGCATAGCCTGGACAAATGATGTGGAGATCCTCAGTTGCCCATGCATCTGGAAACCCCAAAGGAGAGGACCAACACATCTGGTACCCAATCGGCTGCAGGAATTGCTGGAGGATGCTAAAATGCCTAACCACCTTGGGGGATCTACTCCAGATTTTCTGTCTGAAATTATTCTCATCGACCTGCATTCTCACAAATTCACCCACAAGGCAGTGGGGCCTTTTTGTCCCAGGTTGCTTCCTTAGCCAGTGGGCTGCACTTTGTCTGATACCTTGTCTTCAACCTTACCACCATGAGTGACCCTACCAAGAGTACAGGACTCCAGAGGACATTGTTCTTAGGATCTTAAATATATGCAAGTTTTTCTACCGCATCAAGGTGGCAGCCCAATGAGAGGGTGATACAGAAAAAAACATCAGCATCTGCTGAGACCAGACTGGTTTATTTTTTCTGAAGTATGAATAAGCTAAAGGATAACAGAAGAAGTTTTTGCAGAAGTCAGTAAACTGAAGTTTGAAGAACTGATTGACAAGTTATGGTGCATTGCATCTGTTGATGATATACCCATCCACTGTCCATTATCTGAGTGTTTCCTTGTGCTTCCTAGACTGTCTTGCAACCAGGGCCATCCCTACAGGGGCCCAGGGCAACTCCCTCACTCCAGTGCCCAGGTGTGGGGCCCAGGGCAACCCTCCCTCCTCAGACCCTGCCCCCATTCCACCCCTTTCCCTAAGTCCTGCTCACTACTCACCATAGCAGTGGGAGCCAGAGGAACCCAGCAGCCTGCTCTGCTCCCTCTTCCAGCCTCCTACACTCTGCTTCACCCTGGTGTCAGGAAGTGAAGTTGCTTGGGGCTGAGACACTCTGCTTCCATCTAGCCGCCACCATGAAGTGAAGCAGAGCAGGCTGGGAGAGGGTGGCAGAGCGGAGGAGGATGCTGGGTCGCTCTGACTCCTGCCGCAGTGAGTTTGGGGGCCTGACACCTGCTGCTGCCTCATGCCAGCCCCCTCCCCCCAACCATGTAATCCCCGGGCCATGTTTAGTCCAGTCCATAGGACGGTTGAGGCATCGACTGAGGGGCCTCCCAAGCTGCGGGGCATGGGGCAGCTGCTCTGAATCGTCCTCTGGGTGGGAGGGCTGTGCTGGTAACTACTTGCTGTCTTACTTAGTTGTAAGGTCCTAGGGAGGAAGGGACTATCTTTTTGTTCTGTATTTGTTCAGCACTTACACATTGGATTTGTATCCGTAACTTGGTATTCTAAGCCTTCCTGCAACTCAAACAGTAAATAAAAATAATAATAACGACATTGGCTCTCCGAGAGCACAACAGAAACAGCAGGACAAAGCACAGGCTTCTTGGTTAGCTATAAAAGGCAAAAAATAATTTCATATTGCATTTCAGAAACCAAGAAATCTTTGGTGAACTTTTCAACAACAGACAGCTTAGTGAGGTATACCTAAAATAAATTTAGGGAAGATCTACCACACATACTGTAATGATGAATGTTTACGGATATTTTGCACCATTTTGTTAATTTTAAGGCTTCTTGAGTGTCCATCTACAAACAGAATATGGCATGCAAAATAATCACGATTAAACTCTCTCTGTCTCTTGCTCTGATTTTTTTAAAGTTTCCTTTAATTTTAAACACCCAGTGGGTGAGATTTTCCCAAGGCATTTGGATGCTCAATTTCTATTACAATTATTGGCATCCAGATCCTGTAAGCATCTTTGAAAATTCCATACATTATTTTTATGTGTGGTTAGTGAGTGGCAAAAAAAAATTAGGAGAGTGGGTAGTCGTTAGAGCTCCCAAATAACTCCCCAGTCAAGAATTCTATGTGCACATCTTGACTTCTCATGTACTGTGAGTTAACACATCAGTTAGATGCAGGTGGAGACACAGACCTCATTCTCCAATGCCTTTCCTGTTGTGTAACCATTTCCATCTGTACAAAGTGGGTTACAAAGTGTTTGACACCCGCTTTGAGTATCAAGTCCGCCTGTTCGTGGTTTTCCAATCTCCTTCCAAGAGAGCTTGTCAGCTCTATATCAGCAATACTGACACTGATGGGGAAACTGACATGTTTAACAAGCAATAAATTAAGAGTTTAACCTGCTCTGACTGAATATGCTTGCATCTAAATGGCACCATCACCATGCTGAATGGATCCCTTGTAATGATGGATGAAAATTCAATAAAGATTTTAGAGCCAGAAAAGAAGAGAGAGTGTACAATTGCAGTATTGACATACAATTTTCTGCTCTTCACAATCAAAATCTTAATTGAATTCTGAGCATGTTGAAGGTATTGGACAGGGTGAAACAGGGAATAGTGTGGCTGGGTGTGAAGGGAATCCATATATTTTAGTGGGGATTCAGATATAATTTTAGAGATTTTGATTCAAAGTCCACTGAAGTCAATGGAAAATCTCCCATTGATTTTAGTGAGTTTTGGATTAGGCTCATAATGAGGCATATTCAGGACCCGTTTATATAAGAGATGGGGGCTAATGAATCTTGACTTCTCCAAACAAGAAGCACCCAGCTACCTGCAAGTAGAATAGGGCTGTGTCTAGACTGGCCAGTTTTTCCGTAAAATCAGCCGCTTTTCCGGAAAAACTTGCCAGCTATCTACACTGGCCGCTTGAATTTCCGCAAAAGCACTGACGATCTTGTGTAAGATTGTCAGTGTTCTTGCGGAAATACTATGCTGCTCCCGTTCAGGCAAAAGTCCTTTTGCGCAAAAGTTTTGCGCAAAAGGGCCAGTGTAGACAGCTCAGATTTTTTTTTCCGCAAAAAAGCCCCGATCGCCATTTTCGTAATCGGGGCTTTTTTGCGGAAAAGTGCATCTAGATTGGCATGGACGCTTTTCCGCGAAAAGTGCTTTTGCGGAAAAGCGTCCATGCCAATCTAGATGCTCTGTTCCGAAAATGCTTTTAACGGAAAACTTTTCCGTTAAAAGCATTTCCGGAAAATCATGCCAGTCTAGACGTAGCCTAGTTGTATTGCTGATCAATGCAGTCTTAGGATCTCTTGGGATGGGAGAGCAAATCCTGCCCATCACTCTTAAATCAGCTTTTTAATTCCAAAGGAAGATTCTCAACTCCCATTAAATGTAGCACAGAGACCTGAGAGAGAGTGCTACTTTTTCAGAAGTTGGCACTACCTTTTTTCTTACCCAATTTTTATAGTTAAACAATATTCCTCAACATAATCATGACAAACATGCTGCATTCCAGGTTGCACTATCCTATCATGAATGAGCCTGAGGTAAATTGTTAGCTTATACAAAATACTCCATTTACAATATTTTGTATGCTTCTTAGAAAATCAATGAATCCCTTTTATATATGGCAAAAATCCTACCCTATGCTGCCTATGCCACCCTGCAGTTCTTTGTAACCTTCCCACTTCTACAAGTTTTGCTCCTTGGAGTTTCCTGCACTGAAACTCTATTAAGATTTAGGTCACACATTCTTTCTCTCACTTCTTTTTCATATAATCACTACTCCAATTCTTCTCCATTTCCCCCCAAAATGAGATCCCAGTGAGATAATCTCATTCTACATATCACCCTCTCATTTCACCCTCCTACCTTTTCCACTATATTGAAGGGCTCTTGTCAGATTGGGCTTGTCAGATTAAGAAAGAAATCTACTGGGCAAAAGGTAGATACTGTACTACTTCTGCTCCTGATGTAGCGCATAGTCATCATTCATGGGGAACTGTCCAGCATGGGTCCAGTGCTGAATAGCAACCTGAAAAACTGGTGGCCCCTTCATTTTCTAGTGCAAAATCTGTAACTGGACAGAGAAATAAGAATGAGCTCAGTTAATGAATTGAACCCAGCTTGAACTTTAGGTGTGAAAAGGAATAAATACTTCACCTCCTTTGCTCTAACTACTCCAAAAGCCTACCTTTCCACAGAGAGCCAGGTGGAAACTCCTTCCTCCCCCACAAAGGAAGGTTACTAAAGATAATATGGAACTAAATGTGTGGAAAAGAGAATAAGGTCATAGAGCAGTGGTCTCCAACCTTTTTACACCCAAGATCCCTTTTTAAATCCCCAAACAGGCGAAGATCTATCACCCCATCTCTTCCTTGAAGCCCCACCCCTTCCTTGAAGCCCCACTCTCTCTATTCTCCTTCTGTCCATCACTTGCTATCCCCAGCCCTTACTTACACACTCTGATAAACAGTTTATTTTTAAATTATGCGATGTATAAAATTAAAATCACGTGTTTATAGTTATGCAATAAATGATCTGTTTTTTATTCATGCTATTTAAATCTAAAATGAAGCATTTATAATTATACATTTTGTGGGGACAGAGTTCTGCGGCTGGGGACAGGGAAGAGGGAACAGGGTGCTGGGAGGGCAGAGGACAGGATTCTGCATGTAAGGGACAGAGTGCCAGTGGGGACAGGGTTCTGCAGCTAGGGACAGGGTGCCAGTGGGGACAGGAATAGGGACAGAGTTCTGTAGCTGGGGACAGGGGAGTGGGACAGAGTTCGGGGAGTGGGGACAGAGTTCTGTGGCTGGGGACAGGGGAGTGGGGACAGAGTTTGGGTAGTGGAGACAGGGGAGTGGGGACAGAGTTCAGAGTGGGAACAGAATTCTGTGGCTGGGGACCGGAGAGTGGGGACAGAGTTCTGTGGCTGGGGAGTGGAGGCTGGGGAGTGGGAGTGGGAGTGGGGTGCCAGTGGAGAAAGAGAGTCCCCTGTATCTGCCTCCTCCCAGGATTCTCCCCCCCCCCCCACAAGGGAAACCAGCGTGTGCCTGCCCCGGGGCCGACCCCCCCCCCGCGGTGCAAGGAAGCCCCCCATGCACACGCCTGCCCCGGGGCCGACCCCACGCAGGGAAGCCCCCTGCGCGTGCCTGCCCCAGGGCTGACCGCCCTGCACGCGCGCCTCCCCCGGGGCTGACTCACCCCTCCTGTGCGGTGCAGGGAGCCAATGCTCCCTCCCGCAGTACACCCGGCAGAGCAGCTAGCACTACTTCTGGAATCGCCAGAAGTGGCGCTAAGCTGCGGGACTTCTGTCCATCCCCGGGAAGCCTGCAGTACCTCCATTTTCACTTGAGGTAGGTAGTGGGCTTCTCAGGGGTGGGAGGGAAATGGGGGTGGGGCGGACAGGACGCCTCGCGATTGACCTGTTGGTGACCATGGTCATAGAGTGAAAATAGGAGATTTGAGATCATTGGCAAAGTATCAAAGTTCTGGCCCAAAGCAGTCATAGAAAAGCAGTGGATAGAAGTTGTAATTTAGTACAAACAAATATGGGTGTGTCTCTGGCTCTTTCTCAAACTACCTTGACGGTTCATGTTCAAGACATGGCTACTAAGCTATTTGTTCTGTTAGAAGATGAGTAGGCTCACTGCAGTTCATAAATAATTCCTTCGCTCCTTCTAAACCAACCCGTCCCAATTCTTATCACTATTCCTACCTCCCCAGCTTCAGAAGAATGGAACCAATAGTACTCCCCTGAAATCCTGGCGTGTGGTCTTAAAAGCCTACTCATCTTGATTTAGATAGCTTCCCTAATCCCCTCTAGCCCTTCACTCTACCTGCAGCACCTTTGAGAAACACTAGTGTAGCTCTTCCCCTCCTTTCTTACATGAAACTGTTAAAAATGAGAGCATTCTTGTGGGTATCTGGGTTGGCAGACATTGAAATGAATGGGGTAGTTCATACCACACCTCAGAAGTAATGTCCAGTGTTCTCTGCAGACTTAGGCAGGCCTTGTTACATTAGCTACATTCACTTCACATTTTGAAGCTTTTTTTCTTCCAGCCATCACACCAGACTTTTTTTTTTTTTTTTTCAAAACACAGGCTGAGGTCACAGGAAACAATGGAGAGATCCTGTCTATGCACTAGAAAACACTGCCTGTCTATTACATAATTTGTTACTTAGTAATGACAACCGGCCAGGTTGTCCACCTGCATACTATTAACTACTCCATTAGGGGAAGAGGGAAGTTATAATTCTTACTTTTGTAATTCTTGTCCATGACTTTAACTGTGTTTCCTAGCTTCAGCAAACTGAAGTCCTTTTAGAAAGCCAAGGCTAAACTTCATAAGCAAACACATGTTCATTATTTGTGTCAGCTCACAAGATTATTCAAAACATTTGCTATAGTCATAGGTTTTGATCGGAAGTATTTTACTCTGAATTACTTTATTATTTAAAAAATTACATGTTCAGACTTCCCTCTCCTTGTGTGTGTGTGTGTTGTGTATCTGTCTACATACAGAGGCCTCTTGATTTCTTGCTTTATCTACATTTAAGAGTAGAAAGTGTGTGCTACACTTTTATGCCAGCAGTTGTTCTCAGCCTCACATCTATAAGTTAGCTAACTGGGACATTCTGATGACATAGGGAAAATGGTTTCCAAACCGTAAGATTTAAATTATTCAATGTATTTTTTCAAAGTGCCTCCCTTTTCTCTTAGTTAAGATTAATGGGCTGAGGAGTCTGTACCAAGCCAAAAATGTTTCAGTTTTCAGGATGGAATGAGTCTAGCTGAGATCTGGATCTACTCCAAAGAGAGAGACTTTCTAGCTTGCTCTCACAACTGCTGTTATCTCACCAAGGCACCTCCTCTTTGCACTACATTCTGTCCAGACAGCACCAAACATTTGCAAGACTTATTTCTGAGCCAATACCAGGCCCACCGATGGGAGGAGCAACTGCCACAGGGCCCAACAATTCAAAGGGCCCCAGGACTCGTAGCCACCACTGCTTCTTCAGTAGCAGAGATAGCAGCTGGGAATCCCTGTCAGAGTGCCGCACCACACGCTCTGCACAGCTCTGAGGACTGGGGAGGGCAGCGCTTTGCTCGAGGCAGCACTGAGGGCTGACTGCTCCCATTCACAGAATATTCTCTGCTCATGTTCTCGACAGAAGCAGTGAAGCATGCTGCCTGCTTTTTTCTCCTCCTTCCTTCCTTGCACTGAGTCACAATGTAGCCTTACCCAGTGGGCCAAGACTCAGAGGTGTTATAAGCAAAGATTCACCTTCCTACCTTCCTCTCCATGCTACCTCATTCAACTCCTTCCAAGCATCAGGTAACACCAATCTTCTGTGCTGCGAGTCACCTGCTGTTGCTTTCTCCTGCTCACTGTTCTGACCACTTCCTCTCTGAAGTGACAAATGCCATTAGTAATCTACCATCGCTCCGCTTTATTGAGAAGCCTTATTCTTGATCTTTCTCCTCTGTCTCTCTCATTTTACTAAATTGGTCCAATAGATATATTCCTTACGGAAATATCCTATAGATTAGAGAAATTACTGTAAAAACCCATACAAAATAACAGAGAATCAGCTCATCACTTTCTATTGCACAGATATAATTCTCTGTTAAATTCTACAGGATTGTTCAAAAACCCTATGGCTACATCTACACTGCAAGGTTTTTGCAAAAAAACCTGCAAAGCGTCCACACCTCAAATGCACTCTTGCACAAGTAAATCGGCAATAAAATGGCAGAACAGAGGGCTTTTTCCAGTGTAGGTAAACCTACTTTTATAAGGCATAACTCCTTTTTGTGCTACAACTGTTGCACAAAAAGGCATGTATTGACGCTCCACGGGGGTTTCTTGCACAAATAGAACCTATCTGAAAAAGCACAGGTGCTCTGATGGCCATTCTGTGAATGGCCGTCAGAGCTTTCTTGCACAAGAGTGTCAATGCAGTGTGGACACTCTCTTGTGCAAAAGCGCATTGCAAAAGCAATGCACTTAGAGGTGTGGACGTGCTTTTGCGCAATAAGTTTTTGCACAAGAACTCTTCTGCAAAAGACTTTTTGCACAAACATCCTGCAGTGTAGACTTAGCCTATTAGATTATCATTTTCTATAGGTCTTTTCCAGAAATGATATTATGTGTAGACAGGAAATTCCTTGGCTGTAATCATTTATTATTGATGCATTACCTATAGTTTGAAAGGCAAAACATTTATCTTGATTTTAATTAAAACTTCAGCGAAAGAAAGAAAGAAAGAAAGAAAGAAAGAAAGAAAGAAAGAAAGAAAGAAAGAAAGAAAGAAAGAAAGAAAGAAAGAAAGAAAGAAAGAAAGAAAGAAAGAAAGAAAGAATTTGGGATCCCTTTGCTGATAATTAGGCAAATATCAGCCTGTGGGAAATTGATGCAGACGGGGACAGTGAATGAGGAGTGTTAGAGATGCCATCAGGAGAACGAGCAACCTAGAAAACAAGTGAAGGAGAACAGGTAAGAAAGTTGAAGTTTTGACTGGGAATGCTGGAAAAAGTCCAAGCTGGACTGGAAATATTCATGAGAGAAGAAAATTAGAAAATTCAATTTAGGATTCAAGAGGAATCTCCCATCAAAACAAATTGGAACATTTCTGCTTCAATTTACCTGAAACTAAAGCTTCATCAAAACACAAGGGAACCTTTTAGAAACAGAGCCAGTTATAGGCACACTAAGCAGTCAAAGTTAAACAGTGTTGTCAAAGCCAGTTAGTAAATACAGTACTTTTGTGAATTGATGGTGCTCTGCCTAAATAATTTCAAATTTCTTGGCAGATCTTCTCATAAATCTTCTAAATTTCTTGTTCATCTATTGTATTTATTATGTGCAAGTAATAAGCCCAAATTCTTAATTAGCTGAGATCTAAGTTTTCTAAAAACAAATATAGGGAGTTCAATTTTTGATGGCAGAGAGAGAGTAAGCTATTTGTTTGAATTATGACATATATTCCTATTAAACAATGCCAACTAAAACTGCACAGCTAGCTAGGCACAAATAAAGAATTAGGTGACAAAGGAAGTTGGGAGAACTTTCAGTACACAAAAAAAAACTAGCTCCAAGAGAAATAAATATAACTACCTTGGAAAGTTTATTTCTCCCATCAGAAACGTACAGGTCCAGACATTTGTTTAGCTTCTTCCCATAAAAGCAGACACTTCCAATAACCGTCTCAGGTATCTCAAGCTAAAATCTATAAAGTAAACAAAAATAAATATAATGTAAAGAGAATTTTAGCCAGTTGTTACTCAGAGCTAGCCCATTACATTTTCAAATGTATGTAATATTTGTTTCTACAGTTTCCCAGCATTCATAACCCACAAAGCCACTGGGAGCTTTGTAGAAAAAAAAGCTAACTAATGTACAAGGCCCAGAATATTTACATTGAGCTAGACTGCCCTTTTGTCTGTGTATCCAGGCCTGATTCCTGGGAAATAGGTGAAGCCTTGACTCCAGCTCCCAAAAAGCAGGCCAGCACAGCAGAGCCAGGGCCAGTGCAAAAAAAAGGTGGTAATTTCCTACTGGTATAGCTCAGCAATAAACCACTACTCTCTTGAGGAAGGGAGAAGCGGGGAGGGAACTGTCTCAGACGAGTGTCTCCAAGGTACAATGACTTTTGGATTAGTCATGGAATGATACAATTTATGCACCTTTCCTTGCTCATGGCTGTGCATAGTGGTACAATCTAGCCCTTAATGGTCCAAGTCCTGTCTGCAGCATGCAGCTTGAGAGGCCAGGATGTACAGTGGGCTTTTACATAGAGTTGAGGGAGGGGAAAAAATCCTTTTGAAGTCACACACACTGGCAGTGGACCTACTCTGCAAATGTCCCTGAAGAAGCCTCTTCAACTGCTGCTCTCTGCAGTGTGGGGGTATGATCCAGGGAATTACAAAGACAATAGATTCATCAGTCTGCTCCCTCTAAGTTTGCCTCTGCTTTGCCCCAAACTTTCACCTTCCAATGCAATTTAGTTGCACAGAATTAAATTCCATGACCTATAAAAGGGGTCTGTAGCTGTGCAGGTTCCCCAGTTCTTCCCCCTAATTTCCACAGGGAAACTTCACTGGCTCCAGGGGATCAGGGACTTCCATGATCCCTGAAGAAATGGCAAGATGTAGCCCAGTATGGATGATTTGCTCATCTATTGCCTATCCATGAAAATCTATCTATTTTAGAAATGTGTGTCTGTCTGTCTGTCTGTTTCTGAAGCTATCTGTTCAAGAGCTCGTCCTAAAGGATAAGAGCAAGGACCACCACATTTGGTAGGCAGCTTCCTCTTATCCTAAATTAAAGCAAGGTCATGGTTTGGTTGTACCAGGACAATGGGATGTGCTTGGAATTCGATTGTTTCTCATCAAATGGACATGGAGGGATCTAGTAGGTAGAACAGTGGAGTGAACACAGAGAGGAAGCAAGCATCCCAGAGACAAGCTGCTGGACGGCAGCACCCAAAACTCTGGCCTGCCCTGGGGAGAAACTTCTAACCACCACACAGCCCCTCTGCCCCTGGGCCAGCCCCAGGCAGCACTGGCCGGTGACCTCCGTGCCCCCACTACCGCCCCTGGGGAGAAGACAGCAGCCAGGGCAATGCCGGGCAGTAAGACTTCTAGTGACTTAATAAAGTTCAGGTATCAGAGGCTGCCCGTGGTTTCCACAGTATAATGAACTAAACAGAACAGGGAAAGTATACTAGGCCAGTTCTGCTGGTATGAATCAACATTGCTGCACTGCAGTCCCTGCAAGACTCTGTCTAAGGTACTCATTTGGCTCCTCAGTACCATAGTAGCTGAAGGCCTCCCAGTCTTTGATGAGTATCTCCTTACATTACCGCTGCAAGATTGGGTACTCCTGCTATCCCCTTTTACAAGTGGGTATTTCCCACCTCTCAGGAACATGCCCTATCCCTCAGGCTAGCAGATAATCTGAAGCGCCCCCTCTGTCTCTGCTGTTGAAGCCATTCCGTTTTGTATAAATACTCAGATAGTCCTAGAGAAAGAGACTGGAAGTCTCTGTAGCATGGTGGGTGGTGCAGTCACCTGGGAGGTGGGTGACCCTGCCTCCAGTCTCCCTGCTCTAATCAGTCTATGAGTATTAGTCCAGAGGGAAACAATTTCAGCAGGGGAGACTGGAGGAGTCCCATCACAGAGTGGCCCACAGGTCAGTGGTTAGAGCACGCTCCTGCAAGGTGGGAGACACCTATTCAGAACTTTGCTTCCCAGAAAGCAGAGGGAGCATTAAATACAGATTCCCAGGTAAATAATGTAACCAGTAGGATAAAAAAAATAAAATTCTAAGGGAGATGTCACCTTTTCTACCTGCCACTGTATCTTGAATGGGCCCAAGCTGGTAAGTGAGCTCTGAGATGCCTATAGGTGGGATAGACTGGGCAATTCCTAGTTTCCGCTGGGCTGAGGATGCCCCTAGGTCTTAGGTATGAGATAAGCACCTGGATGCCAACAGCCAGGCATAGTGCACAAGCCCAGGCAGAAGTTTAGGTGCATACAAGGCTAGGTAGCAGCTGAGCAAGAGGTCAGGGAGTGAGTGAAATTAGGGTTTAGGCCCTTAAATCCCTTTGTGGTTCTGGGCTTAAGTGAAGTGAGAACAGGTGGGAGTGCGGGACAGTAAATGCAGGTTTCCATCGAGGGCTCTAACCACTGACCCATCCTTCCTCACTAGTCATTCCCTTGACTCTGGTAGAACTGCGCCTGTTTACACCAACTGAGAACGTGGCTCAGGGTGCTGCCTTCTGAGCTGCTTGTATAACTAATTATGAAACATCACATTCATTTTACCTGAATGGGCTTGAATCCAAGGCGACAAGCCTAGGTCAAGTGATTTTGTGTCATTGTTATTTCTGTACCATGTCCCCACAAACACATGTAGAAAGGTCCCTTCCCCAAAGAGTTTACTCGCAGGAACTAAGGATGCTGGGGGGCTGTATCACCGGCTGGCTTGAAGTGGTTTCCATCACAGACAGGGTTCTCAGTTTGATTCAATGGCTCTCAGCACCCCTACTATGCAAATGGTTCCCGTGCCTCTGTTTACAATCTAAAGGTATGTTTACACTGCACTTAAAAACCCACAGCTAGCCCAGACCAGCTAACTCAGGTTCGTGAGGCTCAGACTTACGGTCTGTCTACACTACAGTGTTATTTTGAAATACACACAAAATGCATTTTGAAATAGCATTTTGCTATTTGAAATAGCATGTCCACACTGAGTGGACTCTGAATCACATTTAAGGGTGGCCGGAAGCAGTTCCGGCAGGTCACCAGGTCAGTACTTACTGTGTGGAGCTGCTTCCTGAGGCTGAGGTCTGTGCTTAAAGGGACCCCCCTGGACAGCCAGTTCTCAGGTTTCCCTGCTTGATCATCTACCTTGATGAGGGACAGCAAATTTTTTCTCTGCGCGCTTTGATTGCCCTCACTCGGGACACCACAGCACTCTGCAACATGGAGCCAGAGCTGCCCCAGGCACTCTGGTGCTTTTCTTGGACGCGTTGCTTTGAACCTGGCTGCACTTTCTGCAGGCTGCCATCCATGAGGTACATTGGGGAGTTGTCAGTATCCAGGAGGCCCTGCGGGAGAGCTTCCACCCTAAGGAGCACTGGGGGCTTGTGCCTCATTTCTCCCTCACATCCTTCCACTTACCCCTCCCTAACCTCCCTTCCTGATGTCAAATAAAATACATGTATTTTCATGGACACAAACTCTCTTTATTTAACAAAACTGGAGGGGGAGGAATGAAACTCTGGTGATACTGGGGAAAGGAGGCGGGAGAGGGGAGAAGAGAGGGTGGGAAAGGGGGGGAAACCTGGGAGGAGGGAGCTGGAAAGGGGAAGCAAGGGGAAGAAGGGGAGGGGAAACTCAGGGCCCAGGATTGGAGGGTCTTGCCGGCCCAGCTTGATTGTCATGCAAACCTGCTCCTGGGTTCGCATGTGGCCTTTGGTGGCCAGGCTGGCAGCTATCCTGCCATAGATGGCCACATTCCTCCATCTAGTGTGGAGATCATGGACGATGGGGGCATCCCCCCAAAACCTAAATAAGGTCCATGATCTCCACCCTGGACCAGGAATGCACCCGCCTTCTCCGGGGCCTGGCAGGCTCCTGGGAGCTGGCAGACTGCTCCTGGGGAGCGGTGGAGGGCTGGCTGCCAGTGGCTTGCTGGCTCATGTTTTGGGGCCACTGAGTCAGGGGCAGTGACTGCTGACTGTGGGCTGGCAGGCTTGGAGCTGGCACAGGCATTGTGGCCAGAGTCAACCCCTTTAAGGGCTCCGGGGAACAGGGAGGGAGAGGAATCTTCTTGGTTGAGGCTGGAGTGGCCACCAGGGCACCCTGGGAAGGCTGGAGGCCCCCTATTTCAAATAAGTTTCTACACAGCACTTATTTTGAAATAGCTATTTCGAATTTGGCGTTATTCCTCGTGGAATGAGGTTTACCAAATTCGAAATAAGCGCTCCGATATTTCAAAATTAATTTCGAAATGGCAGTTTGACTGCGTAGATGCTAGGAAAGTTATTTCAAAATAACGACTGTTATTTCGAAATAACTTTGCTGTGTAGACATACCCTAACAGATTAGTGAACTGCAGTATAGACGTTCAGGCTTGAACTGGAGCCTGGGCTCCAGGTCAGTGGGAAGATCCTAGAGCTGGAGTGAGAGCAGGGGAAGGGGTTAATAACAGACATACCGTAAGTTAGACGTAGTACAGACAAGGTAAACCATCTGTTTCTTTGAACCACTGAGCACCCTGTGATGTTTTTATTCCCAAGGAATGGTAAGGTAATTGAATGACAATTCCTAAGTCTAATATATGCACATTTTTTCTTGTGACAAGCTACAGTTACATTATATCATCGGGAAAGAGTAAGCATTAAATCTTCAATGATTGGAGGGTTATATTATTGCTATTTCATTAGCAAGATTTATAACAGTATTTAGTGACTGCTACAGTAATAGCTGTTATCAGTCTGTAACCAAAGAAATATTTCATATATTTTATGATTAAAATCAAACATTATTAAATTCATAAAAGCTGAATCTTAATATTTACTTAGTAGAAACCCTAATTTAATGGAAAGTCATTTCTATAATGCTGGAGCTTTAACTATACTTTGTCCTGAATCCTACAGCGATAAATAAAATAAGCCCTGATTTCAAAGTGCCAAATTCTGGTCCCCTTACTTACATTGAGTAGCAGCAGGTCACACCACAGTACCATTGATTTCAATAGGCCTTTTAACAGAGTCATGGTCTTTTCAGGTCAGAAGGGACAATTATTGACCATATCATTTGAACCCCTGTATGAAACAGGACTTAGATCCATCCAGTGATTTCGATCACTGCAGCTTCCTAGTGTAAGGGCTGTGCAGTGGGAGCATACTAAGATTTGGCCCACAGTTTGCACAGCTGATGATTTTCAAGTAACTACTACAGCGGTGCTGTCTTTTAAGGCAGACACACAGGCAGACTCACTGGCAAGCCTCTCCTTTGATTCTGAATGAGCCTGAGCTTTGCCTTGTTTGTCAGGCTCCCTTGCTATTGCCAGGTTCTACTTGCTGAAATGAACTATTGGGATTAGATCAATGGGAGTGAGATGCCTAACGGCCTCTGAGGATCACGGAGCCCTAATCAAGAAAGCCCTTAAACTTTTGTTTGAATCCATCTCTATTCAGAGCTCAACCAAAGTACCTACTGAAGTCAGTGTGACTTAGCATCCCAGGGCTGGAAGAGATCTCCAGAGGCCATCAAGTCCAATCCCTGCCCAAAGCAGGACCAACCCCAACTAAGTCATTCCAGCCAGGGCTTTGTCAAGCCGGGATTTAATAACCTCTAGGGATGGAGATTCCACCACCTCCCTCAGTAACCCATTCCAGTGCTTCATCACCCTGTTAGGAAATAGTATTTTCTAATATCCAACCTAGACCTCTCTCACTGTAATTTAAGACCATTTCTCCTTGTTCTGTCATCTGTCACCACTGAGAACAAACTCTCCCCATCCTGTTTAGAACTCCCCTTCAAGTAGTTGAAGGCTGCTATCACACCTTTAAGTACCTCCTTAAACACAACTCTAAGCCTGTTCTTATTTGGGAAGGAACTAAAGGCTCATTGTATAAATTAAACATACACTTAAATTTCACTGACTCCTCTGGGAGGCAAATCTTTTTTTTTTTTTAATTAAGCACGTGCTTAGGTTCATACCTGACTAGGAATGCTTTTCTGTCTTATCCATCCCTCCACTGTGGGGCACTGCACCCCTGAGCATGTTGGAAGGGAAAAGTTGCTACACTCTTCTGAGCTAATTGTACCTCACTTTTAAATGGGGTATTCAGGAGATGAGACGGAAGATACCTTTGCCCTCCCCACACACATGGCTTGCATGAGGGCCACAACAATCTATACCCACATTCCAAAAGTAACCCAAAAGTCCATAGCTGAGGTCTTGAACTTAAATGTTGACAAATGAAAATGATTTTAAGTTCATCTTTAAGTTTGCATCAGAGTTTAATAATAAGCACAGAGTCAAGGAGAAATTCCATTCTTATTCTTCTTTATCACCTGGGGGGCGGGGGAGAGTGAATGGAGGATGGTAGCAGCCAACCTAAAGAAATACAGCCTATTCTGCCTAAGTGGCTTAAGTAGGGAGGGTCTTGGGACTACTTGCTGTTGCTCCATTAGGGCCTGATCCAATGCTTACAAAGGGTTTCTATTTATTTTATTGGTCATTGAAGCAGGTACATAAGAAGCAATGAGCTCTACCTGTAATGCCCACTGCTAGAAAGTAACAGGTATATACACTGCAAGGTTTAGATTTGGCCATGTTGCTGAGAGATTGCACATTGACTAGAACTCCTGTTATTTTTCCCCGTTCCAGCCCACCTATGGGAGTAGAGGAAAACTCTCTGGGTATCCCCTTGCCTTCCTAGAACACCCATGAAAACAGAGCAGAATGCTGCTCTTTGGGTCCATTTTAACAATTTTAGGAGAAATATCAACCTGAAACCACAATTTATGTGAGGATAACATGTTAAGACAATAAAATGATATATAACTATGTAAAATATATGACTATGTAAAATATATTCTGGTAGGTTTTCCTATTACAGCATATTTATTGACCCAAACTAAGATGGTTACCAAGTTCTGCTGCCTAGGGAATAGATTATACCTGGTTTAATACATCTTTCGAAGCATCTTTCTTGTTTTAGTCTCTGTCACCACAAGCAAAATACTGAAAGTAGTGACAAGTATAATATCAATAAACATAATAATAATTGATTTTCAGGAGATGAAAAATCTGAAATTAGTGGCCATTTCCCCAAGAGCATTGTTTGATTAATTTAATGCTCATCTTAGTCTTTCTAAGTTGGTTTAATACTGCTGATCTGCTAAGCAAGACGGAGTGATGGGGCTTGTGGTTATGGCCCAGAGGAAAATAAAACATATTGCATAGTCCAGCAGTTTTTTTAAAGGAAAAATTATGGACTGAAAGAAAACTACTCCCAAAAATATATTGTGGAGATGCTTAAAGTTGTTAGTGTCGTGAACCATTTATGGGGCTTTAGGAGAGATGTGGTCGGGGTGTTGTTTGGGTTGTTGTGTTAATTATGAACAAATGTTTCTTATGAGCACTACACAGAGGTGTTACTTATGAACAGGTTTTACTTATGAAGACTTCTACACCAGTGGCTGATGAAAGATGTAGAACACTGCATCACCCGGTACTGGACAGTCGCCTACTGAAAGGACACAGACAACCTGGTTCAGGGGCCTAAACAAAAAGGGATGCAGCAGAGAGGACAAAAAACATCAACAAATACTTGGGTGTTGTGGAATAATCTTTTTGTTAGTTTGTTTTTACTTCGCCTGAAATTTCCCAAGGCATTAAATTTAATTATGTTCTTTTTCTCATTTTCCTTCATTTTGATCTAGACCTATAAAAAGAACTCAGGTAATATAAACTTGTTATAATTAATCTGCATATCTGAGTCCAAAAGCACAGTCTGCAGTGAAAGGTACTGTAAGTAGACCTCTTGTACCTATGAAATTGAGAAAGCTCCACAAAAGTGTAATTTAGAGACAAAGAAGCTTTCTCACTGGCATACTCAATCCATTAGTGATTCAGACATAGTTCATTACTGAAACAGACAGCATTCATAATGTTTAGGCAATGGCATTCTTGGTCAGTCCTTAATATCCAGATTGAGCTCTCCTTCATAGGCTTCCTTTCTTCAGACAGTAGGGAGAAAACCTGTACTACAGGAACTATAGTTAGCTGCCTGACTCTTTGCACCTAGTGTGGTTTCAAAGAGGAAATAAAGAGCATTCAGAATGACTGAATCTCATCACATCTTCCAAACATCCTCATTAAGCTGTTATAATTAGGGTTGTATTGTTTTCTTCATTTTCTCTCGATAGTATTGGCTGGCAAAGACAGATGCCTTTAGCCCTCTAATAAATTAATTATTAATGTAGTAGTTAATAATTCATGTTAATTGGTACTATACGCCACTCCCCACCCCCAACAAATGTGAGCAAAGGTCAAAACTTGTTAACAGCAGAGGTGAAATCTATTTTTAAGTTTTCTTTCCCATTATATATCAGAGAAGTCAAGATATGGCTTGTAAAATTTAATTGTATTTCAGCAGACAAGCAAATTCTAAAGGCAAAGGTCCAGTTTACATACTTCGTAAGTACTCTCATTAACTGAGCATTTGCACTATTGTCATCATATTGAAGGATATAAAGAACCTGCAAATCTAGTATTACCTGTCTTGAACAAGGCAGAAGACACCTCTAGAATTAGTCATATAGTATATTTCTGAACAAAAGGCTATCAACAAGCTTAAATAATTAAGACATCAGTAATTATTTTTAAATACCTTTTGGTGAGTGGATTTCATGATCAGTATGTGCTGTTTTTTCTGGGGAGGAAATTGGTTCAAATAACACTAGAATTTTGAACTTGAAGCTAATTATTTACAGAACAAATAACTTTCTACAAACATTCTTTGCTCTCTGAAGACAAATCCACAATTTCCTGCATATATTCCACTATTTAATTAAAGAATTTTATATTCAGAATAACTACACTGTTACTTTTCCTTTTCTTGTCTGTCCCAAGCATGCCACTGACATATAAAAGTACACCTCAAATCTGCTTTTAATTTGATAACAGGTTTGAAAAAGGTCACTTGAAGTCACATTGATTTAGCGCAGTAAAATGTCCCCATTTAAAAAATACATTCATGTTTTTCATTCAGTAATCAGCAGGAATAGTCTTTTTGTTTTGTTTTGTTTTGTTTTGTTTTGTTTACAAAACAGAGGTTCACAAATGTACAATGCAGCTTGATATGTGAGGACATTTGGAACACTTAAAAGGAATGAACCAAAATAAGCTTTGAAGACAAATTCTTCCAGTCTTTTTTCATTATTTTAAGGAATTTGCACAACACAAGGTTTTCACTTTGCTCACTGTAACATTCATTTCTATCATTTTCAAATAATGATAATGATATGGGGTCTGATCCAGCTCTGATTAAAGTCAATGGGCGTTTTTCAAAGTCTGCAACAAGTAGAGGCTCAGATTCAGCAACAGATTGTCTTTTTTTGAAAGGCTTTGAAACTTGCTGGCATTATTGTAGAAGCTATTCACTCTTTTCTCATAACTGTTGTGCAAAATCAAGCTTGTGTTTTGAAAATAAAATAAATCACAGCTCAGGAAAATACACAGGGATATAGTTCTGTGCCTTGTTAACATGAGGCAAAGAAAAATACAGATTCAAAAAATCTCAACCTTTCTGAATCTAAAATAACATAGTGTCCCCTGAGCATAGCTTATTAACCAAATTATGGATGAGTATCAGACACATTGATAGAGATCATCTCCAGTGGTACGCAAGTAAGACAAATAAGGGCAGGGGGCGTAAGCCATGCAAGGTAGAATCTATCACACCCTGACCACACCATAGCTCATCTTTGTTGAAAAAGCAAGAAATCCTTTTTACCATCTCGGAGTAGATGCAGAGTTTGCTATACCAGCCTGAAAACTCACCATCCTCATATTGTTTCTTGTAATCAGTAACCAGGATTCAGCCTTGTGTATAATAAATAACAGGGAGAACCTTTGTCACTAAATGCAAATAAAAGCTATTCCACATGTGAGATGAAAGAAACAACAAGAATTCAGGCTGTAAGTACTTTATTTATTTCCTATTTTACAAAAAAAAAATATTTTCTGAACTTTATTCTCAAAAAGTGACAGTCCCACATGCATCCTGAAGTATCACTAGACACTGGTGGCTCTGTAACTGTAGTTCAGTCATTTACAACACTGGATTTAAAAAAAACAGTCTAAAACATTTATATAAGGGCTTTGTCTATATCCATTTGTTGTCTCTTTTCTACTATTTCAATCATATGCCCCCTGAAGTAGGGATCATTTTTTCATTCTGTATTTGTGCAGCACCTTACATGATAGTGAGCTGTTTCTTCATTAGATTTCCTAAGCATTACAGTAATACAAATAAATAAAATTAATAAATAAAATAATAATAATAACCAATAATATATTACAATAATAATAATAATAATAAGCGGCCTCCTAGCTACCATAGTATCTTTATGCTCACAACGTCACTGTGAACTAAGGAAGTTCTTTTAGGACTATTTTACAGATGGTGAAGCAGAGAGAGACTAAAGGTATGCCAACACTACAACATAAGCCTAAGGGTCAAACTCAAGCTCAAGCCTAACTTCCCCATCCCCTTCCATTTATACATAAATCCTGCTATCCCAGGTCTCAGACTCCAAGCCTCTGGACCCCACAGGAGTGGAAGATCTGAGTCAAGCTGAAACTCAGGGTTCAAGGCCTATTGCTTTGAAGTGTAAATGAAGTTCCACTGGATGTATGCCCTGGAAATCCACCAAAAGTATCCCATAGTCCCATGGCCTGACTTCCTTTTTTGACCTGTGAATAGTCAAGTTTTCCCATATTGCACCACAAGCAAAGGGGTTAGTGTGGACACATTTGAGAAGGGCATTAGGAAGTCTGAGCTGTAGGTGGTTGGACTCAGGCCCAAGTAATGCATCTGGAGCTCCAGGTTAGGACCTCGGATTCAACAATCCCTAATCTGGAGTTGCAAATGAATGTAGGTGCCCAAACTCTAGATTAACAAGACCAGGGATTGCTAACTTAAGTCCTACTAACCATGGGCTTACATAAAGTGGAGATATACCCTGAGTAACTTGCCCAAAGTCACACAGAAAATACCTGGAAGATCAGAAAATTGAAATAAGTCTCCTTACACTCTGGGCTAGCAACCTTGATGCTTGGACCATCCTTCCACTCAGAATAGAATATTAAGAAAACATACTATAGGTAAAATTCAGGTACTCGTCCCCAGGGGATGGGTAAGGAAATAAGTCTTTTCCATCAGTAAGTCATTCAGTTCTAGAAAAACTTAAAAAACAACGAATAGTCTTGCAGCACCTTAAAGACTAACAAAACATGTAGATGGTATCATGAGTTTTCATGGGCACAACCCACTTCTTCAGTTGAATGGAGTTATTCATTTCAAGGGCTGTGCCCACGAAAGCTCATGATACCAACTACATATTTGTTAGTCTTTAAGGTGCTGCTAGACTATTCGTTGGTTTTTAAGTTTTTCCAGTTACAGACTAACCCTTCTGAGGGTAAATCTACACTACCGTTTTTCTGGAAAAACAGCCGTTTTTCTGAAAAAACTTCACTTACGTCCACACTGCAATTGCAAAAAAAAAATTGAAAGAACAGAGATGTTTTTCTGACAATGGTAAACCTCTTTCTACAAGGAAGAAGTCTTTTTCCAAAAGCTCTTTCAAAAGAAGAGGAAAAAGGAAAAAGCACACGTGCCCTGGTGGCCATTCCATCCATACTAATCTCAGCTGAAATACGAGATAGCATCTGTTCAGTGTGGACGCTAACTTTCAAAAAAGCAGTTCACTTTTTCAATGTGCTTTTGCAGTGTGGACACTCTCTTTCAGAAGAAGTTTTTTCAGGAGATCTCTTCCGGAAAAGCTTCTTCTGAAAGAAGTCTGCAGTCTAGACTTAGGCTGTGTCCAGACTCCATGCCTCCGTCGACGGAGGCATGTAGATTAGCCAGCTCGGAAGAGGGAAATGAAGCCGCGATTAAAATAATCGCGGCTTCATTTAAATTTAAATGGCTGCCCCGATCTGCCGATCAGCTGTTTGTCGGCAGATCGGGAGAGTCTGGACGCGATGCCCCGACAAAGAAGCCTTTCTTCATCGACACAGGTAAGCCTCGTGAAACCAGGTTTACCTGTGTCGATGAAGAAAGGCTTCTTTGTCGGGGCATCGCGTCCAGACTCTCCCGATCTGCCGACAAACAGCTGATCGGCAGATCGGGGCAGCCATTTAAATTTAAATGAAGCCGCGATTATTTTAATCGCGGCTTCATTTCCCTCTTCCGAGCTGGCTAATCTACATGCCTCCGTCGACGGAGGCATGGAGTCTGGACACAGCCATAGTGATTTGGTTCTGTTACTTTTGATTTTAGACTGAAAGATCTTTTGGAAAGAATTGTCTCTTATTATGTATTGGACAGTTCTTAGCAGAGTGAGGTCTTGGTCTCACTTGGAGATCTCCTGGTGCTACTATAATAAATATATAAATGATCATGCCATAAGAACTGATCAATTTAATTACATTGAATATAGAAGCATTGTTTTACCAATCACCATATACACATTCAGTGATAGTAGCCACATACAGAAGAATTTCGTTCTCTACTCCATCCCCACCTAAGAACTATTGAAGAACTTGAAGGCAGAAGAACTGGTATAGTCTTACTGGATTTTGCAAGAGGATATTAGAAGTATGCTCCAGCTCCTAAGTGCTTGAGAGCCCAGCTCTGCTGAAGGCCTTTTCCCTCTTACCATGTAAACTATCTGTTACTGCTCCCAGGAATTCATTCCTCCTGCTACAAAGAATAACCGAAGCCCAAATGTACCATGGCTTTGGGAGCAGGCTCTGGCCCTGTTTGTATTCTCCCTATTCTAGGTACACAGCATGGATAAACTACATTGAGAATTGCTACATTTTTCAAAGAAAACCCCCGTGCTTTCTGCATTCTGTTCTCAACTCAAAAATGGGTCTTTTTCTATGAAAAATGTTAATGTACAGCTACAGGCTGAACCAATATGAATGCAGGTAAAATGTACACTTTGCATCAGAAACGGGCACACGTAGCTTTTTCCACATGGTATTGATACAGAAACAACCCTGCCACATATAGTGAAATTCGAGGAGGGCTGATCCACCACATGCTTGTACTTTATGACACCTTTTGAACCAGTCCAAAGTGAGCATCAATGTTACACTGATGCTACAAAGGCCACATCTGACACCTCCTTTACACTCTTTCTTAAGAGATGAAAATGGCTACACAAGATACAAAGCCATTGGGAATCAAGCCCATAGTGTGCAAATTGATGTTGATTGACACAGCAAATATTTCTGCACCAAACTCCATATAACAACCATTTTTAATCTCATCCATCTCAAACTGTAAAACATTGCTTTTTTTTTCTTGTGCCTTTGCTTACCTCTCTCCATGTGAGTTAAGAAAAAATACAAAGTTAGGTGGAAAAGAATCAGAAAAAGAAAATGCCAGTGTCACAGAATTGGTAATTAATGGTTTGATTCTGCAAATAGTTATCATTTGGAGCTAGGGGGAAACCAGATAGTCTGGTCTGAGTGAATTCAGGAGGTATTTTTAAATTTCCATTTCAAAGCAGAACAAAAAGTATTTCAAAATTTCCTATGTAATAAAATAGCAACAATTTGAGCTCAATGGAAATATTTCATTTTGATACACGTGAAATATTTTTGTTCCACTGTTGACCTTTTTTACGTTAACTATTTATTTCATTTGGAAATGTCATTTCAGAATGAAAAATCAGAATGTTCTCTTCCAAACATGCTGAAACCAAATGCTCTGGCAGTATCCCAATGCTTCATTGCTTTTTGCCTAAATGAACTTGTCAAAATAAGCATGTTTTGGTAAATATTTTGATTTCAACAAAAGCAGCATTTTCCATCAACAAATGTTTCACCAAAATTTTTTATGACCTGCCTTATTACTAAGCATATTCACATGCAGAAATCTGCATAAGCTGTCCTCAGAACCCTAAATCAATGGGTTTATCCGTGGTAGTAAGTATTATGCTCATTACTAACTGTTTGCAGGATCTAGCCCAGTGTGTTTTCTTTCCTCCATTGTCATTTCCCAATGTCAGTAACTGTTGTTAATGTGCAACAAAACATAGTTGGGAGCAGGCTGAGTCACAGACATCGTCTGTTGCGCTCTACTCACATGGAAAGGAGACAGAGCTAACAGGCTCAAGTAACAGCCTGCTCTTGGCATCAGCTGTTGCTAATTTTCTTTGGTGTGCTTTGACTACCTGTCTGAAACGGTGCTACAGTGCAGGAAGGAAATTTTTCAAGAGATTAAACTATTATAGTTTCCTGTGCGGCTGTCTTAGCTGTGTATGAAAAAAAGCTTTAAGGGCACTTGAAAAGAGATTTGTCTGAATAGCAAAGTTGTTGTGATTCATCCCCTGACTCAGAGAGTCGGGATTTGGCCAATTTCCTCAGGAAAGTGGTTGATTAGGGCCCATGGATTTATCCCTGGCCTACATATAAGATGTCATAAAGGTGATGAATGGTGAACTTGCCATCACAGGAAGCTCAGAGTTTATAAAAGCTATTTTTAAGGGCATGGAAAGAAAATAAGTCTCTTGTATTTTTGCCAAAATGCTCCAATGGTTAAATACCCCTTTGTAGCTGCTAGTAATTAATGACACTGCTTATCAAAGACTGTTGTATTTTCCAGTTTTACAAGTTTGTTTGAAAAATTGATTCAGTGTGTTTCAGTGTTTACCCAAAAGGATATCTGGGAATAAAAATAGAATGTTTCCACAAAGACCAGCATTTCTTGCTCATGTTGAATCTAAGCACAGTCATGTGCTTTTCTGTCCTACTGCAGGAAAGGGTTCAACTGGTTTGTCCCCCGTAAAGAGTTGTCATAGGCAATGCAATTTAGTGAGTGCAGTGCAGGACAACTAACTGAAGTTATAAATTAAAACTGCATTGTTCCTGATGAGGACAGAAGTCAGTATAACTTGAGAAACACCTGAGAGTATTGTACTCCTTCCATGACCCATCACAATACTTACTTCTCTTGGTCAGCTTCCCTTCGCTGTCTTCCAGTATAACCGGGGCTGGACATATGGGTGAGGAACATGGGAGATCACCCAAGGCACCCTGGTCAGGAGGCAAGAAGTGGGACAGGTCGGGGGTGCAAGGCAGCAGAAGGAAGCTTGGGCAATTGGCGGGGGGAAAGAGAGCCAGGGTTAATGGGAGGGAGGGATGGAAAGTCTGGGGAAGCTGTGGGGACCAGGGGCACCAACGTATAAGTTCACCCATGGTGCCATTTTCCCTAAGGCCAGCCCTGAGTATAACCCTCACATGCAGTCCACAACCCCTAATTCGCTAATTTAATTTTTAAAATGAATGCCTAGGCCAAAAGAAAGCCACATACAACATTAAGCACATCTCTTGGGCGTCCCCTGTGGGATTGTCTGTGCTGTGATCGCTCCTCAGGGCCAGCCCCTGGCATGAGGTACATCAGGATCACACTCTTCACACTTCTGAGACGGGCATTATTGATTCCACCTGACTATGGGGAAGCTGAAGCAGATTGCGATGGAGGGCCAGACTCTGAGGCCTCCTTTACATGTTACCAACCCACTATTAACACCACTTTCCACTCACCCCATTGAAGGATCAAAATCAAAAGTTGGAAGGTATGGCTGGTTGAGAGGACGCTATTTCTGGGAACAGTACCCCTGTTGATATCAAGCCCTACTAGAAATAGGGGGGTAAGGCCTGTCTGTGATGTAGCAACAGCTCCAGTTCTTGGTCAGAATGAGAAATCTTTTGGTTGTTAGGTTCTTCCTACTCAATCTTAACAGCTCCATTCCCTTCTCCTCCAAAGACCTCTGTCTCATCCCTGGTCCTGTCTCAAATACCTGCAATGTCTGTGCAATTTGCAACACTCTCAACTTTCACAGCAGCACAGAGATTTACTGTTTATATTGTTTCCCATGCCACATCCATTTAATTACTCTGCTCTTGGCACTGTGCTTTTATCCATGGCTTACTTCCTCTTCTCAATTTACCCCCTTCCCCTTCCCCTCCCCGTATTTTTATTGTGACTGCTACAAATGAACACATGGAGCTGCTGATTACTTAGCGTCAAAAAGAGTCTTTAGAAGACAATTGTTTAGAAAAAGTATCAATTAGTATATCACTGTTTTTATTCTGAAATGAAATATGTTTATTCTTTCCCCAGCACATCAGTCGCCCATTCCCAGCCCCATTGTTAAATATTTATACTTTAATAGCAAATTTACTGTAAAAAAAACCCTATTTTTTGAAAATGAGCTCAAATGCAGTTAAGACCATTTTTCTTGCAACCATATTTCATATTCTTGCATGTACAAACACTTAGGCTGGCTGAAAACTTTCCATTTCAGCCTTTTTGACCTTTAGTTATAGGACTGCCAACCCCAAAAGTTTAAAAAATCACAAGTCAGACAACAAAAATCAGAGAATTGGCTTAAACAACATTAAGCTATTTTAAATAATATATTTGGGATCATTTTATTTGTCTTCTGGTTTCTGAGCCTTTAGGCTGGACTCATATCACATTTTCACATTTTTATCCACAGCCATGAGGCTAGGTGCTCCCTTTTTAAAAACATAAGAACTGAGGTTCTCTTGCAATCTATTCAAGCAGCTGGGTCTGAGTGACAAATATCATCTGATTCCCACGATTCAAGATACAGCTGTGAGACCAGGCAGCACTATGGGTATGTCTACACTAGCCCCCAAGTTCAAATTAGGGAGGCTAATGTAGGCATTCGAAGTTGCAAATGAAGCCTGGAATTTAAATATCCCAGGTTTTATTTGCATCTTCCCATCCCGGCGCCATTTTTAAATCCCCTTAGTCCGAACTGACTGCCCGCGGCTACATGCGGCAGTCAAATGTTAACTCTAACTAAGTCCTTAGTTCGAGTTAACTGTTACACAGCATTCCACGAGGTGTAACAGTTAACTCGAACTAAGGACTTAGTTTGAGTTAACATTTGACTGCCGCGTGTAGCCGCGGGCAGTTAGTTCGGACTAAGGGGATTTAAAAATGGCGCCCAGACGGGAAGATGCAAATAAAGCCCGGGATATTTAAATCTTCATTTGCAACTTCGAATGCCTACATTAGCCTCCCTAGTTCGAACTAGGGGGCTAGTGTAGACATACCCTATATTGCCAATCTCCAGTGCCAGAGTGGGCAGTATTGGTAAAACCTTAAATGGGAACAAAGAGCAGAATCAACTTTTGAATGAATTTACCGATGGGCAATAAAGGCTTTATCAAAGAGAGTGAGAAGCTATCTGTGCCTCAACATGCTAGATACATACTCAATGTATATGCTGATACATATTAACGATATGTGTGTGCTTTCACAATTTTGAAATATCGTCAATGACAGTGAGCTCTGTGGCCTTTCAGCAGTGTCAATATTGCTTAATTTTTCTGGCTCAAAGTTCATAACTGAATTACAGTGTGAAGGGCCTATAAAAAATACTACTGAGGGTTTCTTTAGATTAAGAGCTTCTGGGCAGCAAATGAGTAGTAGGGGAAAGCTATTTATTTTGGAGGATTTCCAAGATTTGCCAAGGATTTCCTTAGCAGTACATAAAAACATTCTTTTTGTCACACCTGGTTAATGGTCACATAGCTGTACAAAGAGTGGCACTCAGTAGTTAAAAGAACCCGAAGGGTGTGACCACACCTATACCACTGCCAAACAGAAGGAAAGTCTGCTAATATCACAACAGTGCACTTGACATCTGACAGTTTTGATGATGTGCAAGAGAGGGAAAAGGTTATAAAGCTCATATTTTCCCATAGGGAAATGTCATCATCATCCATTCAGTAGGCAAATAGAGTTCATAACTGAGCCAGTTGAGGCAAAATGTTTTAGTAGTCTTGGTCTACACCAGGGGTCTCCAAATTTTTCAGCCCGAGGGCCGCATTAACTATCAAACAGCAGTTCGGGGGCCGACTACACACTTGAGGTCCAAATAAAAAACAATCAAAACATGGATGTTGTTTTTAATTATTTATTTAATATTATTTTATTCAGTTATTATTTAATAACACATTGATACACTACACATGAACACCTGTATTAGTGTGAATGGTGAAATTGTTTTCTGGATGCCAAAATAGCAGACATTTCTGGCTTTAGATTTGTTGTCCCTAACATCAACAGTGACCTGAGATTATCATCGGACAAGTTTGTTCTCAAATTGTTCTTCACGTATTTCATTCTTGAAAATGTTTGTTCACACAGGTATGTTGTTCCAAAGATTGAAAGGTACCTTGATGCAAAAGTTTTGACATTAGGAAAGTCTTCCTTGGGCAAAAACTGGTAAAAACCCACCAGTCCTATTTTGAACTTGTCCCTAAGGAGGTCATTTGCTTGCAACTCAATGACTTCCAGCTGCAGTTCATCTGGGCAACTGGCCACATCTGCTTCAAATGGGTTTTGAAACAATCTCACTTCTTCTGCGTTTGAATCCAAAAAGGTCTCCACGGGCCAGATGAGAGGGCCTCGCGGGCCGCATCCGGCCCGCGGGCCGTAGTTTGGAGACCCCTGGTCTACACTAACGGTTCTGATCCCAGAAACATTTATGCACAAAAGTAAATTTACTCGCATGTATTTATAGAACTGGGCTCTGACAGCTATCAGAAGCGCAATGAGGCAATGGGAATTTTTCCATAGTTTTCAGTGGGAGTTGTAATGAGCCCAAATACAGAGCAAAATAGTGGTACTACCCTGAATACTTGCTTGAACAATATGTAAATATTTATTATCTAATATTTTCAGGCTACTTATTACATTTGAGTCAGTAGCAACATTTGATACTAACACATTAAACCTCATTTTTTTAATTTGTTACATTTTTAGTTCATTTTAAATTAAAAATAAGTACACTACATAGCATATGACCCAGCAGGAGCCGAAAGTCAGAAGCAGCTATAAGGAAGACACTAGTTTCAACATGGATTGTTCAAGGTTTACGAACATACAGAAAGGCCCTAGTCCTGCAATGGGATCCTTACTGGCTCTAAGAACTAGAGCTATGTGTGAATAAGTGGTTCACTAATGGTTCTGAAAATAAAATAAAATAAGTTTTGGGTAAAATGAAGTGTTTCTCTTGGATTTCAAGCATTTTAATCATTGTTTAATAAAAGCAAACGAAATTTAGAAACAAAGGTCTAGCTTCACAAGGGGACCTAACAGGCACACTGATGTAAGGGGCAAAGGGGCCAATTCCCTAGGCCAGCTCTGAGGGCCAGCTGGGAGCTGGCTGTCCCAGCCCCACCCCTCTCTCTCTCTCACTCTCTCTCTCTCACACACACACATACCCTGAATTGTCTAAGGGTCCGGCAATCCCCTGGGATCTAAGTGCCATTCACAAAATTGAAGATGCCAATTGGTCGTGCAGCGGTGCACCCTTCTCCACGACATCCTGTGCTTAGGGCACTGCCTTAGGATGTGGGAGGCTTGAGGGTAAATCACTGCTCAGGAGAAAAGATTTGAACCTAGGCCTGCCACCAGGCTGTTGGCTATTCTGAGTTAGAGGACTCTCCGTTTCTCCTGTTATATTCTCCTCCACATTGTATTAACACAATGAAAAATATCCATTAGGCCAGACAGAGAGAGACTCAAAGAGCAAATGACCATATAGCAGTGGTGGGCAACCTGCGGCCCATTGGAGTTCTATGTGTGGCACACGAGACATTTTGTTTACCATTGCCAGATCCTGTCCATGTAGCATTTCCTATCAGTATTGCTAAAGTGACACTTGTTTAAGCAAAGGCACACAAAGTGGAGCGAGTGCTGATGGCACACAACATTCACTGTGAGAGCCATACACTCCTTCTGCCCCCAATCAAAGTACTGCTATGGTTCAATCAACATATCCAGCAAATTCTAGATACACAAGTGCAGTTAGCAAACCCATCCTATGCAAGGAAACCATCTAGGTTACAACAATCTTGCGGCCCCCTGAGATGAAGGAAGGCCACTCATGTGGCCCCCTCACTAGTCAAGATTGTCCAGCACTTCTCTATAGCCTGATGGTTAGGCCACTTAGCTGTGTCTCCACATCTCAGCTGAGTACTCTAACCACTGAACTATTGGAGATAGAGAGCACTTGCCACTACCTCTTCGTCTGTTTTGTGTCAACAGCACCTAATGTTGCAGTTAAATGCTTACGACTCATTTGCAACTCCATCCTGAAATTTCTTTTTCTCTCAACCAAAACAATCAAAATCAACACAAAATAGCTAAACATTTTGGTTGAAACGAATCTGCATTTTTCAACTAATAAACATTTTGCACAATTTTTTTCCTTAGCTCTAACTGTTTAGCTGGGCCTGAATTTGAAATACATCAGGGCACACTATAGACGTTCTGAACCAGGTATTTCCCAGTTTCTTGGGTTATAGTACATTTGTGTTGCACATTCATATACACAGAACTTTCTAAAATGCCAAGCTCAGTCCATCCATTCCTCTAACACATTCTCACCACACAGCTGAGTGAAGTCTTCTTCAACACAGCTTCATCATCATAAAAATTCTGGTGAGATTTCTGTAACACTTACTCAAGATTAATGTAGAGTTAGTCAGTGACTGGTCAAAGAAACAGATGAAAAACACTTCTACATTTGAGGGGCATACGGAAATCATTAGAACAAAAATACAAAGACATCTTCCTTCAAATCAAAAATCTGACAGCTCTTCAGGAACATCTGGCCTCTTTATTGTCCACAAGATGTTATGAGATGTCCCAAGAAAAACTCTAAATTGGAACACAGCTTGCTACAAAGATTTTCTGAGGAGTCTGCCACTTGCCTCATCAATATATATTGCCCTTATCTAATATCTAGTATTCAAGAAAAATTAAGTGTTAGTGCGGTATTGGTGGCCTCATCGCTTGGACCACGTTAAAAGCTGTTGAAAATTACTATTTCCTACCTGTGGGTTGCGGGATACAGTGTGTTTACGGCAACAGATCGAAACCCTCAACATTCAACAGCATTGTGCATACATTGTCCCAACACCAGGGTCAGCATTCCACACAGAGCTCAAACTCCAGACAGGACACAGCAAAAAGATCCCCCTCTACCCATTTTTCTAACTCTACTCTATGCAGCCATCCCTTTCCCTCAATTCCAGTCAGTCCCACCCCTTCCTTTGCCTTCCCTCAGTTTGTCTTGCACCCCTATTTTCTTGCTCCACTTCCTATCTTTGCTAACAGCTGCCCACATCTTTCTTCAGTCTCCCAAAACAATAAACTTGTCCTTGATAGCTAGCTGTTCAATATATGAGTTCTGTCACCTCAGATCTTTTAATCTGATCATTTTCTCCAGCTTGCCATCCTAGCAATCTTTTTCACTCTACATTATCGTTAATGCTCATCAAACTTCCCTTCTTGATTCCCTTCCCACTATTCCCAATTCCAGTCCCCATCTGTTTCCTTCTGTATTTCTCCTTTGCTAGCTGCCAGCAACCAGAATGATCCTCTCCAACTCTAATCTTTCTTCTGTGCTGTTTCCTCCATCCCTCCTTTCCCCCAAATTTTTTCATAACTCATGTTTCATATCTCTTCTGGTAACCTATCAAATGTTGCTGTTCCCATCACATCATTATTCCTCTTTTCAGGCAGCAGAACCAAAGCACTATGACTTTCTACTTTTTATTCCTTATCTTCACCTAACTAATCTTTCATTCTTTATCTTCCTCTCTCCTGTCTGTAGGTGGTTCTAACTTATATCTGCAGACCAACTCACCACATTTAGGCTAGAGCTGTGGGGAAGTGATTAAGTGGCACTTCTGAGTCCCTTCCCTTGAGTTTTGTGCAATGATCCTTGCCCAAAGCTGACTACTGAGAGTTGTGCCATTGACTTTAATAGGAAGAGGATTAGGCCTATGGTAATTAAGTCACCTAGATTTATAGGTAGGGAGATCAAAGCCCCACTCACATTTTTAAATGTAATTTCTAAAATATTTTAATATACGGCAAGATGATATGCTGTGCTATGCTGAAAGGTTTAATTACCCTTCCATTAGGATGACCAGCCTAGCTCAGTCATGAGTAAGGCAGTTATCCCAATTGCACACAAATATCACCCCATACCATATTACAGTAACAATCCTCTCTCCCTCATCTGTCACAAGCATACTTTGGCAGCTTAAGAGAGAGAGATTAAATTAAACATACTCTATATATTCAATTTTTTCCAAACAGTATTTTCAACGTCCTTGTTGTACCAATTGATCCTTTGACAATTAACAATGCAGTGCATTTCACTCCTGGCTTCATTTTAACAAGACTGATTGGACTATCCAAGATGTATAAAGCAAGATTTCAAAAATGAGCTTATTTTTTAAGCTCAATTATTAAATTTTCTCTGACATTTGCAGTTCATTTTTGCTAGTGAGCATTATACATTAATACTTGGAGTTCATGTGGAGTTTAACAATATAATTTCCTATCACTGAAAAGTACAATGTACTTTGGCAGAAACCAAGTATATGAAGAATTAACAGTTATTGAATTCCAGAGGGAAAACAATTTCTGTTAGAGAGACGATTGCCAACTGTCACACTTCCATTTACAGACATGAATTTCTCTTTGTTGGCCATCAGCAGGACATTTTCCATTGCATACAGGATATTCATATGAGCTTTAGGACCCAATCTTGTTTCTACTGTAGTCAGAAATGTTGCCATGGACTTCAACAGCAGCAGAATTAGAATCTTAAATAAAGATCGAGATTTTATAAGCTTACATTGCTACTGCGATCATTGTTAATTTGGTTGGGTATATAAAGCCCTCATGCCACTGACAGCTTTGATTTTTGGGGAATGATTTAAGGCTGAGCAACAGAACATTAACCCTAATATTGTTATTTTTTCTAGGCAATTTTTAAGAAATGTCAAAGGATGGTCAAAAGCCATAAAGGCAACCACTATGGCACTAGAGATGTTGGGAGGTTTAAATCAAAATGTTGTGAGTGTTTATATTTTCTAGAGGTGCTTGGTGGGAAACAAATCAGCAGAAAAATTAGAAGTTTGCTGAAAAATCAAAGACTAAAATTTTTCAGTGAAAACCAAAACACTTTTTGAAGAAAACTGAAATTTTTCAGCCCAAACCAAAAATGTGTATTTGGAAATCCTGCCAAGGTGCCTCAAGACCCCCATTCTTTACTATGCACTGAATCCTTTGGCAAAACTACATCCCTTAGGATACAACACAGTCACTCCTGCTGCTGAGTCACTGTGCTGCATCATGGGAGATAATACAGCCGGGGGAACCCGGCCCACAGAGGAGAATGGGAGTCTGAGGCACTTGAACTACAACTCTCATGAGATACTGCATCAGCATTTCCAAATTAAAATGTTTGCATTTTGACTGACTTCCTCTGTCATGAGGTGAGCACTCACCACCCCCACAGCGCCTCCTGTTTGTCACTTGGGGAATCAGCTCTCCTGTCTCAGAGTGATTCAGTGGCCCAGACTCTGTTGCCCGTCTGCTGCTGGTTCAGCTCCATGTCCCTTCCTTTCCACCTCAGACTGTCTTAGGTCAGTGCCCCTGTACTCTGGGGTCCTCAACTCCCAGGGAATCCCCAATTCTCCTATAACCAGCTTGCCTCAGTGACCCTCTACCAATCGTCATTTAGCCCCTTACCTCAGGGGCAAACTGCAGTCTGAAATGGCCACTCATTGGCAAGGGGATTTGGACCTGCTGCCTTTTCCTGTCCTGGCTAGTACACCCTGCAGCCTGGGTGCAAGGTGAGATCAGGCCAGAGCTCCCCCGCACTGCTTTGCCCTCCTGCTCCCTAGCTAGGGCAAGAGTGTCTGTTCACCTCCCTGCAGGATCCCTTATTTGTACAGCCCCAGCTGGGCCCTAATTGGCTATCTCTGCCTCAGCTGTGGGTTCCGCTCTCTCAGCCTTCTCCCAGGGTTGGGTTTTATCCCTTAAAGGGCCAGTACAGGCAGACACCCCATCACATCCCCCCAAAAGCCCCAAACAAATATTTTAGCTTTAGTATTGGGTTTTTCAACATAACATTTCACAGAGAAAACAGACCAACGTCTTATAAAAAAATGAGTGAGGGATATTTTTTTGTGTGTGCAAAACACAAATTTTCCATCACAGAACAGTTTTAGCTGAAAATATTCAATGAGTCCAAGTATTGCCTCATGTTAGATAACTACAGTTTTGCCTGTTCTGTGAAAACAAGGAGAGATGTAACTAGTTCTGCCATACCAGAAGGTATCAGAGACCACAAAGATAACTATACTAGAACTGTCTAGACCTGACCTTTGCAAACCCTGACCAACTGCTTTTTAAAGATTCTTTCATCCTGAAATAGGGAGGAACCCAATCAGCTCAGATGCACTGAAATTCTTTGTGAGAGTTCACAGATTTACCCCTTCCTGTCACCAAGCTGTTTTTGCTAAGTTTCAGTCTTCTGTCTAACAGCATTCAAGATTCTCAATGAAAACTGGTTAATCTCTTTGGTGTCAGATCCACTCAGGGTATGTCTACACTACCCTCCTAATTCGAAATAGGAGGGTAATGTAGGCATACCGTAATTGCAAATGAAGCCCGGGATTTGAATTTCCCGGGCTTCATTTGCATAAGCGGGGCTCCGCCATTTTTAAATCCCTGCTCGTTCGAACCCCGTGCCACGCGGCTACACGGGATGAGGAGTAACGGTAGTTCGAACTAGGAAGCCTAGTTCGAACTACCTAGTTCGTGCCCCGTGTAGCCGCGCGGCACAGGGTTCGAACAAGCGGGGATTTAAAAATGGCGGAGCCCCGCTTATGCAAATGAAGCCCGGGAAATTCAAATCCCGGGCTTCATTTGCAATTGCGGTATGCCTACATTACCCTCCTATTTCGAATTAGGAGGGTAGTGTAGACATACCCCCTCAGTGCACACAAAAATCGCCAAAGCCATAGCTCATCATGTTACCTCCTCTCCATAGAACAGTTGTTCTCTTCTTTGTCAAGTATTCAATCCCAGTCAATGGAAGCTATGGGAGAGGAGCTTGAAGGCAAAAGCAGCACAGGGACAGAGCTTCTCCAGGCACTCATGGTGATATGATTCCAGCCCAGCGGGGGGGAGGGATGGCAGCACTCCGAGCTGCCCCCCTCTCCAGCCAAGCAGGACCAGATAACCTGCAGGGGCTTTAGTGACTGCAGCCCAGGGCCCCAGGCTAAGGAGGCCTTGCAAAAAAATCTGCATTTTTTTTGCAGCACAGAGATCCTTTTGCAGGTTCTCCCTTAGCCTGAGGCCTGGGCTGCAGCTCATAGAATCCCTTTCTTGATCCAGCCCTGCTTCTAAGTAAACTGAGTTATTTGTTTCACTGATCTGATGGACAAGGTTTACTCTGAAGTGAGAATCAGAGTTGTGTCTCACAACAGAGAATCAATAAGGCAATGCTACTCCTGTTTTTACACTGGTTAGGGAAGAGGCTAAACATTTTATTGTAAAGAACAAAGTGAAAGAAAACTTGTGCAGGCTGATTTTGAAAGAAGACACAGAAAGGAATAGAGAAAAAAAATCCAGTGAAATAATATATGATATGACATATTGAAAATGCAACATATCCCACTTATGCCTATTTAATTTTGGTCTGTTCTTCTATCCCTAATAAGAAGCACACACTTCCTTTCTTGTTAAGTTTGTAAACTGAATCACGCTGGGAAAAAATATCATAAGGATGATCCTGTAAACCATTGTACATTCATAATAGCTACTCATGCATGTAATGGTTTTCCTGATTGAACCCAAAGATTTGACTTACAGGGGGTAAAAAAAGTTCAGAAATGCAAAATGAGCATACCCTTAGAAATGTAAGTATTTCCTGTATACTAAAGCCAGGTCTTAAGGTATGCAACTCCAGCAACGTAAATAATGTAACTGTAGTTAACATGCCTTAAGATGAGCTTGGGGCAGTCTCCACAGTGGGAAGTCGATAGGAGAAACATTCCCATCAACTTCCCTTACTACTTGTAACAGCAAGGATTATCCATGCTGACAGTGGCACCCTCAGGCTATGTCTACACTACACGGTTTTTGCGCAAAAATGATTGTTTTTGTTCAAAAACCCCCAGAGCATTAACACCTCAAGCATGTTTTTGTGCAAGTAAATTTACAGTAAATCAAAAGAACGGCAGGGGGTTTGCGGTATAGGTATTCCTCTTTCTACCAGGAATAACTCCCTTTTATACAATAGTTCTTGTGCAAAAAGCTATGTGTGGACGGGCAACAGGGGGGTTTTGTGCAAAAAGAGCCAATTGAAAAAAGCACTGGTGTTCTGGCGGCTATTCTGTGAATAGCAATCAGAGCTTTCTTTTGAGAGAGTGTCCATGCAGTCTGGACGCTCTCTTGCGCTTTGTAGTGTGGACACGCTCTTGCACAAGAAGTTTTTGCGGAAGATGTCTTTTGCAAAAAGCTTCTTGCGCAAGAAGCCTGCAGTGTAGACATAGCCTCAATGTTCATTTTAGCAGATCTTTACTAGACCCAATAAATCAAACTCCAGAAGATCGATTGCCAAAACATCGATCATCCAGTAAGTAGAAATTTAGGCACATGAGTATTTTTTCCTCAAGTAAATAGTCCCTTTGAGCTCAATGGAAC